>NW_006408745.1:989506-1002248 GCF_000296735.1 Chrysochloris asiatica | reverse complement strand
GTCGCTATGAGTCGGTTCCGACTCGATGGCACCTGACAACAACAACAGAAGAATATTAAAATACCATGGACTCCCAGAAGAACACGTAAATTTGTGTTGAAAGAAGTATGGCTATAGTATTCCTTAGAAGCAAGAACAGTGAGACTTTGTATCTCATACTTACAGCAGGACATCATGCTTGGTAAATTGGAGCATCAGAGAAAAAGAGGAAATCCCCTTAATGAGCTGGATTGGCACAGTGGCAACAGCAATGAACTCAAGCTAAACAACACTTGTGAAGATGTTGCAAGACTTGCCAGTATTTCATTCTATTGGGCATAAGGTCGCCATGTGTTGGAAGCAAGTCAAAGGCACCTAACAACAACAGCAACAAGAGATTCTTAAGCACAATTAACCAAAAATTATTTACACAGATTTGTGCCTTTTACTAACTTTTCCTTTTGAGGAGGGAATAAACAACAATAGATAATCCAATAATTATGAGAAAGAAGAGACAATAAAGTAGAAATGAAGTTTTCATAGAACAAGTGATATTAATGTTGTTCTTGAATGATGAATGAGAATTTGCCAAATAGAGCATTGTTGAGAGAGATTGGTACACTTCCAGGATATCATAAAGCAGCTGAGTGTATTATTCCTTTCTAGAAGATAAAGGGATGGAGTAGGGAAGGGTAGATGGGAAGAGACTGCCTACATGGGATCCTGAAAAGGTATGACGTTTATATTGCTATGCATGCTGTTCCCCATTTCTAAGGAGATTTAAATTGGTTTTCTTGAAATTTGGAAATGATCTGTGAATTTTAACTGTGGACTGACATGCTCAGAATTTTATTTTAGGAAAAATCACTCCTATAGTTGTTTGGAAGATGGGAGGAGGCTGGGAATAAAGAATTATGTTAGGAGGTTAGGAGGATGATGAGAGCCTTGACCAGGACTAAGGGGTAGAAAATGAAAATTTGAAAAGAAGTGAAAAGTTAATAGTGAAAGTATAATGCTAGAAATGCAAAGATTTATGTATTAATTATAGTTTAGGATTGAGAATGGGGATAAAAGAACACCCCAAAGTTTTAAATTTTTAGCAAGGGAACAGGATGAGTGATCATGGCTAGCTTTTTGTGCATGAACAGCAGACTTTGTTTAGGTATGTATTTATATATATGTATATGTATCTAACTCTCTCTCTCTCTCTCTCTCTCTCTCTCTCTCTCTCTCTCTCTCTCTATATATATATATATATATATATATATATAGAGAGAGAGAGAGAGAGAGAGAGAGAGAGAGAGAGAGTTTTCTTCAGCCAAGGTTATATCTAAAGGATATTATTCTTGGGCAGTATGTATACTTGAGAGAGCAATGACTCTGAAGGATAAGCACTGGACTGTGAACCACAAATTTGGCAGTCCAAATTCACCATGTATGCCACAGGAGATGAGGCTTTCTGCTCCCATAAAGATTTACAACCTCAGAAACCCTATACCAGGTCACTACGAGTCAGAATTGACTCCCTGGTACATAACAACAACAACAAATATATTCTTGGATAAATATACTCATTTTTTTTTGGAGGACAGCTGTAAATATAATTTAAAAAAATCAGTAAAATTACTTCAACTACACTTTAATCTATCAGCTTTTCCCAGATCATAAATCTCATGTCTCTCTTTCCCAGAATCTCTGATTCCTCTTTTTCGCTGGTAAATATAACCATCAATACCTAGTGGCAATGTGCCTTTGTGTCAGAAGAAAATATATTTTTCTTATTACAGGTTTTAGATGCTTTATGAGTCTGTAAGATGTATTTGGGAGAATAGGACTGAGTAAACTTTTTATTATTCCATTACAACTTACAAGTCAACAGGGCAGAATGTATTTTACAATTTATGACTTCCTGTGAACATTAGAACAAATCTCCCAGGTCAGGGTCTGATTGTGGAGTGTGGGAATTTTCCGTGCCTTTTAGCATTGAAGTCCATGACTTTTAGTTCAAGTTATCAGTTCAAAAGGAATGGAGGCCACTTACTATTCATTTTGTGAAGTGTGGACAGTGATGTGATAAATGAACAAATCTTTGGATAATCTGAGTAAAAGCCTTTCCTAGGGAACACCTTGTATGCTATAGGGACTAAAGAGAATGACAGTTAGATAAAGGAAAAATGTGCACAAAAAATCTCTTGATTGGAATTTGTTTTGGATATACTCAGGATCCAAATCTGTTATCATGACAGGTAGAGAAAAATGTATATAGGTCTTGGTAAGGGGAAGAGAAGGCAAGAAAAGAAAGAGAATGAATGCAATAGAGAGCAGAGTAATTCATTTGTTGATCATAAAATTTCACAAGAAAGAAAAATATCCCATTCAAAGTTAAAATGTATACTTTAAAGAGAGGAATTAGGATGGACACACACAGAGAAACATGATCTTTTTTCTAATACAGTTATCTAAAAGTTGTTACATTTTAAAAGAAAAACATACACAGGAAAATGTTGGAATGAAACTTGCTATTCTGTGCACAGGAAATATTTTTAACAGACAAAAAGTATACCCAAAGAATCTTTATTCCAGGAAATAACTATAGACAGATTGTATTTTGAGATATTTTTTAAGGTTTCATTAATACTGTAGGGTACACAGTGGACTGCTAATGACAGGGTTGCTAAGAGTTGTAATCTACTTGACAGCACTGGACAACAACAACAAGGATTCTAAGGTTTTATTTATAAAATAGAAATGAAATATGAATAGGGTTTTCCAGCTCTCCTAAATGCTGTATTTCAGACAATATCTAGAAACAGTAGTTGGTTCACTCAGACATTCTGGGAGAATATCAGCATAGTGCCTGGCATTTTACCCACATCCAAAGGAAAGCAAAGGAGGAGTTGTACCTTGAATCAGAGAATAGAAAAAGAGTGCTTACGTGTCCATTGCAGTAATAAAAGCTTTGGTGAGTTCAGTCTACAGGAAGCTATGTTATCCTGTAAAACAAAAGTGGTGTTCCATAGAGCCATGTATCTGAGAAATCCTATAGGTCAGACTTTTCCAATCATCCTTGAGTACTGTAACATGTTTAAATAGAACTGGTGTGGTGCTGTGGGTTAATGCACTGGACTACAAAGTCAGTAGAACTGCAAAGTCGATGGTTCAAATTCACCAGCCATTCCTCGAAAACCCTATACAGGGTTGCTATGGGTTGGAACCCACCAGACAACACTTAACATCAACAATGGAACATGAACAGAAAAGTCATAAGATTTATTGAATGCCTTGGTCAGAGAAGACTTTTCAAATGATTAAAAATTGAGAAGCTTCAAAAAAAAAAAAAAGACCCAAAATGTATCCACTTTTTTTTTTTTTAATTGGGGAGCCTTAGAGGGACAGTAGTTAAGTATTCACCTGCTAACTGAAACATTGGTGGTTTTAACCCACAAGTTGCTAATTGGGAGAAAGATGTGGCAGCCTGTGTCCATAAAGATTATAGCTTTGGTTGTTATAGACACTTAGATGGGATAGAAAGAAATATCAGGAAACATGATTACAGAATGCTTGTAAGCCTGTCTCTGTTTATAACAGATTGTAACACCTAAAAGGAGTTCTAGAAAGCCCAGTGAAATAGGCTTCTTGCAGACCTTTTTTTAGTGTATAGAACCTTAGGTAGAATCCTGAGCCCCAACCAGAACTTTATGAGGTGGGACATTCCCACCTGAAAGGACATACAGACCAGCCTGGAATGTTTAGAGGAACAGAAGATACTTCTTTAAAGAAAAACCAGCAGACAAATAAATCAAAAACAAAAACTGTAGTATAATTGGCTTCTACAGGAACAAGCAAGTTCTTCGCCAGGGAGCCATGAAAGTAAGCAATCAAATCCCTTCAGGACAAACACCCCTCCAAGACTGAAACTCATAGTGGAAACATGAGTAGGCACATAAGCTTGCTGACAACTGTGTTGGTCTACTTGTGATAGGAAATGAGGGAAAGACAGCAATGAAGATATAAGCTGAGTTTGACCACGTTCCATGGACTCCTGTTGACCTTGAGATGAGAGAGACAATAGGAAGGGCTGGTTGGTCCAAAGTGTAGTGAGACTTGGGAATTCCTGAGCCCATGGAAAAGGATGATCTAGCCATGGAGGGCTAGAGCTGAGAGTGAAGCATCCAGCTGATATGAAGTGAAGGGAGACTCACAAGAACACCCAAACTTGCAGATAGTACCCAACTGACCTAGCTTTGATGGCTTGATGATCAGAACCCAACTAGAAGAATATAAAGAAACTTAATAAAGAAAACAAATGTAGATTATTACAATTTGATGAACTTGACCTATACTTATGGATGTAATAGGTCAAAATACCAACTGAGATGGAAGGAGTCTTCACATCAAGGATTAAACCTATCCCCTCTGTTTACAGGGTTGATTGTTGTTGTTGTTGTCAGGTGCCATCGAGTCGGAACCGACTCATAGCGACTCCATGCACAGCAGAACGAAACAATGTTCGATCCTGGGCCAACCTCACCACCGCTGCCACCCCCGAGTCCATCAATGATGCCACCTGGCCGATCCATCTCGTTGGAGGTCTTCCTCTTTTTCCCTGACCCTCCACCCTACCCAGCATGACATCCTTCTCCAACGATTGTTTCCTCCGGACTACATGTCCAAAGTAGGAGAGACGAAGCTTAGCCATCCTGGCCTCCAAGGAGCACTCTGGCTGCACTTCTTCCAAAACAGATCTATTGGTTCTTTTGGCAGTCCATGGCACTTTCAGTATTCTCCTCCAACACCACAACTCAAAGGCATCAATTCTTCTACGATCCTCTTTATTCACTGTCCAGCTTTCGCATCCATATGAGGCTATTGAAAACAAATTGCCTGGGTCAGGCGCACCCTAGTCCTCAAGCTGACATCTCTGCTCTTCAATACTTTAAAAAGTTCCTGTGCAGCAGATTTACAGGGTTGATAGGGACAGGCAAGTTAGACAATGGCAACCTAAAATGGGGGAGGGGACTATAAAGGCATGAAGTAGCTGGCTTACAAGTTTTCAAGAGGGAGTTTAGTTTCAGAATGGGCAGGGGAAGCTAGACTCCCCACTGAATACTTTTCCTCTTGTCTAGATGGGTCAGGTAAAAGGAGATGGGTATGGGGTTCATTGATTCAATAGTGAGTAGTTGTTATCATACCTAATTTTGATTGTCACATCTGTAAAGATAGAAGTTGTGTAACAAAAAGAGGGGAGTAGTTCATCCTGCATCTCAGAGAGAGAGGACCCCTAGGATCATCAAGAGAGAAGAGCCTGAACTGAATGTCAGACCCTAACTAGAGAAACAGTGATGTCAGAGATGGAGGCAGAAGTGATGGCATGGAGAGATTGAGCAGCTGAGGAATCTAGACTTATTATAGAAAGAGAAAGGTTGTATGCTGGCAGCCAGGAGGGTGGCTTCCAGAAAATGCTCTGTGGTTGTTCAAACGATTATATATCTCTGCATGTTTATATATATACATGCGCTAGAGGGTAGACACACATTAACCTGAGTGATGTGGCAGGCAATATACAGCCAGAGGGAGGTTGGCAGGGGAAAGATGGGGTGGCAAGAGACACAGGGAGGAATGCAGTGGTTGGTGTGAATAGAGGTAGATGCTTTTAACTGTTGGTACACGGAGGGGATGGCAACTATACAATGAAGCAAATTATATGATTTTTTGAATGTTAAGCTAATGATCTGTTCTGTAAACCTTCATGCAATTCAAAATAAAAAGTTAAAAAACAAAAAGATTACAGCCTTGGACACCATATGTAATATGAAAATCTTATTTGACATCATACTACATAGCAAAAACAAAAGGAATGAGAATATAATATTTTGTAATATTTAAGTATATTAGAATATCTATTTTAAGAATTCACTATTGCTTGTTCTAATCAAAGGATCTGAAGAATCATCTGAGATTCATCATCTTCCTTTTGAATTTTTTTTTTATCCACTTGCTCTATTTGTTGTTGTTATGTGCCGTTGAGTCAGTTCTCATCATAGCGGCCCAGCATAGGGTTTCCAAGGAACAGCTGGTGAGTTTGAATCGCCGAATTTGCAGTTCAAGCGGCTTTGCAGTCTGGCATATTAACCCACAGGCCACACCAGGACTCTACTTGTTCTGTTTGTTGTTGTTGTTGTTGTTAGGTGCCATCGAGCTGGTACCGACTCATAGTGACCTTATGCACAGCAGAACAAAACACTGCCCTATCCTGGGCCAACCTCACTACTGTTGCCACTTGGCCAATCCGTCTCATTGGGGGTCTTACTTTTTTTCTCTGACCCTCCACTTTACCAAACATGATGTCCTTCTCCAATGACTGGTCCATCCTGACAATATGTCCGAAGTATGAGAGACCAAATTAGGCCATCTTGGCCTCTAAGGAGCACTATGGCTGCACTTCTTCCAAAACAGATCTATTGGTTCTTTTGGCAGTCCACGGCACTCCAACACCACAACTTAAAGGCATCAATTCTTTTACGGTCTTCCTTATTCACTGTCCAGCTTTTGCATGCATATGAAGTTATTGAAAACACCATGGCTTGGGTCAGGTGCACCTTATTCCTCAAGCTGACATATTTGCTCTTCAACACTTTAAAAAAGTCTTGTGCAGCAGATTTGCCTAACACAATACGTCATTTGAATTCTTGACTGCTGCTTCCGTGAGTGTTGGTAGTTGATCCAAGAAGAATGAAGTCCTTGACAACTTCAATCTTTTCTCCATTGATAAGAATGTTTATTGGTACAGTGGTGAGGATTTTTGTTTTCTTGACATTGAGATGTAATCCATACCGAAGGCTATGCTCTTTGATTTTCATCAGTAAATATTTTAAGTCCTCTTCAATTTCAGCCAGCAAGGTTGTATCATCTGCATATCGCAGGTTGTTAGTGAGGCTTCCTTCAATCCTGATGCCACGTTTTTCTTCATATAAACCAGCTTCTCATATTATATAAGTGGTAAATTATATAAGTGATGAATACTACATTGATGTGTAGACTAAAAACTTTAAGATGGTCCTTCTCATAACTTCTGGGTATTTAAATATGCATTGAAAAAGGAAGATATTTTCACATTTATTCATATAAACAAATTAATATTTAAAATTAAATATAGAGTCAGTAATACTGTTAGATATGCATGTGTATGTGTGTGTGTGAAAGCTTTGAGGAAAAGAATTTGGGAATTATTGCTGTTTGTTATTGCAGAAAGCAATATTGAGCTGTGCATTATCCAGTTAATTAAAGGATACTATAAAACAGAAGAGTCAAATAGATCCTTTGGGAAGAATCACTCAAATTGTTACTCTTTCCTGAAGACCGCAACTGTTGCTGCTATCTTTATGACCATGATAGAGACAGAAGCAGGAAACAGGAAATGGCGGTTCTTAGGGATTTTGCACTAAAAATAGCCTTTGAGGCAAAAGGTAAAATTGTGAAGGATCTCTGTGTCTCTTTCCCAAATTGTAGTGAGAGATTTATAGTTGTTGTTAGGTGCTGTCAAGTCAATTCTGACTCATAGAGACACTATGCATAATAGAACGAAACACTGCCCAGTCCTGTGCCATCCTCACAATTCTTATAATACTTGACCAATCGTTGCTGTCACTGTGCCAATCCATCTCCTTGAGACTCTTCCTCTTTTTTGCTGAGCCTCCATTTATCAAGCATGATGTTTTTCTCTGGGAACTGGTCCCTTCTGATAACATGTCCAAAGTATGAGAGACTAAGTTTCATCATCCAGGCTTTTAAGGAACATTCTGGCTGTACTTCTTCCAACAGATTTGTTTGTTCTTCTGGCAGTCTATGGTACTTGTAATATTCCTCCCCAACATCATAAATAAAATGCATTAACTCTTGTACAGTCTTCCTTATTCATTGTCCAACTTTTACATGCATATGAGGCTATTGAAAATACCATGGCTTGGGCCAGGTGGACTTAGTCCTCAAACTGATATCTTTGCTCTTGAATACTTTAAAGTGGTCTTGTGTAGCAGATTTGTCCAATGCAATATTTGCTTGATTTCTTCACTGATCATTTAATGGTGATGATAGTGTTGATAGTGAATCCAAGCCAAATGAATTTTTTGACACCCTCAGGAGATCCATTTAACATTTGGGTGGTGTGATGATAATGATGAAAATGATGGTGATGATAATTGTATTGCTCCTCACTGATATGAAAGAATTTGTAAAAAATCATACCATGAGATTTAGTTTAGCTATAGACTTTGGTGAGTCTGGGTATGGATTTAATTTCTTTATAGCAATAGTAACAGTATATATGCTCCAGAGTGATAAACCTGGAAAAATAATTTATATTTATCTAGGAGCTCTGGTAGTGTAGTGGTTAAAAATTGGGCTGTGAACCTCAGGGTCAGCAGTTTGAAACTCCCAGCTGTTCCGTGGGAGAAAGATGAGTCTTTCTGCTCCCGTAAAGATTTACAGCCTCGGAAACCCTGTACAGGGTCGCTATGAGTCAGAACTGATTCCATGGCACATTATAACACAACAATACTAATGATGGAGTCCTGGTGTGGAACTATGGGTTAATGCACTGGACTGCAAAGGCAATTTGAACTATAAGATCAGCAGTTCAAGTCCACCAGCTGCTCCTTGGAAACCCTTACTGGGTCAGTATGGGTCAGAACTGACTCGATGGCAGTTAAGAACAACAACAATAATGTACCAATGACAGATTTCTAGTATGGTGCTGTTGGATTAGTACTGGACAGCGAACCACAAGGTCAGTGGTTCAAACTCACCAGCTACTCCTTGGAAACCCTATACAGGGTTGCTTTGAATTGGAAATAACTCAACAGCATTTAATAGCAACAACATACAAATGACACATTTAATAACAGGATATAAATACACTTAAATCTTCCAATAGTAGAAGTTGCAAATGGACTAATAATTTGATCTCAGACTGAGACCAGTCATTGTCTTGTTGTTGTAGTTAAGTGCCCTCGAGTCTTTTCCAACCCATAGTGACTCTGTATAGGGTTTCCAAGGAGCAGCTGTGAGTTTTAACCACTGACCTTGCAGTTTATATGACCTTGTAGTCTGACTCACCAGTGCCACACCAGGACTCCTACCTTTAGCTTTTAGTCATTTAGTCTTGGAAGCCTATCTAGGAAAAATAGTCTTCGCTAGTTCAAAAGACCAATTACTAATATCAACAATATTCTAGGTATTTTTACTTTGGCAACAGTAGTAAGGTTGGCCCAGGATTGGGCAGTGTTTCATTCTGCTGCGCATAGGGTCACTATGAGTTGGTACCGACTTGATGGCACCTAACAACAACAACAACAACAACAACTCACTTCATGACTCCCAACTCAAGTGTTCACTTTCTCATCAAACTGACTTCTGAGTGTCTTACTTTTGTTTTAAATAATCTTTTAACTCCTTTTCCAGTTTGTTTGGACTCTCCAGTTTCCCATGTGGCTTTTGCCTCTTTCTCCTTCCTGATCTTGCCCTTGCCTGAGATTCATCATCATCCCTCCAAGCAGGAAGTTGGGTAAATTATTTCTTTTCTTTCTGCCTGAAGGCATCCCAATGATACATGTGAAACACATTCAAATCTGACCATTTGTGAAACGCCATGCAAGAGGACTAAAGGATCAATGCGACCAGTTTGAAAATCTGAGAGATTATCTTTGAGACTCTACTTATTGGTTCACATAAATGCTGTATATTGAAACAAACTATACACGAATCGGGCTGAGAACCACAAGGTCAGCAGTTCGAAACTACCAGCTGCTCTGTGGGAGAAAGATGAGGCTTTCTGCTCCTGTAAAGATTTACAGCCTTGGAAACCCTGTTCAGGGTCGCTATGGGTCGGAACCAACTCGACGGCACTTAACAACAACAATACACAAATTGGATTTAATTGTAGGTCAATAAAATTGTCCTGTATTTTTAAAAATCCTAGACACCTGATTTTTTAGTGAGTTATGGTTTAAAAAAAACCAACTAGATTGAAGAGGAATGAAGTTAATAGCTGCAGCTAAATGGGTTAGAAAGACTATGTCCTCTGGTAGGGACTGGAGAAATTCTATTGTAGCTGTTTAAACTCAAAGGCTAGATGACTGATAACAGGGCATTGTCTAGAGATTTCGCAGTTCAGGTTAATGCAGCTCTATAATTACACCTATATACTGCTGATAAGAAGCCTTAATGGACCTTTCATATCTGTATGTTAACTAGGATATACACTACGTATGGATATACGATTGTTACCTGTAAGACTTCATTCTGATAACTTAACTTCCTTGTCAAATGATGCATTACAGATGCTGCTTCCAGCATCTTATCTCTTTTACTACAAGAGTTTTGGCACAATAATGTCATTTTGTTTAACATTCAGAGCTTTTCTATCTTATGTGTTATTGTAATAGAGTTCATATATCACTACACTGGTTGTTTATCTTTATATTTTGGATTGTCATATAAATATATTACATATAATATTTTGCACACACATTATATACCAATAAACAAGAATTTATGAAGACTGAAATAGAAAAAACTGCCTTATAAAATCCTTCCTTATGCATTAACAGGTTATACAAATTTGAAATATTTGTTTGCTTTGGAAACCAATGTATAACTTTAGGGAATATTTCCAAATAAGGGAATAAGTCATCAAGGATTGCTGCTAGGGTTCCAGTTCATTTATGCATGGGTTTAAACACGTCTCTGTGCTCAATAGATGGCGGCAGTCAAGTTCTATTAGTAATACATTTGTCTTAGTCTTATTAAGGTGCATTAAACAAACAAACAAACAAATAAATAAATAAATGATCCACTCAGAACAGTGGCTTCCAAGGGAATCTGCTGGACCAGTTAAATTGAAGGCAGAGAGTTCAGCTCAGAAGATTATGGTGACTGTGTGATTTGGGATTCCAAGAGGGTAATCTTGATAGGTTATCTCAAAGAATACAGGACTATCATGGGGATTTATTCTTAAGTTTTAAGACAAAGGAAAACTGCACTGATAAGAAAAAGGTCAGGAAAATTAGACCAAGGACTCCCCCCACCCACCACACACACCCAATCAATGATAATATACCTGCTCATTCTTTGAGGGTAGCAAAGGTTCTTCTATAAGAATTCCTTTGGGAAACCTTACTCTATCAACCAAACAGTATGACCTTACCCATTTAGATTGGATTTTGTTCCTGAAATTCAAAGAACACTTAAAAGGAACATGATTTAAGTTCTTCAAGGATGCCAAACTGCCATTTTGGTGTGGTATATATACACTTCTCATTACATTTTGGGTGTGAGGAATTAGCTTTCTCCTCAAATTTGTTCTTCATAGTCCAGAAGAGCTGTCTCCTTTTCAATAAACTTTCCCCCAAATGGGTGCATTCAGCTGTTTTCTACTGGATTGCAAGATCCCATTGAGCCAGAGTATGTCTTAATGGAGCTTACACCCCTCACTAGAATGATACTAACAACACCTACTCCAAACTACTGCCATCGAGTCAATTCAGACTCACAGAGATCCGGTACGTCAGATTAGAACTGCCTCATATGGTTTCTAAATCCGTAAAACAAACCGCCACATCTTTCTTCCACAGAACAGCTAGTAGGTTCAAACAACTGACCTTTTGATTAGCGACAGGTTACTTCAAACACCAGGGCTTCTTACAGTAGATGCTAGGTAAATGTTTTCTGAATAAACAAAAGAATACTCTCCAAGAAAATTAAATTTCATCACATTACATCTATGTAGCACATATTTAAAAAGACATTCAACAACAAACCCTAACATATGACTCATGCTTATATAGTCTGTCACAACTGTTCAAATGGCATGTCTCATTCCTCAGTCTTCAGGTTAGTTTAGGAAAGGTAGTCATTCAAAATTGGTGGATATTATGGTGTCAGATAGTTAACTCCTTTGTTTCTGTAATTAACTGGGAAAAGTCAGATTCTTTCCTCATTTTAATTATACAATATTTGAGTGTAGTGACTTGTTTTCTTTCTTATATTTATTTTTTTGATGGTGACTGTAAGAACTATTACTGTACTTTTAACTAGTTTTGAGTGAAAAAGACTAAAAAACCTTGTGAGATCCATTAAAATCTTGTTCTTACAATGATTATGTTAATATCAGGAAATTTGATTGAATATTCCTGAAACTGGAAGTGTGACTCTATATGTAAAAATACTTAGGAAAAAAACCCAAAACTAACTGTATTAGACTTTGTCATATTGTGGACTTATCCTGCAATGTAAACTATTCCACATTAGTTCTAACTTAACCAATTAAAAATAAATTGCACAATATTCTGTTTGCTATTTTCTCAGTCATTTTAGGTAAGTCATATTACCACCTCCCTTAGCCACAATCTTCTCATAGTTAGGATGAGTGTAATAATAACTACTTCAAGAATGTGTTATGAGGATTAAATGAAATAGTGTTTGCAACACAACTTTTAAATTTTGAAGAATATTTAAATAAATATTTAAACATTGTGGTTGCATAATATTTATATTTTGTAATATAAATACATATTTATACATATATATGTAAGGAGCTCTGGTAGCGTAGTGGTTACGAATCGGGCTGTGAACCGCAAGGTCAGCAGTTCGAAACTACCAGCTGTTCCGCAGGAAAAGATGAGGCGTTCTGCTCCCGTAAAGATTTATAGCCTCGGAAACCCTGTGCAGGGTCGCTATGAGTCGGAACCGACTCCACGGCACTTAA
>NW_006408745.1:983568-988520 GCF_000296735.1 Chrysochloris asiatica | reverse complement strand
ATGTTAAGTTCAGGACTTTATTTATACACACACACACACACACACACACACACATATATGTTAAGTTCAGGACTTTTATATACATATAAGTCCTGCACTAAACAACAGAAGTCCTGGTGTGGCACTGTACGTTAATGCTGTGCTGAACTGGAAGTTGGTTTGAACTGCAAAGTCAGCGGTTCAAACTCACCAGTCCCACCTAGGAAAACCAATACAGGGTTGCTATGGGTTGGAATTTACACGAAGGCACGTAACAACAATATATACCAAGAATCGCTGACTTTTCGGTTTAAACTGACCTTACAGTCCAGCACATTAGCCAGCAGTACCACCCCAGTGGCACTGTGGGTTAATGTGTGGGTCTTCAAATTTGGCTTGAACCTCAAGCTTACCAGCTGCTCCTCAGAAACCCCATACAGGGTTCCTATGAGTCAGGACTGATTCTACAGTACTTAACAACTATATATATGTAGATAGATAGATAGATAGATAGATAGATAGATAGATAGATAGATAGAGATACAGATATATATTTACAAAAATAATTTATTTCCAAAATAAATACAAGTGTCAGTGGAATCTTTCATGCTGCATTACAATTGTTTCTTAATCAACTGGCAAGGATTGTTGTTGTTCTTACTAATTGCTGTTGAGTTGGTTTGTATAGCAACCCTGCACAGGGTTTCTGAGAAATGACTGGTGGGTTTTAAACTGCCAATATTATTGCTAGAAGTCCAGTGCTTATTGCATGGTGCCACATCAGGAATCCAGAAACAACAACAAAAAAGCAACAACAACAAAACAAATCCATTGCCATCAATATATATATACACTATATAGGGTTTCTGAGACTACATTTTTACAGGAAAAGACAGCCTCATCTTTCTTCTGTTGGATTTGAACTACGAACCTTGTGGTTTGCAGTCTAATGTCTAACCCATAATGCCATTAAGACTCCTGAGATAATACAAGGGTTCACACATCCAGAAATGAACTAAGCATCGCCTTTAGACCAAATGAATAGTATATTTTGGATATGTTTGTGGTATTGCTTTTCAAATGTGTGCATAACCCTTTTTGCAAAACTGCTATTGTCTTTAGTTGCTCAAGTCTACTCCAACTCATGGCAACCTTATATAAACAATGAAACACTGCCTGGCCTTGTGCCATCTTTATGATTCTTAGTATGTTTAAATCCCTTGTTGTCACAACTGTTGTAATGTGTAGGGGGCACTCCTCTTCTAACATTACCCCAAATAATATATTGCTGTGATCCATAAGGTTTTCATTGACTAATTCTCAGAAGCAGATTACCAGACATTTCTTCCTAGACTGTCTCAGTTTGGAAGTACCACCAAAACTTGGTCACCATGGGGAACCTGCTGTTATTTGAAATGCCAGTTGTATAAATTCAAGCATCATTGCAACATGCACGTCACTACAGTATGGCAAACTTGCAGATGGGTGGTGGCTTGTTGAAACTATAATTGAATTGATTATAATTTTCTTATTGTGCTTTTTCCAACCAATGAATAATATATTATAAATGTATGCCTATTATCTTGGTGATCATGGAAAAATTTTGCTAGTAAAATGGAGTCCTGGTAGTTGGAATATTGGGAACACCTTCTGCACTGTTCAGAAATCCAAAATGAACAACTCTTTAGAGTTGGAAAAATTTATGAGTTATTTATGTATAGTAGTTTGAATTTGCTATTTTTTGTTATGAAATGTCTATAAAAAACCATTTAATCTCATAATGGTATATATCCTCTAACTTAAGTTGAAATAATTTATTTAGAAACAAAAGAAATCTTACATTGTTAATAAAGACAAAAATGCAATTAAAATCTTAGCCTCATTTGAGTTACTTTAGAAAAAAATCCTGGCTCAGAAACTGGTTTGGTATAAGAAGCTGCTGGTCTGCACATGCAAAGTAAATTATTATTATATTAAAAATTACAGTTACTAGAACATTTGTTTCTCATCTGGCATCAAATAGTTTAATTGCAAGTTGTTTTATGTCATTTGCTGTTGGGGATATGTTTTCCAAAAGATACACAGGAGGTTCATATGTACACACATCTCATTATTTCTCAGTAGGACTCGTGTTTGTGCCACCTACTCATGATTGGAAATGCATACGCTAATGTCTCTGATTTAGGCTTGGACTGGGCTTTTACAACAATGTAATTCTTATTTTACTACATGGTTCTGTAGGCTGTTTCCAATGAGATTCCAAATTTCCAAAAAAACAAACCACCCAACCAAAAACCCTTAATGACTCTCAACAGTTTCTTTGACATATTTAAGCAAAATATTCTGTTCCCTTCAACAAAAAGGCACAAAATTTTGGGTTTGGGTTCGAATTACATTTGACCAGCAGCTGTTTATAAAATTGAGCAGCAGACAGTACAATAAAAACAGATTATATGTGTATTCTCTTTCCTTCCTGGACAGCCTGTCTTATAAATATTTGCTTTTGATATCAGCATAAGAGAAGAGCATAGGCTCTTTCCATAATTTAGAGATGACTTTAGCAAATTGGTAAACTAACTATATGCAGCGGCTCCCCCCCCCACACACAAAACAAACAAACAAAAAAAAACCCATTGATTTCTTTGTTTACTGTTATGAAAAACGTTGGCAAATATTGGCAAATATGTATTTGGTGCTTAAAACAACCTTGTTTGGACCTTTTTTAAAAATGTGCTAAACAAAAGGAGAAAATAGCTCTGCTTTAGGCTTGTCAGACTTTTAGGATTGTTTAATCAAGATCTTAATTTGAGTAAAAGTAGAATATATCTCTGTAAGTATGTAGGATGTCAACAATCTCTGGGGAAAAAAATTGGAGTTTTTGAGTGGTAGACAGAGCATAGTTCCTGGGATTTTCTGATTACAGTTAAAATATGTCAGTGACTTCCTGTTGCTCTTGAGGTTTAGTCCTTAACAGTACTTAGCAGGCTCTAGAGCATCTGATCTGTTCCCAGCACTCCTCACCCATCTCTCAAGGTACTCTGAGTGCTTCTTGGCCTCCACCCCCACAGGCTTCCTTTTGGTTTCTTCTATCTGTGATGCTGCCTCACAACATAGGACTATGAAGTGGGCTTTTAACTTTACCTCCAAGGCTGTCTATGCTTCCTCCTGTACTAATCAGCTTCTACTTTCCTGTATTGGAGTCGTGGTGTGGAACTGTAGGATAAGCGAGGTCGATTTGAACCGCAAGTTCTCTGGCTCAAATTTACCAGCTACTCTTCTGAAACCTTATAAAGGGTCGCTATGTGTTGCAAACAACTTAACAGTACTTAACAATAGCAAACCTTCTTCTATTAAGTTTTTTCCTACCTTACTATTTTGTTCAAATTCCCCATCACAATCTCTTCAGTGCAATATGTGTCTCTCCTGTGTACCAACTATCACAATTGTTATACTAGGTCTAGTCCTAGTTGCTGTGGAGTAGTTGATTCTAACTATAGGATTTCTGAGGCTGTAAGTCTTTATAGGAGTAGACACACTCATCTTTCTCCCTAGGATTGGCTGGTGAGTTTGAACTGAGACCTTGGGATTAGCACACGAGTTGCCTAATCTAATGGAGTCCTGGTTTGGCGCTGTGGGTTAATACGCCAGACTACAAAGCCATTTGAACTGCAAGGTCTGCAGTTCACCAGCTGCTCCTCAGAAACCCTATATAGGGTCAGAATCAGCTCAACAGCACTTAACAAAGACAATAACAACCAGGAATCCTTGAAGAAATTCTGCTGACATTGTTGTTAAGTGCCATTGAATTAATTCTGACAACTCTGTATAGGGTTTCCAAGACTGTAAATCATTATGGGAGCAGAAAGCCTTATCATTTCCCCACAGAATGGCTGGTGGGTTTGAACTGTCAACTTTTCAGTTAGCAGACCATGACTTATCCTACAGTAAATACAAGGACTCCTAGAGTATCTCTGTGGTTGTTGCTGATAAGTGCCGTTGAGTTGGTTCTGACTCAAAGCAACCCTCCTCCATAGGTTTCTAATAGCTGCTAGTGAGTTTGAACCACTGACCTTACTGTTAGCAGTCCATCAGTGCTTATTCCACAGTTCCAAATCTCCAAATGGTCTTAAAACCCCAAACTGAGTAAGCTCCTTGACCATTTGTACCTCCCCAAAACTCCAATATTTGGTTAATATAGGTCATTTCTAATAAATAAGTTCATGAAGCCAGAAGCTCATCTGTTTTTTGGTAGTGTGATAGTGGTGTTTATGTGCCTTAAAGTCAGTTCCCACTCATAGCCAACCTGAATAGGGTTCCTGAGGCTGTAAATCTTTAAAGGAGCAGAAAGACTCATCTTTCTCCCACTAAGTAACTGGTAGATTCCAACTGAGGACCTTGCAGTTAGCAGTCCAACTCATAATTGTTGTTGTTGTTGTTATGTGCTGTCGAGTCGGTTCCGACCCATAGCGACCCTGTACAGGGTTTCCGAGGGTGTAAATCTTTACGGGAGTAGAATGCCTCATCTTTCTCCCGCGGAGCAGCTGATAGTTTCGAACCTCTGACCTTAAGGTTCGCAGCCCGATTCGTAACCACTACGCTACCAGAGCTCCTCCAACTCATAATTATATATTATAAATCAAGATAACATATCAGTAGTGTGCCTGGCAAGTACCCACATATTTACTTAGCTCCAGAAACATTAATAAAATAAACCTCATTTTATGCTCAATATTTCCCTCCCTTGCAATACAGAATACAGGAAGTTAATGCCGAATGTGGGCTAGCCACTGTATTTGTCTACACAGGACATATAAGAACTGATTTATGGTTGCTGTGAGCTGGAATTCACTTGAAGCCACAGTGGATTTAGGGTATGCTTGAAGTTGTCAAGGACTTCATTCTTCTTGGATCAACTATCAACATTCGCGGAAGCAACAGTCAAGAGATCAGACGATGTATTGCATTAGGCAAAT
>NW_006408745.1:977825-983188 GCF_000296735.1 Chrysochloris asiatica | reverse complement strand
CAGCGGTAGTGAGGTTGGCCCAGGATCGGACATTGTTTTGTTCTGCTGTGCATGGGGTCGCTATGAGTCGGTTCCGACTCGATGGCACCGGACAACAACAACATGTCTAAGAAAGTATGCAAATATCAAATTAATTCTATTTCAACATTCCATTTTGTATAAAATTATCATAAACAATCCTCTCTAAAGACCCTTTTCCCTTGAGGTAATTTGGCAAACAATGATTCTGTAGCAACAAGAAAGCACAGCATCATTTTATGAGCCTCATCTTCTTTTCTCCAGGTAGCTTGTTGTTGTTGCTGTTGTAGGTGACTCATAGCGACCCTATGCACAACAGAATGAAACACTGCCTGGCTCTGGACCAACCTCACAATTGTTGCCATGCTTGAGCCCATTGATACTGCCACTTTTCTATCTTACCATAAATTCTTGGTGCCTCAAGGATGCCTTTGCAGGCTAGAAATCAGTGATTATAACTTTATGCTCTGGAAATGTTATCAGAAAGCTCTTGTCAATCCACTTTTCCTAAGTACTTACCTTGGTTAGTCAGCAAAAGCCATCTGCTTAAAATAAATAAATAAAGCGAAATGAAGCACTAATGCCACAATCTAATCAAGTGGAGATAGATTACCTAAGTAATTGTTGTTTAGGAATGGACTTATTCTGTTCTGGCTTAGAGTGGACTTGCATTTCCACATGTCACCCTGTCAACCTTCTTTATTATTGTCACTGCAGTTATCTGCATGGTCCCTGCATATCTGTCTTATCTCTTACCTCCCTGCTCCTATCTAATCCATTTGGAACCACTACCTTGGAGCTCTGACCCTAGAGGGGACGGAGTGACTGCTTCTCTGAAACCAGCTGGATACAATCAAGACAACAGACCAGGAACTAACTCTCTACCTTTCTCACTGGAGAGAAGGTTCTTGGAAATGTCTCAACTCTCTATTCCCAGGTTTGTGTAAATATCTTGTATTGTCAGAGGGGTCAATCACAGACACAGTGACAAATTTGTTTGCAAAAACAAACTTAGTTGATAGGTTTTATTGTTAAGCAAACATGGTTGTATTTGTTAGTTGCTGTTAAGCAGATCACCAAGCCTGTCTTTGAAGGGTCTTCTGGGGTGGGTTCAATCCAACAACCTTCTGAGTAGGAGTCAGGTGCTTAACCATTTGTGCTACTTGTTGTTGTTGTTGTTAAGTGCCATCGAGTCGGGTCCGACCCATAGCGACCCTGTAACAGGGTTTCCGAGGGTGTAAATCTTTACGGGAGTAGAAAGCCTCATCTTTCTCCCGCGGAGCGGCTGGTAGTTTCGAACCGCTGACCTTAAGGTTCGCAGCCCGATTCGTAACCACTACGCTACCTAAGCAAGTCGTGGGCGCTTTAATTTTATATTCTTATCAATAGGGACTTTGCTGTTCAATAGGGATAAGTGAAGTAAAGTAGATGGTCATTATATCAATAGAACTTCAAATATAAGCAACGTTTTTACTGTCTGATTTAGTTTTCATTTTTCCTAGCTTCTGTGTTTGCAGTAATGGAAACAAAGCTGTTCATATGTTTAGAAAATTTCAAGATGGCCACTCTCATCTAAACTAGAATTTTGGCTTGTTTCCAGTTTGAATAGAGCCCTATCCCTTCTTTAATAATCATAATAACAAATGCAAACCTAAAACAGTTTTGGTCTACAGTTTGCATTCCATCCATCTTCTTTGAAATGTTAAAACATCTGGTTTGGAGAAAAAAAAATCAACTTCAACATGTTTGGAGAGAAAAAGGCAGCCCACAAAATAAATCAGGGTCAAGTGTTGTTATTTCACGGGTAATTATAAAGCAGTCCAATTTATTAGTAAATCTTGCATCATGCTTACTTATAGCCACAACTGCTGCAATTGTTCTTAGGCTTTCATTGGAAAGTGGCTAAATTATAGGGTTTGGGAAAATATGGGACCAACTGTCATGACAGTAATGCTATGTGGTCTTGTCATACCTTGCTTCCCTAAGTTTTCCATCTTGCAAATGAAATTATGTCTTTGTTTAGTTTATTTTCCCAATTAATTCATGAATTTTTACCAACAGTTACTTGGAAACAAAAAGACGCCCACAATAAATTATTGGAAAGAAAATGCTTGCTAGTTTAATTGAAGAGCAGATGGCTGGCTCAAAGGGTCTTCTTACTGTGTTTCAATAGCACAGCAAGGAAGAGGGGGACAGGTTGCAGTGGCCCTGTTAAGTTAACACAAACAACTTGGAAGAGGGTGAGGCTCAGCATTTTGAGAAAGCCAACTACTTTGAGACTTTATAACAGCTCACAAAGACTACTCAGCTTCTCTTTTCAAGCAAAAGGGCTGACAAGGGATGTTTAAAGAAGTCTTCAGGAGAACACAGACCCTAGATGAAAACATGGAGTGAAAATCTTTCAGACAGGGCATCAGCAAGATTTCAAGCAGAATCAGCTTCTTTTTTCCTAAGGTCACTACCGATTCTTACTAGTGTTTTACAAGGTCAGGGAAATGTTCACTTATTCACCAGTTACTTATGATTAGTTGCGACTCCAAAGAACCTGAAATCTCAGTTTCTGCAGTCAATGAAACAGGTCATCTCCTAGTGCTCTAATCTTTATCTTCTTTTTCTGTTTTCACCAAGCTACAAAGAGTAATTATTGAAGATGGGTACCAAAATAAATATTAGCCTAATTGTGAAATCCATCAATTATACTAAATCCAAACAAAATCCATTGTAGTGAAGTTAATTCTGACACATGATGACCCCATATGCTACAAAATATAACTGTTCTATAGGGTTTTCTTGACTGAAATCTCCTGGAGTGGCACAGTAGGATCACTGGACTATAAACCACAAGATCGGCAGTTCAAACCCACCAGATATTCTTTGGAAACTCTAATAGCAATGAGTTCGCACCAACTAGATTACAACAACTATCTTTACAGAAGTAGAATGCCAGGCCTTTCTTTCACAGCACTGGGTAGGGGATATGTTCCAACCACAAACCTTTAGTTTAGGAGTTGAGTACTAATCATTTGTACTCTCCAGAGACATTAGCAAACAGATAAGGAAACGAACTATATTTGGAAATTTGCATATATAAATAAATAGTTTAAATTTCCCTTAAATAAATTGCATCCAGTTACGATTAAATTTCCTCCTCAAATGAATTACATCTTACTCAAATAAGATTTATTCCTGCTGTAACTTAAAAAGAATTTAAGCAATATCACTGTGTTGCTAGATAACTGGATGTGAATGGAGGTAATTGATAAAAACCCAAAATAAAACTAAACCAAACTAAGCCTGGGTGTATTGTGTTCTCCAAACTTCTGATAAAAATAGAATAAAGTATTTAAGAATTATCTTGACAATTGCTATAAGAAAATCTGGAAGATAGTACAAAAATCTTTGAAATGTTTGTAGTTATATTCATAGATGTGGTCCCAGATTATCAATCTAAGACTCCATATTCTTATTTTACCTACAATTGTAACAAATTTGACTATCTGAGTACCAGGGGACAGTGGCGATTATGTGCTGTCGAGTCGGTTCCAAGTCATTGTGAACCCTGTATAGGATTTCCAAGGCTGTAAATCTTTACTGAAGCAGAAAGCTTCATCTTTCACCCATGGAGCAGCTGGTAGGTTTAAATTGCTGTCCTTGTGGTTAGCAGCCCAATTTATAAACTACTATGCTACCAATGTTTCTTGTCTGAACCCCTTTGCTTGTTGTTAAGGTTCTGACTCATAGTAACCCTGTATAGAGGGTTTCTGAGGAGCATTTGGTGAGTTTGAACCTCCAATCTTGCAGTTCAAACCAAACTTGAAGTCCACACCAGGACTCCATCTGAATTCCTGTTATTGTTGTTGTTAAGTGCCCCATAGTTGGTTTCGACTCATAGTGATTCTGCATAGCATTTCCAAGGAGCAGCTGGTGGGTCTGAACTGCCTATCTCGTGGTGCAAAATCCAATGCCAATCCTACAGCGCCACACCAGGAGTCCATCTGTTGTTGTTATTGAGTGCCTTCAAGAAGGCTTCAACTCATAGTGACCCTCTATAATGTTGCTGAGGAATGGCTGGTGAGCTTGAACTACTGACCTTGGGGTTCAAACCGACCTTGCAGTCTATGGTATTAACGTGCAGGACCACATCTGAAGTCCAGCTTGTTGTTGCTGTTGTTGTTAGGTGCCATTGAGTCGGTACTGACTCATAGCGACCCTGTGCACAACAGAATGAAACACTGCCCAATCCCTGGGCCAACCTAGCAATTGTTGCCAAACTTGAGCCCACTGATGCTGCCACTTTGCCAATCCAACTCGCTGGGGGTTTTCCTCTTTTTCTCTGACCCTCCACACCTCCATCCTAGGAAATATGATATCCTTCTACAGTGACCGATTCCTCCTGACAATATGTCTGAAGTATGAGAGACGAGATTTGAGTATCCTGGCCTCCAAGGAGCACTCTGGCTGCACTCCTTCCAAAATGGATCTGTTGGCTCCTTTGGCAGCTAATGGTATTCTCCTCCAACACCATAACTCAAAAACATCATTCTTCTATGGTCTTCCTTATTCATTATTTAGCTTTTGCATGCATATGAGGTTATTGAAAATACCATGGCTTGGGTCAGGTGCACCTTAGTCCCCAAGCTGGCATCTTTGCTCTTCAACACTTTAAAAAGGTCTTGTGCAGCAGATTTGCCTAATGCAATACGTTGTTTGATTGCTTTGACTGTTGCTTCCATGAGTGTCAATAGCTGATCCAAGGAAAGAAGTCCTTGACAACTTCACTCTTTTCTCCATTGATAAGAATGTTGTTTATTGGTCCAGTGGTTAGGATTTTTTTCTTTACATTGAGATGCAATCCATACTGAAGGCTGTGTTCTTTGATCTTCATCAGTAAATATTTTAAGTCCTCTTCACTTTCAGCAAGCAAGGTTGTATCATCTACATATTGCAGGTTGTTAATGAGTCTTCCTCCAATCCTGATGCCACATTTTTCTTCATAGACCCCAGCTTCTCGGATCATTTGCTCAGCATACAGGTTGAATACGTATGGTGAAAGAATACAATCCTATCGCACAACTTTCTTAATTTTAAACCATTCAGTGTTCCCATGTTCTGTTCGAACAATTGCCTCTTGGTCCATGTACAGATTCCTCATGAGCACAATTAAGTGTTCTGGAATACTCATACTTTGCAATGTAGTCCATAGCATGTCATGATCCACACTATTGAAAGCCTTTGCATAGTCAATAAAGTACAGGTAAACATCTTTTTGATAGTCTCTGCTTTCAGCCAAGATCTATTGGACATCAGCAATGCTATCCTTTGTCCCACGGCCTCTTCTAAATCAG
>NW_006408745.1:974251-975875 GCF_000296735.1 Chrysochloris asiatica | reverse complement strand
TGACCAAGCAGGATCACTATGCTGAGGTTCAATCAAGTTCTTAGGGGATCTTACTCTCTAGCAGGGGTAGCAAATTAGTAGCCACTCAGTGTTCACTTTGAGAATTACTTATATCATAAATTTGAGGATGTAGCTGATGAATATCCACAGACAAGTGTATCATTGGCTCTTGATCATATGCTACCTCTTGAAACAGTTGAACATTAACCATTTCCTTTTGCTATAGTGACTCTGTGTATTCCTTCCATCTTCTTTTGATGCTTTCTGCATCATTCTATAATTTGCCCAGAGAATCTTTCAATAACAAAAGTTGAGGCTTAAAATTTTTTTTCAGTTCTCCCAGCTTGAGAAATGCTGAGTGTGTTCTTCCTTTTTGGTTTTCTGATTCTAGATGTTTGCAAATTTTGTTGTGATATTTGGCTTTATCTTCTTGAGCTGATCTTTGAAATTTTCTGTTCACATCTTGTACTTTCTCATTTCTTCCATTTGCTTTAGCATCTCTATGCTGGAGAGCAAGTTTCAGTGGCTCTTCTGACATCCATTTTTACCTTTTCTTTCTTTTTTGTCTTCTTCCTTTCTTCCTGTATGATGTTCTTGATGTCATTCCACAACTCTTCTGGTCTTCGATCTTTAGTGTTTAATGTATCAAATCTGCTCTTCAGATGATCTGTAAATTCAGGTGGGATATAGTCAAGGTCATGTTTTTGCTCTCATGGACTTGTTTTCATTTTCCTCACCTTCAGTATGAATTTGCATATAAGCAATTGATGGTATTTTCCACATTCTACCCCTGGTTTGTTTTGACATCTGTGTTTCCAAAGATGTAGTCAATTTGATTTCTATGTATTCTATCTGGCCTGTTCCATGTGTATAATCATCTCTTATGCTGTCTAAAGAAGGAGTTTGAAATGAACAAATCATGGATTTTACAGAATTCTATTAGGCAATCTCCAGCATCATTTCTATCACCAAGACCATATTTTCCAATTACTGATCCTTCCTCTTTGCTTCCAACCTTTGCATTCCAATCACCAGTAATGATCAATACATCTTGATTGCATGTCTGATCAAGTTCAGATTGAAGAACTTGTTAGAATTCTTCTATTTCATCCTCACTGGCTTTGGTGGTTGGTGTGTAAATTTGAATAGTAGTGATATTACCTGGGTTTCACTCTTGGTGCATGGATATTATCCTATCATAGACAACGTTGTACCTCATGAGTGATCTGAATATGTTCTTTTTGACAATGAATGCAACACCATTCCTCTTCAATTTGTCATTCCCAGTATAGTAAACCATGTGGTTGTCAGATTCAAAAATGACAATACCAGTCCATTTAGGCTCACTAATGTCTAAGATATTGATGTTTATGCATTCCATTTCATTTTTGACAATTTCTAATTTTCCTAGATTCATATTTCGTACATTCCATGTTCTAATTATTAATGGATGTTTACAGCTGTTACTCTTCATTTTTTCATTTTGCCCCATTAACAAATGAAGGTCCCGTGGGCTTTACTCCCATGGGCTTTACTCAATTCAAGTCATCACGGTCAACTCTACTTTGAGGAGGCAGCTCTTCCCCAGTTGCATTTTGAGTGCCTTCCAACCTGAGGGGCTCAT
>NW_006408745.1:972454-973131 GCF_000296735.1 Chrysochloris asiatica | reverse complement strand
TGGAAGCTCATCTGAAACCTGTCCACCATGATTGACCCTGCTGGTATTTAAAACACTGGTGGCATAGATTCCAGAATCACAGAAACTCACAAGGCACCACAGTATGACAAAATGACAGATGAGTCATGGGTAGTCCATCTAGAAGGCAGTAATTTACACATTGTGATTATAAAAGAAATGCTGCTATATATATGAAAAATAGAAGCTGACTACAAAGGAAATGGCAGAAAACACTGTTAAAGAACTCAAGACATTGTAATTTAGATGTACTGACTGAGGGATTAAAGACTTTCCTGGTAATAAGAATCACCTGAGGGCTTGCTAAAACCTTAGCTTCTTTGTTTCTTTTCACAGGGATTAAGATATGGGGATCTGTATGCTTAACAAACAATGCAGGCTGCTGTTAGTAATGTTGAGAGCTGCTGTCCCAGAGTATGAGGGTTTATAAAAAATTCAATAATTGATTACAAATGATAGCTTTAAACCATCAAAAGAGACTAAATTGTGTGCTTCATCCTTTCTTGAAGATGAAAAGATGGACTAAATATGTTGTTGCTGTTAAGTACCGTGGAGTTGTTTCTGACTCATAGCGACCCTGCACAGGGTTTCCGAGGCTCTGGTAGCGTAGTGGTTACGAATCGGGCTGCAAACCTTAAGGTCAGTGGTTCGAAACTACC
>NW_006408745.1:951605-972144 GCF_000296735.1 Chrysochloris asiatica | reverse complement strand
CTGTTGTTGTTGTTGTTGTTAAGTGCCATTGAGTCGGGTCCGACCCATAGCGACCCTGTACAGGGTTTCCGAGGGTGTAAATCTTTACGGGAGTAGAAAGCCTCAGCTTGGTTTAATTTTTAGTTCCTCATAGATAGCAATCTTTATCATTTTCATCATCATTCAGGAAGCAAGTGCTTCTAAAGAATATATTTTTTTATTAGATTGCTACAGAGTATTAACTATAAAGTTGATGGTTTAAACTGGCCAGTGACTCCTTAGAAATTTTATACAGTGTCTCTGTGAGTTGGAATGGATCTAACAACAACACAGTTATTCAGTGGTTGCGTATGACTATAGTTGGACATGACTGAATGGGTTCATGATCTACAAGGATTTACAAACACATTTCAATAGATTTTAAAAACTAATAATCACATTAACATGTGTGAAGTAACTAATATTAAAAAATTGTTAAATATGTATTTTTTTCCTTTTAGAATATGTGTTTGAGCCATTTCCACTATAACATTTTGGAGGAGGTGGGATTTTGGTTGAAATTATCTTGATTTAGTGGTTAAGTGCTTGACTGCTAACCACAAGTTCAATAGCTGCAATTCACCAGCCACTTCATTGAAGAAAGACGTGGCCGAGTCCCTGAAGATTACAGCCTTGGAATGGGGCAAATTTGTTCTGTACTACTTGATAGCTGTGGGTTTGGGCTTTATACTTTCTTTGTGTAATTACAAAAAGTATTCCTGCTTTTTTGAGGATCATTTCCCCAAACTTTCATTGAGGATTTTTACAATTAATACCTGATTTCCCACAATCCCACATCTTACAGTCCTTCTGAGAGGCATTAAAATCCAAACAGATGGCCTGCTTGTCTTACAGTCTATGCTTTCAATTTCTTGTTTCTAATTTCTGGGTGACCTTTACCTATAAACCATTTCAGCTATCCTATATTACTGGATATGCCACAACTGGAATTGCATCACAATTCCAATTTGATTCCCAAATACTGAATTCAATATCCTACTCCATGAACTCTGAATTTTATGTCTTCATTTCTTAGATTTACTTTCTGGGATGCATTGGGATTTCTTATCCTTTGACTGCCCCTCAGACTGCCCTTGGCTTCACCTCCTTCCCTACCTGACTTAGATGCACTGAAAATATCCTTAATGGTCAGTTTGTCTAGTTGTCCTCTGCTATACTTGTTCTGAAAAGACTCAATCCTGTGTAAATTCAATCAAGGAAATCCTGGATCAATATAATAACCACAGCTTGTGAAAATAAAAAAGTTGAAAATAGATGCCACTATATGGTCATTAAGGAGCTCTGGTAGTGTAGTGGTTATGAATCGGGCTGCGAACTTCAAGGTCAGCAGTTCAAAACTACCAGCTGCTCTGCGGGAGAAAGATGAGGCTTTCTGCTCCCGTAAAGATTTACAGCCTTGGAAACCCTGTGCAGGGTCGCTATGGGTCGGAACCAACTCAACGGCACTTAACAACAACAACAACAACATATGGTCATTGGAGTGCTGGTGTGGCACTGTGGGTTAATGCAACAGACTGCATAGCTGTTTGAACTGCAAGGTCGGCAGTTCAAGCTCACCAGCTGCTCCTTGGAAGCCCTATACAGGGTCACTATGGGTTGGAATAGACTCGACGGCACTTAACAACAACAAAAAAAACATATAGTCATTGTTCTCCAAATCATCTTGTCCTTCAGTAGGATCCAACATCACTTCCATGAATCATCAGTCAGCTCTCTTTATCTTTTTTTCTCCACAATGATGCTTTGAAAACTATATATACTTTTAAAACTTCTGATACTATCTTCTCTTCCCATGTTCTCAACAGACAATATTCTTAGAGATGATGTAAGCCATCATAAATTAATTCTATCAACTATGTACCATCTTTCTACTATCTTAATTCTTCCTTCTGTCTACCTTTGGTTTGAAGGCCATTCTTATCCTCTGCTGAGGGACTTCATCTCCCTTTCTCTTCAGTATCTACTGTTAATTTTCATAGTTTAAATGTTTTCTGTATTAAAAAAAAAATAGTGCCATATATAACCCTCACTATCTCGTTCCAGACATTCCACCTTGACACATACCTCTCCTCATATTAAATTAAATATATAATTAAATTTGTTTAATGAATTGTACACACAGCTATTGCTACATCTAACTTCTACTTACACTTGAACTTCAATATCTTGGCTTTTGCTTTTAGAATGTTGCTGAATTTGTTCCTGCTAAACTTGAAGATTTAAAAATGGACAATTTACAATGAATCCAATGGACATTCTTAAGTTACTCTGATTGATTTTCAGGAATATTTGACACTATAGATTAATATTGAAATGTTCTTTTTCTTGTTTTTAAAAACTCATATTCTTCTTGATTTTCTATTTCTCTGACTACGCCTTGTGTATACCATTTGGAGGCTCTTTAAACTACCTTCTTACTAAAAATTGGGTTTCCTTTTGTCTCAGTTATTGTCCTTTCTCACTTAATACACTCTTAATTTCAATGACTCTCAACTCACATTTTCTATCTCTATTCCTCTGTCAAGCTCCAGTCTTATATAAGCAATTGCTGAATTCAACACCACACTAATAAGTAGCTATCCATTTCCACAATTCTTGTGTGGACCACAGTTATGTCTCATCTAGTTCAATTAAACCAAAGATGGGGGACATTTTTTTCTGTCAAGAGCCATTTGGGTATTTATAAACATCATTCATGGGCCCCACCACTTATCTATCTCTCAATTTGCAATACTGTTGTAGCTTTCATGTTACTGTGATTCTGGAAGCCATACCACTCGTGTTTTAAATAGCAACAGGGTCACCCATGATGCAAAGATTTTAGATGAACTTCCAGAGTAAGACAGACTGTTGTTGTTGTTGTTAAGTGCCGTCGAGTCGGTTCCGACCCATAGCGACCCTGTACAGGGTTTCCGAGGGTGTAAATCTTTACGGGAGTAGAAAGCCTCATCTTTCTCCCGCGGAGCAGCTGGTAGTTTCGAACCACTGACCTTAAGGTTCGCAGCCTGATTCGTAACCACTACGCTACCAGAGCTCCTTAAGACAGACTAGGAAGAAGGAAATATTACATCTGAGTATTTAGTCATTAAAAACCTTATGAATAGCAGTGGAACACTGTCAGATAGCACCAGAATATTGAACATTGAAACATGATGAAGAACACCAGATTGTTGTCAGATGTAGTTCCAGAAAATTAGCCCCAAAGGCTGGAAGTCACTCAGAATACGACTGGGGAAGCGCTACCTCCTCTAAGTAGAGTTGACTGTGATGATGACTCGAATGGAGTAAAGCATTTGAGACTTTCATTTCTGATATGGCACAACTCTAAAATGAGGAGAAATAACTGTAAACATCCATTAATACTTAGAATAATGGAATGTTCATTGTATGAATCTAGAAAAATTAGAGACTGCAAAAATTTAAATGGAATGCATAAATATAGATATTCTAGGCATTAGTGAAATTAAATGGGCTGGTATTGCTCATTTTGAATCTGACAGCCATATAGCCACATTTACTAGGCTATGAATGATAGTGTCACATTCATCATTAAAAAGAGTATCACTGTCTGTGATAGGATAATAGTCCTGCTCCTATAAGGAAAACCAGTTAATGCAACTATTATTGAAATTTACATACCTGCCACTAAAGCCAGCGATGATGAAATGAAAGAATTCTACCAACTTCTTCAGCCTGAAATTGATCAAGCATGCCATCATGGTGTATTGATAATTACTGGTGACTGGGATGCAAAGGTTGGAACCAAACAGGAAGAAACAGTAGTTGGAAAATATGGCCTTGTTGATAGAAAGGATACTAGAGAATGCATGATAGAATTTTGAAAGACCAATGGCTTGTTCACTGCAAATACCTTTTTTTAACAACATAAAAGACAACTACACACACAGACCTCACCAGACAGAATAAACAGAAAGCAAATAGACTACATCTGTGGAAAGGGATGGTGGAAAAGTTCCATATCAACAGGAAAAACAAGGAAGGGGCAGACTGTAAAACAGACCATCAATTGATCATATGCAACTTCAGTCTGAAGTTGAATAAAAGTAAAACAAAGCCACGCTAGCCAAAACATGACCTTGAACATACCCAACCTGAATTTAGAGCTCATCTCAAGAACATATTTGATGAATTTGACATGAATGAACAAAGACCAGAAGAATTGTGGGATGATGTCAAGAACATTATACAGGAAAAAAAGCAACAGGTCATTAAGACAGGAAAGAAGAAAAAGGTCAAAATGGATGTCAGAAGAGACTATGAAACTTGTTCTCCAGTGTAGAGATGATAAAGCTCCTTTAGGAGCTGAATAAAACATTTCAAAGGTCAGCTCAAGAAGATAAAGTCAACTATTATAATGAAATGTGCAAACATCTGGAGTGAGATAACCAAAAAGACAAACATACTCAGGATTTTTCAAGCTGAGGGAACTGAAGAAGAAATTTAAGCCTTGACTTGTAATAATGAAAGATTCTTTGGGCCAAATATTGAATGATGCAGAAAGCATCAAAAGATGATAGAAGGAATACCATGTCACTGTACCAAAAAGAAATGGTCTATGTTCAACCATTTCAGAAGGTAGCATATAATCAAAAGCCAGTGATACTGACAGAACAAGTCCAAGGTGCACTGAACACTTTGGCACAGAACAAGATTCCAGGAATTGAAAGAATATAAATTGAAATTTTTTAACAAACAGATGCTGCACTGGATGTACTCACTCATCTATAACAAGAAATTTAGAAGAAAGCTACCTGGCCAGCCAATTGGAAGAGATCTATATTCCTACCCATTCCAAAGAGAGTTAACCCAATGGAGTGCGGAAATCATCAGACAACATCATTAATATCGCATGCAAGCTAAATTTTGCTCAAAATAATTTAAAAAATGACTGCAACAGAACATTGTCAGGTAACTGCCAGAGGTTCAAGCCAGTTGAGATGAGGATGTGGAATGAAGGATATCATTGGTGATATCCGATAGATCTTGGCTGAGTAAAGAATACCAGAAATATGTTTACCTGCGTTTTATTGACTATGCAAAAGCTTTCAATTGTGTGGATCATGACAATCCATGGACAACATTTTGGAGAATGAGTTTTCTGAAACACTTAATTGTGCTCATGAGGAATCTGTCCATAGGCCAAGAAGCAGTTGTTCAAAGAGTGCAAAGGAATAGTGAATAGTACAAAATTAGGAAAGGTGTACACCAGGGTTGTATTCTTTCACCATATTTATTTAGTCTGTATGCTGTACAAATAATCTGAGAACCTGGATTATGTGAAGCAAAACGTGGCATCAGGGTTGGAAGAAGACTCATTAACAACCTGTAATATGCACATAATACAACCATGCTTGCTGGAAGTGAAGAGGACTAAAAATACTTACTAATGAAGATTGTAGCATAGTGGTTACAAATCGGGCTGATTATATCACGGTCAGCAGTTCAAAACTACCAGCAGTTCCGCAGGAGAAGGATGAGGCTTTCTGTTCCTGTAAAGATTTACAGCCTCGGAAACCCTGTACAGGGTCGCTATGAGTCGGAACCAACTCCACAGCACATAACAACAACAACAATGAAGATTGTATGGCACTACAAGAGGACTTGTTTGAAAGACTTTTTTATCAATGAAAAAACTTGAGCTAGCATATGAAAAACCTTACTACAAATGGAACTCCATCCTGACACAACCAGACTAAACGACTTCATGGGCCTTATACAGCCCTTGGGCCTGATGTTCCCCATCCCAATGTAAACACTCTTCTATTGGACTATTTGCCTCCAGACTTAGCCACTTTTATTCTAAATCTAGTTAAGATAATTAATCATGTAAAACTGATTTCAAATCTGGAAAATTTCCAGAGGCCATCCATAGATAACTGATTACAGCGTCCTAACTGATTACAGCTTCCTAGGTTCTCCATGATCTCATCTCAATCCAGCCTCATTGCTCAACAGTTTTTCCATGAGATCCATGCTTTAACACTATTAAATATATTTAACTTGCTTTATAGTTTGTTTATTTATTTTTGGAGTCCTGATGCAGTGCTGTAAGATAAGCGCTCAACCACAGTTTGGGTTGAACTGCAAGGTTGAAAATTCAGACTCACCGGCTGCTTCTTGGAAACCCTGTACAGGATCACTATGAGTTGGAACCAACTGAATGGCACTTAACAACAACAACAACATACTTTATTTTGGGGGCTGGGGGTATTTTCCTGCCTTCACTTTTCACGTCTAAGCCTAGGTGACTCTTCCTTTAGGAAATCTTGATTACTCAAGTGGGGCTTGGTGATTAGGCTAGGAGCTCCCATAGCAGTTTGCAGTTCCACTCTTCTAGTACTTATCAACTTCATCTGTCGTCTCCATTAAACCAAAGAAGGACTGTGTATCTTGACCACCAATGTGCCTTACCACTGTTCAAAATTTCTGGAAAACTGATACAAGACTGGAGGAAGAAATGGGAAGGTATGAAAATGAAAGCTTATTTAGATGGGACACTTATGTTGTTGTTGTTGTTATGTGCCGTGGAGTCGGTTGCGACTCATAGCGACCCTGCACAGGGTTTCAGAGGCTTTAATCTTTACAGGAGCAGAACGCCTCATCTTTTTCCCCAGAGGAGCAACTAGCAGTTTCGAACTGCTGAACTTGCGGTTCGCAGCCTGATTCGTAACCACTACGCTACCAGAGCTCCTTATACATATATTGAAAAGTACAGGTTCTTTCCTGGGCTTTATGCTCTGAGATTTTTATCATTTATATTGTTATTATTATTTTCTTTAGAGACTTACAATTAGAAGTGGCATCCCTGGGTGGTACAAAAAGTTAATGTGCTCATATGCTAACCTGAAAGGTTGGAAGTTCAATCCCACCCAGAGGTGCTGTAGAAGAAATATTTGGTGATTTACTTCTGAAAGAAATCAGCCACTGAAAGCAATGGAGTGCTGTTCTGCTCTGACACACAAGAGTTTCCATGGGTTAGAAGTGACTTAGCAGCAAAGGATGAATGAGTACCACTGAACAAATAATACCACATTCATACTTAAAGCAATTTTGTCACAGCATACACTATCTTGTTTGCTTAGGACCACTAACTATAGTGCTCTTTAGCATACAAATGAAAGGCGAAATAAGAAGAAAGGAGATTGCTGAATGATCTTCCTTTTCCATTGCTCATTCATCCACACCACAATAGCACCAGACAAATACTTTTATTATTTTTTTGTAAGAAGCAAATCTGCTGACACCACAGCAGTGGCTGGTGTTTTAATTTTCCTTAGGTATGTTTTCTTTTTCATATAATTTTCTTCATAAGAAAAAATATAAGAATGACTATTTTATTAATGCCAAGTGATAAAATAGCATCAAAAGATTCAAGTAAGTTAAGAATATTTCTTTTCCTAGTCTCTGATGACACTCTTTTTAAATTCCCTATTCTAAATTACAACATGTCTTCAACTTCAAACACCTTGATCATACCTTTCTACATGCCTTTCAATTTCTTCTTCCCAATAGAGAGGGTGGAACATGTGTTTGAAAGAGTTTTATCCCTAACACAATCCATGTGACCTCCATGTCTTCTAAAATGATTTCTTGGGGGAATGCTAGTGATTGCAAGGATCACATGTAATTTCCTGCTGAGCTGTTTAGCATGTGCAAATTACCATTTGACCTCCATAGTGACATATTTGTCATAGCAATTTTCACTTCTAGTGAAACAAGTTAAACTGCCTCAGTAAAAGTGATTTTAAGCAGTAATTCTTCATACAAAACCTTTCACACAGATCTGCCACTATGTGTTTTGCAGATTGATACCTGGGCTTCAGATATTTCTTTTCATGTTGTTTTTAATAAGAAGCACAATATTTCCATAACTCATATTTGGAATGGTTCCTGGTTTGGGAAGCAGATTATTAAAACTGAGCATATGGAGGTCTTAAAGTAGAACCTTATGGGGGAAAAACAGTTGATTAAATCTATTTTGCAGCGTTGAAAAATTAAATGCTTGCAAAATCTTGGTAAAGCAAGGTTTATTCTTTGGAACTTTTTAACATCCCAAATTAGTGAACTATCTGTATTGGATAAGTTAAAAACTACATCAATGATTCTTTTGTCATGATTATTTTTAATGAATCAGATTGTTCCTTTCTACAGTATTCTCTTATGGCATATTATTTAGAACAGTAAATAGTTTTATAAAAGGGTATTTTAAAGAGAAAGTTGAATTTCCAATAATTAAATTTCAGATGAAATATTAGCAAAAAAGATAAGGGATTCATTGGTAGGATGCTTGCCTTCCATGTGGAAACCCCATGTTTGATTTCTGGTCAATGCATGTCATGAGTAGCCACCACCTATCTGTCAAGGGAGTCTTGTGTGTTGTTTTTATGTTGACCAGACCAAGATAGCCTAGGAAGAAAGACCTGGTGATATACTTCCAAAATTCAGTCAGCGAACATCTTCTGCATCACTATGATGTGATCCACAGTCAATCATGGGCATCAGGGGGATGGTGCAGGACCAGTCGGTATTTTCTTCTGCTGTGGGTAGAATCTCCATGAGTTCAGAACTGATTCAACAACAATGAAAAAGAACAAAAATCCTAACCAAATGGAATAATACAAATAAAATCTGATTGTAATAACACGTGCTTCTTGCATGCCAAAACATTGAGTACCATTCCAAAGTTTGCTCTTGAATCTAATTTAATCACACACATACATCCATTCACCTTTCCCCTTCATTGGCTTACTATTTTCTCAAGGGAATATAATCAGATAATGTCATACTATTCAAACGTGCATAGTGATTGCCTTATTTTTCCCTTCACCAAAATTTCATAAGTAACAAATATCAGCTATGCACTTGATATCCAATGACAAATGAGTTATAATTCCTTAAAGAATTCTAGCAGAAAAATGTTTGTTTTTTTTAATGATTGTACTCATGTATGAGATATCCTCTCTTAGAAGTGTATTTAAGGTGTGACTGAACTGAGTAAACATCTATTAGATAGATACAGGCAATTAAAAATAAGGGCATCTGCAAAAGCAAGGAACCATTAAGAGTGCACTTGTTAGAAAAAACTACTTAGTTTGGTATGGCTAGATTTAAGGATTCATATGGGAGAAAAGTAAGTGATGACTCTGAAAAGACAAACAAAACATATTCTTATAGCCAGTGGAAGAACCAATCACAGTTTTAAGCATAGAAGTAACACAATCAGATTTGCTTTTGAAAAGATGTCATGAGAGTAAAATAGGACATGAATTGGAAGATAATCAAACTGTATCAAAAGTTAAGAGCCTATTGCACTCCAAAATGATGAGGGATTGAGCTTAAGTCATGCACTAAGATTTGTTGTTGTTATTAGGTGCCATTAAGTGTTTCTACTAATAGCTACACTATACACAATAGAACAAAACACTGCCCAGCCCTTCACCATCCTCATAATTGTTGTTATGTTTGAGTCCATCTTTGCAGTCACTGTGTCAATCCATCTCATTGAAAGTCTTATCCTTTTTCACTGAGCCTCTACTTTACCATGCATGATGTCCTTCTCCAGGGACTGGTCCTGCCTGATAGCATGTCCACAGATGAAGTATTACTATTCTTGCATTTAAGAAACATTCTGACTGTACTTCCTCCATCAGAGATTTGTTCATTCTTCTGTCAGTCTATGGTATATTTAATATTCTTTGCCAACACCAGGGCATCAGTTTTTCTTTGGTCTTCTTAATTCATTTTCCAGTTTTATCTTTGATATGAGGCAATTGAAAATACCATGGCTTGGGTCAGATGCACGTTAGTTTTCAGTGACATTTCTACTTTTTAATACTTTAAAGAGGTCTTTTGAAGTATTTGATGTCCTGAAGATTGTTGCTGTTGTTATGTGCTGTCATGTGAGTTCAGATCTATAACAACCTTATATAGGGTTTCCAAGGAGCAGTGGATGAGCCTGAACCACCAACCTAGTAGTTCAAACAGACTTTGCAGTATAGCACATTAGCCTACAGCACCACACCAGGACTCCATCCTGAGGATACAAAGGTTGAAAAATATTTGTGGAAACCTAACTGAATGTATTTAATAAAACATTAAAGATTGAAAAGTCAAAAAAAGAAAAATCAGAGATGGTTTTCAGTTTTTTAATGTGGTAACCAGATTTTTCTTGGTGTTGGTAACCAAGAGAATCTAAGGCAAATAGTGAAATTAGTTCAAATTTTCAGTTTGATGATGTAAAGGAACCAGAAGAGCATTCCTGTTCTAACCACTGCCATTGACTTGATTTTGATTCATAGAAAACGTATCTATGGTTTCTAAGACTATAAATCTTTATGGGACCAGACAGCCTAATCTTTCTCCTGCAGAGCAATTGGGAGATTTGAGCTTGCAGTTAGCAGTCCAATGCCTAACCCGGGGCTCCTTTGTTCTGTAAAAAAAAACCCCAAAAAATGTAATCCTAAAGATCAAAGAAAAATGCAGCCTGAGAACTACATTGTAAGACATCACCATATAGAAAGGACAACTGGTAAGATTAAATTACCAAAGGTGTATAGAATCAAGTCACATTTTGTCTTAATCACTTTGAGTTTTCCATTTTTTTCATAGACTATTTGTATGAAATCATTTTGTTCCATCCATTTGGCAAACAAGAGGACTATAGTAGATAAATTTTTAAAAAGTTGTTGTTGTTGTTGTTGTTAAGTGCCATCGAGTCGGGTCCGACCCATAGCGACCCTGTACAGGGTTTCCGAGGGTTTTAAAAAGTTAGTGTTTATTAATTATTTTAATGGTTTATCAAAAATATCCATGATGTTACAATCACAGAGTATAAGTCACTATGATGAAATGTATTCTCTAAAATATCCATATTTGAACATTGTACCTGAGGAAGAATGTATAGAGTGAGAAGAGTATGCCATCTTGGAAATTTTAGCAGTAATTAAACAGGCAAATGCAGAGAAGCAAAAATAGAGAAAAATGGAATATAAAGTAAAAAATTTAGAAGTAGAGTTGGGGAAAAGTGATATAGTGAAAGTAGAAAACCAAACATAGTTACTGTGGTTGACTTCAGCGCATGGTAACCCATTGTGAGTAGAACTATGTTCAGGAGGTTTTCAATGTCTAATTTTTTCAGAAATAGGTGAACAACTGATTTTCTGAGGTGCCTCTGGGTGGACTCAAGTCACCAACCTTTTGGTTAGCAGCAAAGCATCTTAACAATTTGTACTACTTAAGAACTTCATAATGAAAGTAGAGAGAAAAATTCTGGAGGAAGAAGAATGCCAGATGATGAGAAATGGACAAAAATTAGGTCACTGTTAATCTTAAATATATTAGTAGGTGTCAGATTTTTAAAGTAAAAGAGAATAGGGATTAAAAGGATGGAGGTAAAGAAAACACCCAAAGAGCAGGTAATTTCCTGAAAACACATGGATAATTTTGGTAGCATTTTTTTTTTTTTTAATTAAAATTATGGTTAGGGTGTTTTCTTGGTGAGGAGGGGATTGTATATTTGAGAATATTTGATATGTTATGGAGGGATTTAATAGAGAGGAAGAGTGTTACCACAAAGGAAAACTGATGATTTGTTGTAAAGTAGGAGAAAATGTGATTACTATTCCAGTAGACCCATCTACTGATGGCGGTATGCTGTCAAGTTGGGTCCATAGAGATCCTGAATAGGGCTTCTGAGGCTGTAAATACTTATGGGAGCGGAAAGCATCTTTCTCCCATGTAGCAGCTGGTATATTTGATCTGCTGACCTTGCAGTTAGCAGCCCGATGCATAACCACTATGCATGCAGAAATCATCAAGCAATATCATTAATATAACATGAAAGTAAAATTTTGATGAAGATAATTAAAAAATTATTGCAATAGTACATCCACAAGGAACTGCTACAAATCAAGCCAAATTCAGAAGAGGATGTGGAACAAGGTATATCGATAGTGTCAGATGGATCTTGGCTGGAAGCAGGGAATACTAGAAAGATAATTTGCTTATGCTTTCTTGACTGTGCTTGTGTGAGTCATGACAAGCTATGAATAACATTGTGAAGAATGGGTATTCCAGAACAATTAATTTTGCCCATGCAGAAATTATGCATCAAATAAGATGCAGTCAGTAGAACAGAGCAATGGGATACTGAATTGCTTAAAATCAGGAAAGGTGTGCACCAGTGGTGTGTCACAGTATTTATTTAATCTGTATGCTAAGCAAATGATCCAAGAAGATGGATTATATGAAGAAAAATGTGACATCAGGAGTAGGAAAAGATGCAGTTCATTAACAAACTGCAATGTGCATATGATACAACTTTGTTTGCTTATAGTAAAGAAGACTTAAAAATACTTGATGATGAAGGTAGAAGACCACAACCTTCAGTATGGCTTGCATCTTAATGTAAAGAAAGCAAAAATCCACATAACTGCACCAATAAATAACTACATAATGAATGAAGAAAAGACTGAAGTTTTCAAAAAGCTTCAATTTGATTGGTTGCACAGTCAATGTTCATAGGATCAGAAGTCAAGAAAGCAAAGAACATATTGCATTAAGTAGATCTGTTGCAAAAGACCTCTTCAAAGTGGGAAAGATAGTTTAAGGACACACTCAAGCCATGGTATCTTCAATAGCCTCAGATGCATGTAAAACTTGGCACAATGAATAAGAAGACTGTAGAAAAGGCAATGCATTTATATTATGACTGTGATAGTTAGGCTCTGCATCAGCTTGAGTCAGGATTCTCAGTTGTTTGGCAGTTGATAGTTCACTCTATGATGATTGGCTGAGAAGGTATAGTTAACTCTATGATGTGAGAATTAGCTATGAGCAGCCAATGAATTAAAAGGATGCTTCCTTGGGGACCTGGCCTGCTCCCAATATAATGGACATACAGGAAATAAGCACTCTCCCACTCTGGGTCTGGATCTGGCATCTTGGTCAACATCTAGCCTCTGTTTTATTGAACTTGAGCCAGTGGCTTGCTCTGTTATGTGTTTACCTGTGGGCCTGCCTGCCAAGTGTACCTGGAAAACCACACGCCCACTGGAGGGCCCTGAATGCCTTTCCTGTTGCCTCAGCTCGTGAGCTCCATGACAAAGGTTCTACAGCATACCTGCCCAGACTTTGGTAGACTGTTCCACTGCTGCTGCCCCTGTCCTGTGCCAAGGTCTTGCTCTGTGCCTTTAGTTGGGATTCCTGCATTCTGGAGCCACTTGCTGATGTTGGTTCACGTAGCCTGCACTTGGAACTTTCCTATCTCTACTGTCATGAGCCACTTCTTTGATATAAACTTCTCAGTGTGGCACTATGGGCTAAAGCAATGGACTGTACGGTCTGCAGTTCAGACTCACCAGTCATTCCATGGAAATCCTATACAGCATCACTATCAGTTGGAATTGACTCAGAAGAACACAACAACCAACATAATACACATACTATATATACTGAAAATACTGTAAATACCGTGGCTTGAGTCTGTCCTTAAACTGACATCTTTGTTCTTTCCCACTTTGAAGAGGTCTTTTGCAACAGATCTATTTAGTGCAATATACATATATGTATATATATATATATATATATATATATATATATATCACTGTTTTTGTTTCTCCAGAGAATCCAGCATAAGTCATAATATTAAAAGTACCTTGGACTGCCAGAAGAGCAAACAATTATGAGTTGGAAGAAGTATAGCCAGAATGCTCCTTAGCATTCTTTGGATATGATATCAGATGGGACCAGCCTCTGGAAAAGGACATCCTGCTTGGTAAAGTGGAGGGTCAACAAAAAGAGCAAGAACCCCAATGAGGGATTAACAAAGTGATAGCAGCAATGGTCTCAAGTTTAAGCAATAATTATGAGACAAAATACAGGACCGGGCTGTATTTTGTTCTGCTGTGGATAAAGTCACTATGAGTTGGAGCTTACTTGACAGTACAGAGCTCTGGTAGCATAGTGGTTATGAATTGGGCTGCTAATCTCATGGTCAGCAGTTCGAAACTACCAGCAGTTCTGCGGGAGAATGATGAGGCTTTCTGCTCCTGTAAAGATTTACAGCCTCGGAAACCCTTTACAGGGTAGCTATGAGTTGGAACCGACTCCATGGCACATAACAACAACAACAACAAATAACAAATTCTAGTAGAGGGCCTAGTCATGGGAGGAAGAAACTATATTTTTTTCCTTCTGAGGTCAGAAATAAGTGTAGGAAAATATAGGTACCGAAATAGATAAGCTTAATGTATGTTTAGATAGAAGAATTTATAGAGTACATTGCAAATATCTGACATTTCCGTATGAATACAATGAAGTATTCTAGAATATACTTTCTTTACGATGTTATCCATAATTTGTCATCCACACAGTTGAATGCCTTTGCATAGCCAATAAAGCACTAGCTAATATTTTTATGGTATTCCCTGCTTTCAGCTAAGATCTGTTTGCAAGATCTGTCAGCAATGATATCACTTATTTCATGTCCTCATTGAATTTCTGGCATTTCTCTGTCAATAGTATATTGCAACTGTTTGTATATTATCTTCAACACAATTTTACTTACATAAGATATAAATTCAAGAGATCAGACGACGTATTGCACTGGGCAAATCTGCTGCACAGGAACTTTTTAAAGTATTGAAGAGCAGAGATGTCAGCTTGAGGACTAGGGTGCGCCTGACCCAGGCCATTGTGTTTTCAATAGCCTCATATGGATGCGAAAGCTGGACAGTGAATGAAGAGGATCGTAGAAGAATTGATGCCTTTGAGTTGTGGTGTTGGAGGAGAATACTGAGGATGCCATGGACTGCCAAAAGAACCAATAGATCTGTTTTGGAAGAAGTGCAGCCAGAGTGTTCCTTGGAGGCCAGGATGGCTAAGCTTCGTCTCTCCTACTTTGGACATGTAGTCCGCAGGAAACAATCGTTGGAGAAGGATGTCATGCTGGGTAGGGTGGAGGGTCAGAGAAAAAGAGGAAGACCTCCAACGAGATGGATCGGCCAGGTGGCATCATTGATGGACTCGGGGGTGGCAGCGGTGGTGAGGTTGGCCCAGGATCGAGCATTGTTTCGTTCTGCTGTGCATGGGGTCGCTATGAGTCGGTTCCGACTGGATGGCACCTGACAACAACAACAACAAAGATATAAATTATATTATTTAATGATACTTAATAACATATCTTTGGAATGGGCACAAATATGGAACTTTCTCAATTGGTTGACCATGTTTCTGTCTTCTAACTTTCTTGGCATAGACAAATGAATGTCTCCAGCATTGCATCAATTCATTGAAATATTTCAATTTGTATACTATCAATTCTTGGAGGCTTGTTTTCAGCCAATGACTTCAGTGCAGTTTGAACTTCTTCCTTCAGTACCACTGATTTTTGTTCACATGCTATCTTCTGAAATGGTTGATTATTGACGGATTATTTTTGGTAGAGTGACTCTATGTATTCCTCCTATCTTGTTTTGATGCTTTCGGCACCATTCAATATTTTGCCTATTGTTGTTGTTGTTAAGTGCCGTGGAGTCGGTTCCGACTCATAGTGACCCTGTACAGGGTTTCTGAGGCTGTAAATCTTTACGGGAGCAGAAAGCCTCATCTTTCTCCAGCAGAGCAGCTGGTAGTTTGGAATTGCTGACCTTGCGGTTCACAGCCCGATTCGTAACCACTATGCTGCATAGTATCCTTCAATATTTCAGGTTAAGACTTGATTTTTTTCTTCAGTTGTTTCAGTCTAAGAAATTTTGAGTATGTTCTTCCCTTTTGGTTTTCCACTCCACGTCTTCACAAATTTTCTTTTAACATTTTATTTTGTCTTCTTGAGCTGCCCTTTATAATTTCTGTTCTTTTACTTCATTTCTTTCATTCACTTCAGCTTCTCTAGCCTGAAGAGCAAGTTTCAGAGTCTCTTCTGTCATACATTCTTTTTTTTTTTGTCTTCTTTCCTCTCTTTATAATGATCTTTTGCTTTCTTCATGTATAATGTTCTTGATGTCATCCTACAACTCTAAGGTCTTCAGTCTTACTGTCGGATGCATCAGATATATTCTTGAGAGCATTGTTAAATTTAGGTGAGGTATACTCAAGTTCATATTTTGGCTCTTGTGGACTTGTTTCAATTTTCTTCAGCTTCAGCCTCAACTTACATAAAAGCAGTTGATGGTCTGTTGCACAGTTGGCCACTGGTCTTGTTTTGGCTGATGATATTGAGCTTTTCTATAAATGTACTCAGTATGATTCCTGTGTATCTAATTTTGTGAATTTCTGTTGTTGAAAAAACGGTATTGATTATATCCTAAAAAGAAACGATGAAAATCTAGTGTTGTACATCATTATTATTTTCCATCTTTATTTATTCATTGTTTTCTCATAAGCATAGTAGATGGACATAGTTTATGGAGGACTTATAAAATTAACTGATGGCTTTGATAAATGGTTAATCAAATCTGTGTGATTGTCTCTAAAGAAAAAGGGAAAAGGAAAAAGAAAACGTATCATAGTTGGAATTACTGGATAAAGAAGATAATATCCAAGAAGTCAAGCTGCCTCTAAATAAGTTCTTTTATGATAACAGCAATAACTTTATTGTGGATGAAAATAATTGGTTGGAATATTGAAGATGAAAGAAAAAGAATGAGGTATATTAAATCATATATGAAAATAAATAATTTAGTATTTTGCAGAGCTTTGTAAATAATCCAATGAGACCAAGATTTTTCTGATCTAATTTGAGACAGATATTTAGATGAACTTTACATTTTCACACATGATACAACCTTAGATCTTTTGAGTCATTGTAGTAGTTAGGTGCTGTTGAGTTGATTTTGATTCAGAGTGACTCCATTGTCATTTAGTTTTTTCTGGTCTATATCCTATACTCCTAGTGTGGCACTGTAAGAGCAGCACGGAACTGTAATTCACAAGCTCAGCAGTTCAAACACACTAGCTACTCCTCAGAAAGTTATATAAAGTAGCTATGAGTTGGAACCAACTCAACAACAGGCTAATGGAGCAGATCTCCACGCCTTTCTCTTATAGAGATGCTGGGTAGGCTCCAACCACCAACCTTTAGCTTAGCAAGTTACTGCTTAACCATTGTGCTGACAAGATCTTTTCTTTTTGTGGTTGTTAGATTTTGTCGAGTCAGTTCTGACTTTTAGCAACCCTATGTACAACCAAATGAAGCATTCCCTGGTCCTGAATCATCTTCACAATTGTTACTCTACTTGAGAGCATTGTTGTAGCCATTGTGTCAGTACTTTTCACTGAGGGTTTTCTTCTTTTTACTGACCCTCTACTTTATCAAGTATGACATCCTTCTACAGGGATTGGCATTCCCAACAACGTATCCAAAGTATGAGAGACATAGTCTTTCCATTGTTACTTGCAAGGAGCAATCCAATTTGTTTTTTGGAAGTCTATAGTACACTCAAATATTTTTCACCAATACCATACTTCAAATGCATCAGTTCTTCTCAGGTATTCCTTACTCATTGTCCATATTTTGCATGCATATGAGTTGATTGAAAAGAATTATATGATGACGCCAAGAAAATCATACATGAAGGAAGCAAAGGTGATTAAAAAGACAGGGAAGAAAGAAAATTTAAAAATGGATGCCAGAATATACTCTGAAACTTTCTCTTTAATGTAGAAAATCTAAAAAGACTGGAAGCAATGATGAAGTAAAAGAGCTGAACAGAAAATTTCAAAGGACAGCTCTGGAAGGTAAAGTATTATAATGAAATATGCAAGGACATAGAGTTAGAAAACTAAAGAGAAGAAAAAATTAGCATTCCTCAAGTTGAAAGAACTGAAGGGAAACAATTCAAGCCTTAAATTGCAGTATTAAATGATTATATTGGCAAAATGAAGTTCTGGTGAGGCGCTGTAGGATAAGCACTAGACTGATAACCACAAGATCAGCAGTTCAAACCCACTCCTTGGAAACCCTAATTAGGGTTGCTATGAGTTGGAACTGACTCAACAGCAGGTAACAACAACATAGACAAAAAAATATTGACTGACGCAGGAATCATCAAAGGAAGATGGAATGTATTCAAAGCTACTGTACTGAAAAGCATTGATCAATGTTTGATCACTTCAAGTGGTAGCATCTGATCTAGCACTGATGGTGTTGAAGGAAGAAGACCAAGCTGCACTGAGGATAGTGTCAATTACAAGGCTTCAGTAATTAGCAGAATACAAGTTGATCATTCCTAGAATCCTATAACTATATAACCATATACTATTGGCTCATTTGGAGTCCTGGTATAGTGCTGTAAGGTAAGCATTGGGCCGTAAGGTTGGCTTGAAGAGTAAGGTTGATGGCTTAAACTCACCAGTGGGTCCTAGGAAACCCTATACAGGGTGATTATGAGTCGGAACCCATTCAATGGCATCTAACAAACAATAGCAATAATTGGCTAATTGTACCAAAATGACATAAAAAAGATCATAAGTAGAGGATTATTTTATTCCAAATTTTTCTACTTCAGTAAGGTCCCTTATTTTTACTAAACCAGAGAAGCATTGACATGGTGGCAGCAACAATAGGTTCAAACATAACAACTGTGAGGTCAGCACAGGGCTGGGCAGGGTTTCGTTTTGTTGTGCATAGGTCACTATGAGTTGGAATGGACTTGATGGCACCTAAAAATGGAAACAACAAGAGGAGCATTTGTATCTTATAAAATCTTGATGAATTCCTGGTGTGGCACTGTAGGACCAGCATGGACTAGGAACCACAAGGTTAGAAGTTCAAACCCACCAGCTGCTCCTTGGAAACCCTATCCAGGGTCACTATGAGTCAGAACCGATTCAATGACACTTGTTGTTGTTTGTTAGGAGCCACTGAGTCGGTACTGACTCATAGCCACCTTACATACAACAGAATGAAATACAGCCCAGTCCTGGGCCAACTTCACAATTGTTGCCACGCTTCAGCCCATTGATGCTGCCACTTTTCCAATCCATCTCTCTGGGGGTCTTCCTTTTTTTCTCTGACCCTCTACCTTACCAAACATGATATCCCTCTTCTGTGATTGGTCCCTCTTGACAATATGTCCAAAGTATGAGAGACAAAATCTAGTCACCCTGGTCTCCAAAGATAACTCTGGCTGTACATCTTCCAACACAGATCTGTTGGCTCTTTTGGCAATATTCTCCTCCAACACCATAACTCAAATGCATCAATTCGTCTGTGATCTTCCTTAGTCACTTAACAATAACAAATTTTATGAACAGAAACGAACATTGCTTTTTATGCTATTACCTTAAAAGAATAGCCCTAACATCTATTATGGCAGTCACTCACAGTTTCTGGACTATCCCGACAACTCTCTTGACTAATTTGAAATCAAATCTTTACGAAGGTGCAGACCTATCTTCTCTATAGTGCTCAACAGGATAAAAGAAGTGGCAGTGTAGAAACAAAACAATGCATTGACTCTAATTAAGGCTGCTTTTTAACATGTGTTACAAAAGAAAAGACATATGGTACATTTTAAGAGATTATGTCTCTCATTCAAGGGCATTTTTTTTTTTTTTAAATAGAAGTAGAATTTGATGTGCAGGATTTGTCATCATTTAGCTATGCACCTATAACCATGCTCTTTGTTTAATGAAATCCTTGTAGCATGTTTAGAAATTACATGGTCAATTAAGCACTTAAGTATCTAAACTTTGGTCAAAATTTGTAACTCATAGAATGAATCAGATGCATACTTTTTATTTTCCTTTGATAGACTGATGCAAAATTTAAACAATGGTGAATATTAAATGCTTTCAGCATTTATTGATAAACGTTACAATCAAATACAGACACAGAGTATTTCAAGCTTTGTAATTGCCTTTTGGATTTAAAACGTAGTTACTTGCAGTCTAATGAGTTTAAAGAACATGTGAGAGCAGATAACTAGAGCTTTTATTTTGATTAAACTAAGAAAGTTACCTTTTAACAATGTTTTAAGAGTAGTTGGCTTTCTAAGGAGTCCTGGTGGCTCAATGAGGAAGTGCTTGACTGCTAACCAAAAGGCCAGCGATTTGAACCCACAAGCAATGTCATACAGGGTCATTATAGACTGGAAGGCATACAAACAACATTGGTTATGTTTGGAAATTTCATAAGCCAGAGGGCAACAAATCCTGTATATATAATTGATGTGAGTTTGTCACAAAGATACATCTCTTCTTTTGCAACACATTCTATATGTGTTTGTTACTATGTACTGCATAGTACTGTGTACTGCAACATTATGTCTATTAGTTCTTTAGATTGTGGTGCCTTGCATGTTTCTGTGACTGGGAACTTGGTCACCAGTATTTTAAATCTCAACAGGTTCACCCATGGTGGACAAGTTTCCATTTAGTTTCTAGACTAGGATAGACTACGAAGAAGGAGAGGTAAACTACTTCGGAATTTTCAGCTTCTGAAAACATTATAAATAGCAGCAGAATCTTCTTAGCTATT
>NW_006408745.1:934959-949440 GCF_000296735.1 Chrysochloris asiatica | reverse complement strand
TCATAGACAAGTTCTGGCTAAAGTTGAAGAAAATTAAAACTAGTTCCCAAGAACCAAAATATGATCTTGAATATATCCCACCTTAATTGAGAGACCATGTCCAGAACAGATTTGATGCATTAGACACTAAAGACTAAAAATTAGAATACATGTGCAATGACAAAAGTACGTCATATTTGAAGAAACCCAAAGGTCATTAAAAAGACAGGGAATAAAGAAAAGACAGAAATGGATGTCAGAGGAGAGTGAAAATTGCTTTTGAGCAGAGAGAAGCTAACGGAATGGAAGAAATGAGGAAGTAGAAGAGCTGAACAAAAAATTTGAGAAGACAAAATAAAATATTACAATGAAATGTAGAAAGACCTGGAATTCGAAAACCAAAAGGAAAGAACAAATTCAGAATTTCTCAAGCTGAAAGAACTGAAACAAAGACTGAAATCTTGATTTGTTATATTGAAGGATTCTATGAGCAAAATATTTAATGGTGAATAAAGCATCAAAAGAAGATGGAAGGCATACACTGCCATTATACCAAAAAGGAATGTGTGAAGAGGTAGCAAATGATCAAGAATTATTTTGTTAGACATCCAAACTTCATTGAAGGCATTGACAAAAACAAAGATCAGAAATTGATGGACTATAAATTGAAATATTTCAGCAAATTGATGCAAACCCAGGAGACACTCACTCATGAATACCAAGAAATTTGGAAGACAGCTATTTGGCCAAATGATTGGAAAAGATCCATATTTTTGCCCATTCCAAAGAGAGGGGATCCAATGGAATGGGAAAATCAACCAACAATATCACTAATATCACATGCAAGTATAATTTTGCTGAAGGTAATTAAAAAATGGTTGCAAAAGTATACTGAAAGGAAACTGCCAGAAATTTAAGCTGGTTCAGAAGTGGACATGGAACTGGGATATCACTTCTAATATCAGATGAATCCTGGCTGAAAGCAGAGATTAGTAGAAAGATGTTTGGTTGTGTTTATTGAGTATGCAAAGGCTTTTGAATGTTGGATCATGGCCAACTCTGGGTAACATTTCAAAGAACAGGTATTGCAGAACACTTAATTATGCTCATGAGGAACCTGTATATAGACCAAGAGTCAGTTGTTTGGACAGAATCAGGGGATACTGAATGGTTTAAAATCACAAGAGGTGTGTGTCAGGGTTGTATCCTTTTACCATACGTATTCAATCTATTTGCTGAACAAATAATCCAAGAAGCTGGATTATAGGGAGAAGAACATGATACTAGGATTCGAAGAATGCTCATTAAGAACCTGTGATATGCAGAAGAGGGACAGGACTAAAATACTTACTAACAAAGGTCAAATAATAAGGCCTTCAGAATGGATTGCACCTCAATATAAAGAAAACAAAAATCCTTACAGTTGCACCAATTAGTATAAACATGATAAATGGAGAAAAGATTGAAGTTGTCAAAGACTTCATTTTACTTGGATTTAACAATCAGTACTTATGTAAGCAGCAGTCAAGAAATCAAAGGATGGAATGCATTAGGCAAATGTGTTGCAAAAGACCTCTTTAAAGAAAAGATGTCAGTTTGAGGACTAAGGTGTGACTGACAAAAATCATGGTATTTTCAATTGCCTCATATGAATGTAAAAGATGGGCAATGAATAAAGAAGACCAGAGAAGATATGATGCATTTTAACTACTGTGTTGGAGAAAATACTAGAAGTACCATGGGCTGCCAGAACAGACAGGTCTGTGTTTGAAGAAATATAGTCAGAATACTACTTGGAAGTCAGGATGGCAAGACTTTGTCTCTCATACTTTGGACAAGTTATCAGGAGAGACAAATCCCTGGAGAACTTTATGCTTGGTAAAGGAGAGGGTCAGCAAAAAAGAGAAGACCCCGATGAGATGAATTGACATGGTGGCAGTGGCAATGGGCTCAAAGGTAACAGCAATTGTGACGATGGTGTAGGGCTGCACAAGGTTTTGTTCTGTTGTGTATCGGGTCGTTATAACTCTGAACTGACTTGATGGCGCATAACTATAAGAACAACTATGAACTAGGTACTGGTATGAATAATTTAGATTCAACATGAAGAAATTGTACATAAAAAGGGATTTTTGGTAAGCTTTGTAATAATGGTCTTGTGGTGGGAAAAAATATACAAAATAGGGAAAATTTATACAATATTGCAAATAAAACCAGACACAAAATATCTGATTGGGGTACAAGATCAAGAAGATAGTTTATGGTCCACACTGAAGCGGCCTAGCATTTTCTTTACAGTTTCTCAGTCTCTTCCTCAACATGGCGGCCGTGAAGACCCTGAACCCCAAGGCTGAGGTGGCCCAAACCCAGGCAGCTCTGGCAGTCAACATTAGCGCGGCCCAGGGGTTGCAGGACGTGCTGAGGACCAATCTGGGTCCCAAAGGCACCATGAAGATGCTTGTTTCTGGTGCAGGAGACATTAAGCTTACTAAAGATGGAAATGTGCTGCTTCATGAAATGCAAATTCAACACCCAACAGCCTTCTAAATAACAAAAGTATTAACAGCCCAGGACGACATAAACGGGCAATGGTAAGACTTTCAAAGTTCTGATCATCGGCGAGCTGCTGAAACAGGCGGACCTCTACATTTCTGAAGGTCTGCATCCCAGAATTATAACTGAAGGATTTGAAGCTGCAAAGGAAAAGGCACTTCAGTTTTTGGAACAAATCAAAGTAAGCAAAGAGATGGACAGAGAAACCCTGATAGATGTGGCCAGAACACCTCTGCATACTAAAGTTCACACTCAGCTTGCTGAAGTCTTAACAGAGGCTGTAGTTGACTCCATTTTGGCCATTAAAAAACAAGATGAACCCATTCATCTTTTCACGGTTGAGATCATGGAATTGAAACATAAATCTGAAACTGATACAAACCTAATCAGAGGACTCGTTCTGGACCATATAAAGAGTGGAAGATGAGTACATCTTCACATGCAATGTGTCTTTAGAATACGAAAAACAGAAGTGAACTCTGGTTTCTTTTACAAGAGCAACAAAGGAGAGAGAAACTTGTAAAAGCAGCAAGAAAATTCATCGAAAATCGAGTTAAAAAAATAATAAAACTGAAAAAGAAAGCCTGTGGTGATTCCAATGAAGGAATTGTTGCTATTAATCAAAAGGGAATTGACCCCTTTTCCTTAGATGTCCTTGCAAAGGAAGGCATTGTGGCTCTGCATAGAGTGAAACGGAGAAACATGGAGAGGTTGGCACTTGCCTGTGGCGGGGTGGCTCTAAATTCTTTAGATGACCTACATCCTGAATGTTTGGGACATGCAGGACTGGTCTTTGAGTACACATTGGGAGAAAAGAAGTTCACCTTTATTGAGAAGTGCAATAACCCACACTCTGTCACACTCTTGATCAAAGGATCAAATAAGTACACACTCACTCAAATCAAAGATGAACTATGAGATGCCTTGAGGGCCATCAAAAATGCTATCGATGATGGCTGTGTGGTTCCTGGGGCTGGTGCCATGGAAGTGGTGATGGCAGAGGCTCTGATGAAACACAAATCCAGTGTCAAGGGCAGTGACCAACTGGGAGTCCAAGCATTTACTGACATGTTGCTCATTATCCCCAAGTTTCTTGCTCAGAACTCGGGTTTTGACCTTCAGGAAACACTAGTGAAAGTTCAAGCAGAATATTCTGAATTGGGTCAACTTGTGGGTGTCAACTTGAACACAGGTGAATCAATGGTGTCAGCAGAAGCAGGCATATGGGATAACTCTTGTGTAAAGAAACAGCTTCTTCACTCCTGCACGGTAATTGCAACCAACATTCTCCTGGTTGATGAGATCATATGAGCTAGGACGTCCTCTCTGAAAGTTTGAATTGAAGCATCTCTCATATCGTACGAACTGTGAAGACTATAGAGGGATCCGAGGAACAGAGCTGTGGAATTTTTTGTTGAAGTTTTGAATGACTCTTTTCTGCTTCCATCTCAAAACAGATCACTGTCATCTATTCAGATTCTGAAGTTTGAGATTAAAATTACAGTATTTTTTAATTGAACTGAAGCAAGTCCTGTTACCCACTGAATGGGTGGTTTTCCTTTAGCTACAATGACCTAGAAGTCCATGTTAAATAAGCATGTTATCTATCTTGTTAATAAATAATCCTTCAAAAACAAACAAACAAACAAAAAAGAAGATAACTTATGTAATTAGGACCTCCATAACTGTGTGTTAAATGAGGAGTGCATGTATAAATATTTTTCTTCCATTTGCATGTTAAAATGAGATGCAAAATCTGACTCTTATTAATTGATTAGAGAAACAATGAGGTGAATGGAATTTAGGAGATAAGAATTGCAATGGGGGAACATCACATTAATAGAACAAGAACACATACTCAGTAATGAAAGAAAAAGTCTAACTACAATAGTTTCAGGTCTTTTCTGCAAGTCAGTATATTATTTCTACTGATTATAGTGCTATATTTTAACAGAACCTACTTCATGGTACTTAACAGCAACACCAATATTTTAAGAATATGTCTCAAAAAAGGTAAAATGTTTCACAGAGCATATTCTTACTTATATGACATTATACTTTATATTCATCTTTTATATTTGTTAGATTGATATTAAGAAAATGAGTGGGTCATATTTTATTACTGCTTTATAAGTTCCTATACAAGAACTCTATATCACTCACCTAGTTTTCCCTACAGTTAATATCTTATAATATGTTAAAATAAAGAAGCCAAATTGGTACATTAATTAAATTCTAGACTATTCAGATTTTACTAGCTTTTCCATAATGCTCTTTCTCTGCTCCAGGGTCTAGCCATCTGGTTGGTGTATCTCTCCAGACTCTTAGGGTTTGTGATCGTTTCATCGTCTTATCTTAACTTCCTTATATTCTTGAAAAATACTAACCAGATATGCTATTGAATGACCCCAAATCTGGGTTTGTCCAATTTTTTTAAAGTTCACAATCAACCCAGAATTATGCATTTTTGAAAGAATACCACGATGATAAAGTATTATTCCAATCACATGACATTTCTGATGGTGTTGACTTTGATTCATTAAGATATGATTTGTCAGATTGCTATTTTGTCATTGTATACTCTATTCATTAGAAGTGAGTCACTAAATTCTAGCCCAAACTAAAAAGGTGGAGAACTAGGCTCCATCTCCTTAGTAGGGAAAATCAACATACATTATTTGTTATTCTTTTCTAATGATTTGTCTCGTCTCTCCTTTGTTAATATCAGGACAATAGGTTTTGTTTTATAATTCCTTTATCTGTATAGATAGGCATATACATTAGGCAGTAATACAATGCAACATCATTTATTTTGTCACTCAAGCAGTTCCTGCTGTAGCCTTTAAGATTGGCTTCTGTGTCCCCTTGGCAAGTCCCTTGGCTTCTGTGTCCCCTTGGCTTGGTTTTTGTGGGATTTTTGTGTGTGTGTGTGTTAGTACTACAACATGATTCTGACTCATCCTCTATATCTCTTACTCCAATTCTAGAATCAACCTTTTCTCAAAGGATCGCAAGTCAGAAACCAAGATACGAGACCAATAATTTTTCAAAACGAATGATCATTATTTTACTTTAAAGTAGAATATTGTATTTTACTTTAAAGTAAAAAATATTGTATTGATTTTCTAATTTGAAAAGGTTGATTTTTTTTGTTGTAATTTAGAAAAATATTTGATGAATAGGGACTGATTTTATTTTATACCATCTTTACATACAAGTTGATGCTAACATGGAATGTGCTTTGCATTGCTTTTCTAGTATTGATGATGAATTGCTAGTTGTTCACCCATACTCTTTCACTGGAGAAATAGAAGTAGAAACCTCATTCATTAGGATGGCTTCTTCTCAGCAAAACAAAAGACATTCAAGCAACCTGATAGAAATACATGTCTTGAAGCTTTGATAAACAGTTTACCTTTATGATGTATTCACATTATAGAAACCATCTTAAATTTATTTATAACTTTGAAAATTTTACCATCAAGGAATTCAAAAATTTCCAGAAAGTCTTTTCATGAGGACAGACACATAGAGAATAATTGCTCACTAGAGATTTTCAAACTCCTTTCAGTTAGAAGATTTTGAAACAAGTATTTTTTTACTCTGCAAAAGATAGATGCTAAAGGGTAATATCTTTCTTTTTTCAGATTGGTTTTACATTTGGATTTAAAAAATCTTTGAATATAGTTTCAAAGATATGTTTGCTCATCTACTGTAGACTTAACAAAATTAACCAGTGCTTCTTATTCAGTTTTCATGCCATGTATTCAAAAGAAATACAATTATTTCTTTCTTTAATCAAAGTATTGTTAGTGTATTATTTAACAGATTTCACCATCTTTATTAATAAAAAAGAGAATAGGAAAACAAAAGGATTTAAAAACAGATATGCATCTTTCCAGCTAAAATATGGTACACTTATTGCTGCTAGTATGTACATGCTTTGCATTCTGTGCATCTGTGAATCTCAGCTTAACTGAATGATTTGCATCAATAAGGATTTTTAGAAGAAACAAAGTCTACATATTGCCGATGTTGTTAACTGCCATGGAGTCGATTCTGACTCATAGTGACCCTGAATGGGGTTTCTGAGGAGAAGCTGCTAAGCTTGAACCACCGACCTTGTGGTTCAAATTGAACTTGCATGCAGCCCAACGCATTAACCCACAGCACCACACTAGGACTCCGTATATATATATATACATTTACTTTATAAATTATTGGAAATGTTTAATCAGTAGACAAGGAATTATGATTCTTCCTACTTACTATATAATATTTAGTTCCTTTTCCCCCCAAGTGAAGAATTAATGGAAACTAAGAAAGCTGGACAGTGAATAAGGAAGGTCATAGAAGAATTGATGCTTTTGAGTTATGGTGTTGGAGGACAATATTGAAAGTGCCATGGGCTGCCAAAAGAACCAATAGATCTGTTTTGGAACAAGTGCAGCCAGAGTGCTCCTTGGAGGCCAAGATGTCCAAACTTCATCTCTCATTCTTTGGACATATTATCAGGAGGGACCAGTCACTGGAGAAGGATATTATGTTTGTTAAGGTGGAGGGTCAAAGAAAAAGAGGAAGACCCCCAGTGAAATGGATTTGCCAAGTGGCAGCATCGATGGACTCAAGCATGGCAGCAGTAGTGAGGTTGGCCCAGGATTGGGCAATGTTTTATTCTGCTGTGCATAAGGTCTCTATGAGTTGGTATTGACTCGATGGCACCTAACAACAACAACAAGGCTATTTATGGAGTCATTGGGATGGCACTATAGTATAAGAACTGGACTGCTAACCCCAGACTTGGCAGTTCAAACCCACCAGCTGCTCCTGGAAAACCCTTTACAGGGTTGCTATAAGCTGGAACAGACTTGACAGCACTTAACAATGCCACCAAGAAGATTATTTTCTCCTGTATTCTGTGATTTAAGTAAACTATATGTTCTTATAGCCCTGGATACAGTGTAGAATTTTTTTTTTTTTTTTCTGTAGCTGAGTTCTTCAATCTAAAAAAAAAAAAAAAATTCTAGCAAAATGATTTTGATTAATTGAGACTGTCTAAAAATAAAATCTGCCATGGTTACCATGGGTTTATCATTTCTCCTATGGGCCACATTCAGCTCTCATTCTGTGCACGGAATTCTCATTATTGTCCTCAATCTGCACTGCTTTTTGCATTGGACTTTAGAAATATACACAGTTGCTTTCAATTGTGAAATTAAACTAGATATATAGTAGAGATGATTACATGGCCTGTATATACACTTTGTGATTGCTAAACGTTTATTGTGTGTTTTTGTAACACAAAAGATGCCTGGAGGATTGGAGTTCATATGTGCAAAAGTTAAACTAACAAATCCTCATACACACTATGAGCTTATTCATTCAATCATTATGAAATATATTTCCTGTCCCAGAAGTAATTCAGGTTTGCCTTAAGGATATCTAGGGACATTATCACTTATTCAGTTCTAAGTTCTAAGCTGCACACTACCAACTTTTGCATTGAATAAACAAAGATAAACAAGACAAAAATTCTTCCTTCATTCATTCAATAACATAAGTAATTTAAGCAGGCTAGTTCTTGTATTTCTAGATGTTTATTAGTATGAGAGCAACTGATAATCTAGCTGACCCTATTTTTAAGTGTGTTTTAGTATTTAACATGAATATTTATAAACCAATATTGAATCCTAGGGTGTGGTTGTTGTTGTTGGTGATTATGTGCTGTGGAGTCAGTTCCGACTCATAGTGACACTGCACAGGGTTTCTGAGGCTGTAAATCTTTACGGGAGTAGAAAGCCTCATCTTTCTCCCACAGAACAGCTGGTAGTTTCGAAGTGCTGACCTTAAGGTTCACAGCCCAATTTGTAACCGCTATGCTACCAGAGCTCCTTGGGTGGTTTCTAATTTTTCAAAATCATTATTAAATTCTTCACCTGACTTACATTTAATAGTAACCTGAAGATATAAATTAAAATCACATTTATGTTAAATTCATTATGTTGTTGTTGTTAAGTGCCATCGAGTCGGTTCTGACCCGTAGCGACCCTGTACAGGGTTTCCGAGGGTGTAAATCTTTACGGGAGTAGAAAGCCTCATCTTTCTCCCGCGGAGCAGCTGGTAGTTTCGAACCGCTGACCTTAAAGGGTTCGCAGCCCGATTCGTAACCACTACGCTACCAGAGCTCCTTATGAGACATACATATTACTATTCTATGTAATTATCAACTATAGTGTCCGTCTGAATGCATGTTGTGGTAAAAAAGATTCATCAACAAAATATGAAAAACTTGGATAAACCACACAGGTAATTTTCCAGTTAAGATGACTATGACCCTCAAATTCTATTTTAATTGACAAAGTTCCAGGGAAAGTAAAATCTTCCCTTTTGTCCTATCAAAAACTTAGAGAAAATGGGAAAATATCAATGTGGTGTTAAAAAGGGAGGTGGTAGTGTCCAAACAACAAAACTAGGTAAAAGACAAATAAATATGCAAGTAACATTACGCTGTCCTTAATGTAAAACAGCAATGTAACAATTCATTTGTAATAATAAAGCAAAAAAAACTCTGACAATTTTGACAAATAAGGTCATTTTAGGCATTGTTTTAATTTAGGTTTGCTTCACCCATGTAGTCTATATTACTATGAAATGGGAATTTTCCTATTGTATTTGTGCTAAAAAGCAAATAGAACAGTTTTAGTGTTAGTCTTAACATGATTTTGTTGTAATCAGCAGGGTTTTAAAAATTGTCTCAAAGGTTAATCTTGGTGATCATCACGTTATGCTCACTCTTATTCTTATCAGTTATATTTAGTGGCAGATTGCAAGCTTTCCTTATTATCTTGTTAAATCAAGAGGTGAAAGCCTTTCAAAGCTTCTCTTTTTAAACATCTTTTATTAATGCTAATATGCCAGATGGGAGAAATTAAAATGGTTCTGTTCTTCATGCTGCCACTACCCACAATTTTACCACATCATTTGCTGGTTAAGGAAGCATATGAAAATGATAGGTAGAACACACATTTGCAAAAGTTCAGTAATGATGGAATTCCTTGTCTAAGAAAATTCTTTATTTGACTAGGAAACAAAAAAAATGTCATCATTGCCCAAACATAGCTAAGGAACACTGACAAAGATGGCATTAATATACTTGGAACTTAATATGTTTTATAATATTTCCTTATCACTAAAGTTTATATTAATCTTATATTCCATCCAATAAACAGTAAGATGATTATTTAAGAATGATATCTCCTCATCCATAATGCACATTGTCCAGAGCATCTAAGATCATTTAAAAGTTCCTTCTTTCACATTTCTTCATTCTTTGGGAAATCAGTGAGTGTTGTGTCTACTTTATCTTTTTGCATGTGCTGTAAAATATCTACAAAATCTCTTGGCAGATTATGGAATCTGCTGTCTTACCCATCTGTCTAGGAGAGTCTTTTCAACCCTTCTTCACCTTTCCTATGGGCACAAGCAGACAAGTTTTGTATTCTAAGCAAACCCAGAATCTAAATGGTTATTCCACCTAATCTGTAAATCTGAGAAGCAATACTGTGATACACATGAATTGTAGTTTTACTATGGGGATAAGTTTGAATGAGCTAACTTTTATTTAAGTTAAATCATTTATAGAAGTTTATAATATTTAATGATAATTACTCATTCATGTAAGGAGAAACAACGTATTTTCTAACTACCCCTTAACTGGTTAGGCATTCTGGTTGAAAAATGTAGAACTAGAAAGATCCAAAATTTTCTCTTCTTTAAATGGAAAACCAAGATTGGTAATGCTATTATTGCCTCTAGTGGGATTCTTTATGTGAATTGAAAGTGAAGAATCCTGGTGTGGCACTGAGGGATAAAACACTGGACTGCAAGTTCGATTTGAACTGCAAGGTCAGCAGTTCAATTTCACCAACTGCTCCTTGGAAATTCTATACAGGGTCACTATGAGTCAGAAGTGACTCAAAGGCAATTATCAACATCAACAATACTTATTACTGTTTGATTTTTCCTTGAAATCAGAAAATACTTCCTGATTCCTTCCCTTGTGACTTGAATTTGACTGTACATTTTTTTCTATGCATCTTTTCTTCAGAAATATATCTTCCACAAGTCCAGATTTAACCAGAGATTGAAGTTCAAATGCTATGAATTAATTACCATATATGGTTGGTAAACTTGAACATTGCATAGGAATTTTCTTGCCTAGAATATCTTATATTCATGGCAGAGGAGAAAAGAGGAAGAAAGTTGATTTCAATTATTAGAAAAGTTACTGTGCAATAGGGAAGTTAAAAACACAAACAAACTTGAGTCTAAATACTTGTATTCCAGGACAGACCCTAAACATGTCTTAGTGTGCAATCTTGGTAACTTAATTTATCTGAGCTTCAGTTTCTTTAATGGGAGTTACTTACTCATACATCCTTCTATCCATTTATCTAGCAATACATATATTTTGAGGACCAAAAATATGTCTGGAAATATTTTCTTTATAGGATTTTTAATGTAGTAAACATATGGAATATAAGGTACTTGTAAGCAATTATCACATTGTTTCTATGGCTTATTCTTTAAACAAAGACAAAGATTGTTAACAACTTTTTTAAAGTATACTTGCCTTTTGAATACATTTTACTAAATTTAATTTTTGTACCAACCTTATGCTGATGCAAGCATTCATCTTGAAAGATAACCAAGAAGTTATTTCAATCTATAAAGAAGAGATTATGTTTAGAATTTAGTTTTATATCCAATTTTGCTTCACATTTACTTCTAAATAAGAACAGAAAAAATAAAAATTACCTCACTACCTCCACCATGGACACAATATAAGAACAACAACAACAAAAAAAGAACTGTCTATCTCTTGCCAACAGCTAGGAAGATTTATTTCCATATTTCCGTATGTACAGGTCTTTCAGACTACATATGGAATCTAATGAATATGGAAAGCACTTACCATTAATATAATTGAATGTTAAAGTAATAATGAACTATGCATAACTGCCAAAATTTAAGATTACAATGTTAGGACTTCTGTATTTAAAATATATCTGCATTTTACAAATTGTTCTAAGCAATTTGTATTTTCATCAAAACAACATACAGTGTTGTTCAACTTCTGCCCTTGTAATTTTCAGGCTGTTTTCCCATTGCCTCAGTCTGCTAGACCTCTATTCTTTAAAAAACCAAAAAAAAAAAAAAAAGAAAAAAAAAATTTCTGAGAAGGAAATACCCACAACTGCTAGAACCATAACAAGACAGAGCTGTGAGAGGCAGAATCTAATGATGCTTCCACTATGGCAGGGAAGCCAACTTCATTTCTGTGTAAGAAAAAGGTAGCACTCAGACAACGGAACAAATAAGATGCACCTGGTAAGTAAGGGCAGAGCAGCAGCCCCTGAAACTGATATTAAGGTAGAAGGTCCCAGGTGTCAAATAGTTCAGTCTTTTGGGTCTCCCTTCCAAATGTCTCTTCTGAATCCATTTTAGAGTTACAATATTTTCCTAAAAAGGAATTATATTTCAGTTTCTGCAATTCATTTTCAAACACAGCAAAAGAATATATTTGCTCCATAAAAATTATATTAGCTGGCATTCACTAGTGCCAATTCTGGTCTGCTAGCTATCCCAGTCATCTTCCACAGCTCTTCATGTTTTTATTTTTGGAGAACTCCATAATGATTTTGGATAAAATAGACTCAAGAATTTAATCTCACAAACATAATTTTTTCATATAGTGATAGAGATGGAGATACACAAAGGACTACTACATGTTTAAACTGGATAGCAATGTTATTAAAGCAGGTGACTAGTGTCAATATATACGTTGTTATTGTTGTTAAGTGCCAACCCATAGCGTCCCTGCATCGGGTTTCCAAAGAGCAGCTGGTGAGCTTGAACTGCTGTCCTTGAGGTTCAAACTGACTTTGCAATCCAGCGCATTAACCCATAGCACCACATCAAGACTCCTGTATATTCGTGGTGGTGGTAGTGTGCAGTGGATTTGGTTCTGACTCATAGCGACCCTGCATAGGGTTTCCGATGCTAGAAATCTTTAAGTCTCATATTATTGGAATAGTTGGTAGTTTCAAACTGCTGACCTTGAGATTAACAGCCCAACTCTTAACCACTGTGCTACCAGAGGTCCTTTATATATATGTAGGCAAATTTATTTATAAGAGGAAATTTTCATCCATAACCGTTGATCAGACTGCAAAGTTTAGCTTGGAGTTTATAGGCTTTGACCTTCATTTTACCTATTGAGAATGTTTATTCTACCATTGTATTCAGAGTCTGCTAGGAACTATCCAAAATGGGATTTTGTTTTATTCTGTTCCTTTTTATTTTCCCCCCACAAGTGCATTTATCTTCTGTATGTTTTGGCAACCAGGAATTTGTCAATGTCAAGGAAAATGCTCTGTATGAGGAGTCTGTACAATATGACTTTGTTAGATCTAGGAGCATCTAACTCTGTGTAGCTAACCTAGCATTAGATCAGAAAACTTGTTAAAAACCCTCACCTTGTTTGAGTTTGAAAGGTTTAAAACTCCTTCAATAATGAAAAAAGCATTTTAGATATTATGAAAATACAATAATGCACATTTATGTAGCATTCTATGAATATACAATATCTTCACTGCAGTCAGTTGAGATATATTGCAGCAATATATACATTATTTTGTGTGCTGACAAAGAAACTGAGGGTCAGAGAGAGAAAAACAAATTTCCTAAGATCATTTAGGATAGTAAGTGATTAACCCAGAGCTCAAAGCTAGGATTTCTGATTCAAAATTCTGGGCCCCATATATCACATATTGTTGCCTTTCTCCCTAGTGCATTAAGGCGAATAAACTGAATGCATAAGACTGACTTATTTTATCAAGAAGCATAGTGTAGGGCTTAGAAGACTGGTCATGTTTTCAGTCTCCAAAGACACATTATATCTAAATAGATTCTGAAACATTTTTGAAAATGATATTTTGATTGTCAGAAGGAGCACAATAGTTTGGTTTCAAATAGTTTTAAGTGGGACGGGTAAACTTTTCATCTTCAAACAAACAAATTGACAGACAAATGATCATTGTATATCATATTACTAAAAATTTAAAGTCAGTATTACTTCAAAGTTAATATGGTTATGTCAAAAGTAAAAAAAAAAAAAGTTTTCACATATTTAAATCAATTTTTCATATAGTCCTTTAACTTAGAAGTTCAATTTTATAACTTAACAAACTGACTCTAATGAAGTGATTTGTTATATATGAAGCCTTCTGTTGATCTGGGTTTAACCTGCAATTGCCCATTCTTTTGTAGTCTGAGGAGCAATCCTAGCTGGGCAGTACGTGGTCTTGTAGAACAAGTGGTGAAACTGAAGGTTAGCAGTCTCCTTGCTAAATAAGGGCAAGGCGGTCTATTTCATGTATGCTCTTGTTGTTGGTGTTAAGTGCTGTCGAGTTGGTTCTGACCCATAGGACCCTGTTGTTGTTGTTAGGTGCCACCGAGTCAGTACTGACCCAAAGGGACCTTATGCACAGCAGAACGAAACACTGCCTGATCCTGGGCCAAACTCACTACCATTGCCTCACTTGAGTCCATCTATGCTGCTGCCACTTGGCTAATCCATCTCATTGGGGGTTTTCCTCTTTTTCTCTGACCATCCACCTTACCAAACATGATATTCTTCTCCAGCGACTGGTCTCTCCTGAAAATATGTCCAAAGTCTGAGAGACGAATTTTGACCATTCTGGCCTCCAAGGACCTGACTGCACTTCTTCTAACACAGATCTGTTGGGTTCTTTTGGCAGCCCATGGCACTTTCAATATTCTCTTTCAACACCATAACTCAAAAGCATCATTCTTCTATGGTCTTCCTTATTCACTGTCCAGCGTTCGCATGCATATGAGGTTATTGAAAATACTATGACTTGAGTC
>NW_006408745.1:933281-934549 GCF_000296735.1 Chrysochloris asiatica | reverse complement strand
AAATTTTGAAACATTTAGTGTTCCCATGTTCTGTTCGAACAACTGCTTCTTGGTCCAGGTACAGATTCCTCATGAGCACAATTAAGTGTTCTGGAATACTCATATTTCGCAATGTTGTCCATAAAAAGCCTTTGCATAGTCAATAAAGCACAGGTCAACATCCTTCTGATATTTTCTGCTTTTAGTCAAGATCCATTGGACATCAGCAATGATATCCCTCATTCCACAGCTTCTTCTGAATCCGGCTTGATCATCTGGAAGCTCTCTGTCAATGTATGATTGTAGCTGTTTCTATATTACCTGTAGCAAAACTTTATTTGCATGGGATATCAAAGAGATTGTCTGATGATTTCCACATTTATTGGGTTACCTCTCTTTGAATGGGCACAAATATGGATCTCTTCCAATCAGTCAGCCAGATAGTTGTATTCCAATTTTTTGGCAGAGATGAGTGCCTCCTGTGCCGCCTCACTTTCTTGAAAGATTTCAATTTTTATTCCATCAATTCCTAGTGCCTTGTTCTATGTCAATTCCTTCAGTGCACCTTAGACTTCCTCCTTCAGTACCACTGGCTCTTGATCATATGCTACCTCTTGAAACAGTTGAACATTAACTATTTCCTTTTGGGACAGTGACTGCGTGTATTACTTCCATCTTCTCTTGATGCTTTCTGCATCATTGAATAATTTTCCCAGAGAATCTTTCAATAACGAATGCCGAGGCTTGAATTTTTTTTCCAGTTCCCCCAGCTTGAGAAATGTTGAGTATGAGAAAATCTTTCTGGTTTTCTGATTCCAGATCTTTGCACATTTTGTTGTAATATATAGCTTTATCTTCTCAAACTGATCTTCGAAATTTTCTGTTCAGCTCTTGGACCTCCTTGTTTCTTCCATTTGCTTTAGCATCTCTATGCTGGAAAGCAAGTTTCAGTGTGTCTTCTGACATCCATTTTGGCTTTTTCTTTCTTTCTTGTCTTCTCAATGACTTTTTGCTTCTTTCTGTATGATGTTCTTGATGTCATCTCACAACTCTTCTGGTCTTCGGTCTTTAGTGTTTAATGTTTCAAATCTGTTCTTCTGATGAGCTCTAAATTCAGGTGGGATATATTCAAGGTCATATTTTGGCTTTCGTGGACTTGTTTTCATTTTCTTCAACTTCAGTTTGAATTTGCATATGAGTAATTGATGCCTTTGAGTTGTGGTGTTGGAGGAGAATACTGAGGGTGCCATGGACTGCCAAAAGAACCAATAGATCTGTTTTGGAAGAAG
>NW_006408745.1:930016-932491 GCF_000296735.1 Chrysochloris asiatica | reverse complement strand
ATCACAGACAGCATTGTACCTCATGACTGATCTGGATATGTTCTTTTTGATGATGAATACAACACCATTCTTCTTCAATTCCTGGCATAGTAAACCATGTGGTTGTCAGATTCAAAATGGACAATACCAGTCCATTTCATCTCACTAATGCCTAAGATATCGATGTTTATGTGTTTCATTTCATTTTTGACAACTTCCAATTTTCCCAGATTCATACTTCATACATTCCATGTTCTGATTGTCAAGGGATGTTTACAATTGTTTCTCTTTATTTTGAGCTGTGCCCCATCAGCAAATGAAAGTCCTGCGGGCTTTTCTCCCACAGGCTTTACTCCATTCATGTCACCATGGCCAACTCCACTTTGAGGAGGTAGCTCTTCCCCAGTCTCATTCTGAGTTCCTTCCAACCCGAGGGACTCATTTTCTGCCATTATATCTGACAGTGTTTCTCTGCTATTCATAAGGTTTTCTATGACTTAAGATTCAGAAGTAGTGCGTCACTCTTTCTTCCTAGTCTGTCTTTGTTTGGAAGCTCATCTGAAACTTGTCTGCCATGGGTGACCCTGCTGGTATTTAAAAACCAGTGGCATAGCTTTCAGAATCACAGCAACTCACAAGCCACCATACTATGACAAACTGACAGAGGAGTGGTGGATAATGAACCTACATAGGGTGTTATTTTGACTGACCTGGTTTTGCAAAATTAAAGACTATAGTATACACTAGACAGAACTGAAAGTTCTCTGGTCATGATTCAAGCATTAAATATCTGAATAATTTTAAATGATGCATTACATTCATTTTTGTTTTAAATGCCCTTGCTACAGGATGTCCTTTACAATTAGGACCCATCTAGTCAAACAAATGGAGTTTAGATTGTAGAATTCTATGACAATACATGTGATTTAGCTTGCTGCAAGTTAAAAAAAGACAAGTCTTAATTAAGATAAAAATAGTAAATTGCCCAAATATTGAACACATGTATGAGAATATATTAAATCAATGACTAATACATGCTTTTGAAATCTGGATAAATGTTTAAAATGTTTCTTCAATTAAATCCTGCAAAAAGATATAACCTATAAATACAACTGTTGGAACTGGCCTTATTTTTGTTACTATGAATATAATATATTTGATGTACTGCTAATAGATTTTTCTGCCAAATACATTCACTTGATGAACCATATCCAGGATTTTCAAATGGTAGGCAGCAGAGTAGATGTTGCTTTCCCCACTGCTTGTGAAGGAAAGAGATATAGAATAGGAAGGGAAGACTGGCTTGGTTTCTCTGTTTTCCCTTCTTTCTTCTCTCCTTTCCTCTGTCTTTCCCTCCCTCCCTCTCTTCTTTATTTCATTCCTACTCCTCTTTTTGTCTCCCTTCTTTCTTTTTAAAGCCACGTGTTGAATCATTTCCATGATTTAGGTACTTTGCCAGACCTAGATCTTACAGACAATGGAGAAAACAGACTGGAAAACTGTCAATTGTCATTCAGTTTAAAAGACTCTCTAATAGGGATAAGTAAAGGGCTATGGGCTCACTCGGTCCCTAGGTGGTACATCAAACAGGTTGTGCTCAATGAGGAAGGCAGTGATCATAGTAATTAAAAATTACAGCCAAGAAAAAACTATGAAACTATTTGTTGGGATCCACTCGAAAGCAATGCTATATTGTTGTTCGTATTGAGTCCCATAAACAACAATGTTGAAAAGCATGTTGATTGAAATTATATCCAGACACTTACATTATCATTTTTTCTTTTTTTTTTTTAGTCTTCAAAGGGGCAACTTTATTATTATTTTTTTTCCATGCTTTATTGTGAATTATATGATATTTTACATGAGAGAACTTTAGTTTTACATTCATTACACCATATATCGTTTCATTGCCATGGTTCCAATCCCCTCCATGCATCATCAACTGACCAAAGGGTACACCCTATAAACCCGCCCCCTACACTCATATCCTGTGCCCACTTTTAAATTGGGTTATTTGTCTTTTTCTTGTAGAGGTGTTGTAGTTTCCTGTATATTTCAGAGATGAGTCCCTTGTCTGATATGTCATTGCAAAAGATTTTTTCCCATTCTGTGGGTTCCCTTTTTACTCTTCTGGTGAAGTCTTTGGATGTGCATAAGTTTTTAATTTTTGGTATGTCCCACTCATCTATTTTATCTATTTTTGTTTGTGTGGTTTTCAAAATGTTTTGTAGTCCATGTATTCCCATAATTGGTGCCCTCACATTTGTCCCGAGTTTTCCATTGATGGCCTTCATAATTCTGGGATTAACATTTAGGTCCTTAATCCATGTTGAGTTGGTTTTTGTATAAGGTGTGAGGTGAAGGTCTTGTTGCATATCATTTTCCAGTTCTGATAGCACCGTCTGTTGAAGAGACTATCCCCTCCCCATGCGATATTATTTGGTGTTTTGTCAAAAATCAGTTGGCTGTATGTAGATGCATTAATTTCTGGATTCT
>NW_006408745.1:916381-927491 GCF_000296735.1 Chrysochloris asiatica | reverse complement strand
TGAGATTGATTGGCCAGGTGGCATCATTGATGGACTCAAGTGTGGCAGCGGTAGTGAGGTTGGCCCAGGATCGGACATTGTTTTATTCTGCTGTGCATGGGGTTGCTATGGGTCGGTTCCGATTCGATGGCAACTCTCAACAACAACAACCTACTACTCATGTCTTTTCTACTTTCAACATTGTTTTTCATTGTATTTCTATACATGCCTTAGATTCATAATTACTATTTAGCCTCTTTACATACTCAGTCTCCTTACCTGATCTTTATTCTTAGCCTACAGTTCTGCCTTCTTTTCCCTCTATTCTGTATAATAGTTCATTGTTTCCATGAACATCTGAAACTGAAAGGCAAGTATTATTTCTTGTTTTATTTTATTTTATTTTTTCATATTGCTCTATCTACAAACTCCACACTGACAGAACTAAATTGATTTATGGATTTCTTTAGTTCATTAACTTAACGTAATAGTCATATACCATGTGTAAGAAAAAGGGAATATCATGAATATTTGTAATGCATAAACACATCTAGTAGAGGAAATTGGACATATTCCCCAGTAGGTGCAATTAAAAGAATTTGTTTCTAACACTTATTAATCTGTTCAACAACTGCAATGTACCAGTCTCTATTTTCATAGCACTTGTATTCTAGCTGGGGGATATCAATGAGTAAACAAATAAATCATGATGATTTCATATTGCAATAAAAGTGCTAATAAAAATAAATGTAATATTGTAAAAGTGAAGGGATTGATGAATCAAGGGAAATTCCTATGATTAGATGCCATTTGAAATGAAATTTGGATGATGCTAAGGTAGAGGGGACAGCAACTATAAGGTCCCTGCAAAAAATGATGTGGAAACCTTATCTAATTTCCTCTGGTTTCCCATGAGGGAAGGAGAATCAAACTCAAAAGTAGATCAAGGCTGATTCCTATGAAGTGGAGTTCAGACATACCTCTAAAATGTAACTTTCTTTATCCTATTCTGAGACCAATTATCCCTCCCATAGCTTCACATCTGGGTTGCATAACCCATTGCAATGATGACACAGAACTCATAACAATACTCACAATTTTGGGGGTTATTAGGGAAGTTAACAAGGTACAATTCGGGATCAGGAACAACTCAGGATGCAACACTCCTCCAGTCAGGAACACGTCTTCTCAACCATACTGCAGGCACACCTCACTTTTATCTTCAGCCTCTCAGTCATGTGGCCTGTTGACCTCTGCCCTAGTTAGGCCAGTGTTATAAAGCCTCTTAAGGAGCTCTGGTAGTGTATTGGTTACGAATCTGGCTGCTAACCTCAAGGTTGGCAATTAGAAACTACTACCTGTTCCATGGGGGAAAGATGAGGCTTTCTGCCTCCATAAGGATTTATAGCCTTGGAAACCCTGTGCAGGGTCCCTATGAGTCAGAACTGATTTCGTAGTACTTAACAACAAGCTAGTCTGTAAATGCTCAAAGGTCACATTCTGCATGACAGCCTTCTGCACCTAGGCACTCAGCTTTTCTCTGTATATGGACCTAGAAGTCTACAGCTGCTCTGTCTCTACATGACATTACGTCTACTACCACCTCTGCTGTTTCCACTTTTCTAGGTAGGGATCTCATGTTCCACTCCTGCTCTTCTTTCTCGAAGGTCCTGAGATTGTCTGTTCCAACTTCTGAGATGGCTCCTTTTAAACCTAGCATGATAGCAAAACTCACCAATACCAGCTTTGTATTAAAGTACTGTACACCCTATTTGCATGATTCTACCAAATCATTAGGTGGGAATTAAAAAGATGTTGGATAGAAAAACCATATCAAATAAAATCAGTTTGTTGTTTGTTGTTGTTAGGTTCCATCAAGTTCATACCAACTTATAGTGACCCTATGTATAACAGAACGAAACACTGCCTGATCCTGGGCCAAACTCACAATTGTTGACATACTTGAGCCCATTGATGCTGCCATTTTTCCAATCCATCTGAAGTATGAGAGATGAAATCTGGCCATCCTGGCCTCCAAGGAGCACTCGGGCTGTACTTCTTCCAACAGAGATCTGTTGGTTCTTTTGGCAGCCCATGGCACTTTCAATATTTTCCTCCAACACCAGAGCTCATAAGCATCAATTCTTCTATGGTCTTCCCTATTCACTGTCCAGCTTTCACATGCATATCAAGTTATTGAAAATACCATAACTTGGGTCAGGTGCATCTTAGTCCTCATGTTGACACACTACAGTCCATAAATCAGAGTTGTATATGACATATTTGTGGCAAGTAAAACAGTACAGTGAGGATGGTGGCTAGTATCTAGGGAAAGACTGATTTGAAGTGAAGTTGGAAAAGAAGAAATGGGTTGCATTATTATAAGATTTGGTAGGTCATGACTGGGCTTTGTTTTAAATGAAATGACAAGCCACCAAAGGTCTTGAATAAGTAAATATGATCTCATTTACACATTAAAAGTCTCACTTTAAATGTACTATTTAAAGTGAATTTTAGGGATAGGAAGATGGAGCACTTTGTTGTTGTTGTTAAGAGCCTCAATTTGGTTCCTACCCATAGCAACCCTGTATAGGGTTTCCAAGGAGTTACTGGTGAGCTTGTATCACCAAACTTGTGGTTCAAATGGATTTTGCAGTCCAGTGCATTAACCCGTAGTGCCACACCAAGAGGGATAGGAAGGTGGAGCACTAGTTGGGAACAATTATGATGGTCTATGAGTAAGATGGAGTTCTAGTGTGACACTGTGGGTTAATGCAACAGACTGCAAAGCCATTTGAACTGCAAGGTTGGTGGTTCAAGCTCACTAGCTGCTCCTTAGAAACCCTATACAGGGTCGCTATGGGTTGGAACTGACTCAATGGCACTTAACAACAACAACAAAAATGAGTAAGATGATGGCACCTTGAAAGAACTGGTGGGAGAATAGACAGAAATGAGCAGACTGGAGATATTCTGTGAAAATAGATTCACCAGGACTTCCTGATAGAGTCGGTGTCAGAAAGAGAAGTATACCTGGGGTGCTCAGGACCATAGTCTTGAGAAGCACCATGGTGAATTGGTTAAGAGCCCACAAAGATAATGTTCTACATCCTACTATGGAGAAAAAGAAGACCCCTCAATGAGATGGACTGGCACAGTGGCAGCAACAATGGATTCAGGTGTAGCAACAATTGTTAGATTGGTGCAGGACCTGGCAGTGTTTTGTTCTGCTATACTGGGGTTGCAATGGGTCACTACCGACTCAATGACACCTAAAAACAGCAAGTATTAATTGGTCTTCCTGGTAGGCGTATAGATATTGCACTGTCATAGTATAGTATTTCAAGACAGATATTGAAATGTTCTTTTTGATAATGAATATGATTCCATTCCTTTTCAATTTGACATTTTTGGCTTAGTAAACCATAAGATTGTCTGATTCAAAATGACCAACTCCCTCCATTTCACCTCATTAATGCTTAACATACCTCTTTATGAGTTCCAGTTCATTTTTGGCAACTTCCAATTCATAGCTCTTATATTTCATGTTCTGAATATTAATGGATGTTTATAGCTGTTTCTAAGGATCTCTGGTAGCGTAGGGGCTACGAATCAGCTTGTGAACCTGAAAGGTCAGCAGTTCGAAACTACCAGCTGTTCTGTGAGAAAAAGAGGAGGCTTTCTGCTCCCATGAAGATTTACAGCCTCGGAAACCCTGTACGAGGTCACTATGAGTCGGAACAGACTCCTCGGCACATAACAACAACAACATAGCTGTTTCTACAACTTTGAGTTGCACCTCATCAGCAAATAAAAGCCCTGGAAGCTATACTCCATTCATGTTATTATGAGCAACACTACTTTAAGGCAGCATCTTTTCCCCAGTTGTATTTTGAGTGCTTTCCAAGCTGAGGTCCTCATCTGCCAGCACTATCTTACAATGTTCTACTGCTATTCAAAATGTTTTCATCTTCTGGTACTATATCTGTGAATGTTCTGCTGCTATTAATACAGTGTTCGGTGGCTATACATTCAGAATTAGTCTGCTTTTCCTTATAGGAATTGCATAGTTACCTTTGATATGGTTATGGAGGATAATGATAAAAATAATATCTTTGCTTTTGCTTGTAATCATTTCAACTCACATTTATTAAAAAGATAAATACTGTAATTTGTGTCAAAATACATTTAAAGGTAGAAATCATTGGTGGCAAAATTTTTGAAATACTCATGCTTATATTTTGAATATTTCATAAGTATTAAGACTCCATGCTTTTTTCCTACTCATGGAGGAAAACATTTTAAGGTGGAAGACATTTAAAGGTGGAACTCATTGGTGGCAAAATTTTTGGAGGACTTATGCTTATATTTGGGGTATTTTATAAGTATTAATGCTCTATGCTTTTTTCCTACTTATTTGCTTTGCTTTCCAATTGGTCTTTCCCACTCTGCTGACATTTTCTAAACAATCAAGGAATGTCAGTGACTACAAATTAGTCATATGTACATTCTGAAATTTTCAAAAATAAATAGCTTTAAAATATTATTTTATCACCTACACTTTAATTTTCATTATCTTTGACATTAAACAAAAATTTCTTCCAAAAGTTAAACCATTTAATGGAGAAGCAACATGAAACCAAGGAGTCTAATCAAAATGTTTTCTCTCATCAAAATTAGTTCATTATCTTTAAAGTCTCCATAACATATACATTTCCCCCCAGTCAGATGAGAGTTAATAGAGGACTGAAAAGAACAACACAGTGGTCTGAGACAGTAATAAATATTTTGACCACTAAATTCTATTGCATTGACAACTCTGTCATGAATTTATTATTTGATGCTACATATGAATCATTTGAATTCTCTTTCTTCAGTTTCATACTTGAAATATGATGTTCTAAAGAAGTCTTAATGAAACATGACAAATATTGGATCACACACAAAAAAAGATAAAAGGAAATCAAATAACTTCAAATGCTGAAATAGGACTGCATATGAAAGGTTAAGAAGTGGAAGTAGGAACAAAGCCTTATTTGTTCCTCAGCAAATTCTCTCAGCATATTTCTCAATTACTTTATTGACTTACAGTCCTTTGTTTTACATTTGTTGACCACTTTCTGTATGACAGAAGCTGATAATATGAAAATGATTTTCTTACTCACTTCTCTTGTTTAGACTAAAGTATCTTCCATCATCTTTATTATTGAAATGGAATAGTTGTATGTTTACTCATTAATTTTTGATTTGGTCATGTTGGTCCTGTGCCACTATGTTATTCTGATGTGTACCATTGAGTGATTCTTACATGTGAATTACTATCCAACTTACATTACTATTCTAAAAAGAAAGAAGTAAAGGACTCATTTTTAATGTATATAGATTACAGACAACTATTCTATCTTTGAAGTAGATTTATTTTTGTACATTTGGGGAAAAAAAGACTATTTAAAAATATATTTGTTATAGTTCTTGTTGCTACAGAAAGTTGGAGATGTGGTTTTATTATTGTTGGTTTATTTTTTGTTTGTTTGAGAATATGTTGTTAAGTGCCATCAAGTCAGTTCCTACTCATAGAGACCCTGTATATAGTCCATGAAAATATTTGTTCCAAAATTCTTAAAATGCAATGATCTAAAAAAAAAGAAAAGAAGTAAGACAATGATCTGTGGATGTATACTGTGGCCTTAATTTGGATAAATTAGGGAACATTTTTATTTGGTTTATTTGTGTCACTTTTAGCAGGGTGAACTCTTTTCATTATGATATGGGAAATACAACTTAAAAGTATTTCTTGTTTATAAGGGAGCTACTACCTTTTTTTTGCTGTTAGCTGCCATAGAGTCCGCCCCCAACTCTATTGCAGCTATGTCCCATTTGTGTCAGAGTAGATAGCTATTTGTTAAGTAAATGATGACTTAGGTCATAGCACTGAATTCAGAGAGAAACACAGATTCCAACAGTCCAGAATACAATACGATTCAGAGTGAAATGGCTATCTCATAAAGAGATTTTCTCCCTCAGCCTGACTCTTGTTATCAGTACTAATGCAACATCATATCTGACACCTGGCATTTTATATGATGCTCTATTTTTAAAAAGCAATTTCAATAATTTAATACATTAATTCACAAGCATATACTGTGATTGGGATGTGAAGAAAAATGCTACAGTAATTATATTGTTGTTGTTAGGTGCCATCGAGTTGGCACAAATTCATAGCGACCTTATGCACAACAGAATGAAACACTTCCCAGTCCTGAGTCAACCTCATAATCATTGCTACACTTGAGCCCATAGATGTTGACACTTTGCCAATCCGTCTTGCTGGACATCTTCCTCTTTTATCTGACCCTCCACCTTACAAAACATGATATCCTTCTCCTGTGACTTGTCCCTCTTGACAATATGTACAAAGTATGAGAGACTAAGTCTGATCATCCTGGCTTCCAAGGAGCACTCTGGCTATACTTAATCCAACACAAATCTATTTGTTCTTTTGGCAGTTCATGGTACTTTCAAATGGCATAACACAAATGCATAAATTCTTCCACAGTCTTCCTCATTTACTGTCCATCCTTCACATGCATATGAGATTCTTGAAAATACCATGGCTTGAGTAAGGCACACCTTAGTCGTCAAACTGACATCTTCACTCTGCAATGCTTTAAAAAGTTCTTGTGCAGCAAATTTGCCTAAGGGAATCCATTGTTTACTTTCTTGACTGCTGTTTCCATGAGTGTTGATGGTTGATCCAAGAATAATGAAGTCTTTGACAACTTCAATCATTTTTCCATTGATAAGAATGTTGTTTACTGGTCCAGTGGAGAGAATTTTTGTTTTCTTTACATTGAGATGCAACCAAAATCCAAGGCTGTGTTCTTTGATTGCATCAGTAAGTATTTCAAGTCTTCTTCACTTTCCACAAGTATGGTGAAAGAATACAAACCGATCGCACATCTTTCCTAATTTGAAACCATTTTGTGTTCTCTTGTTCTGTTCAAACTGCCTCTTGGACTATATACTGGTTCCTTATGAGTACAATTAAGTGTTCCGGAATACTCATACTTCACAATGTTGTCCATAGCTGGTCATGATCCACACAACCAAAAGCCTTTGCATAGTCAATAAAGCACTAGTAAATTTTTTTTTTTTTTTTTGTATTGTCTGCTTTCAGCCAAGATCCATTGGGCATCAGCAATGATATCCTTGTTCCACAACCCCTTTTGAATCTGGCTTGAACCTCTGGAAGTTCTCTGTCAGTGTATGGTTACATTTCTCATGTTAAGGAAACTTAAGGAAAAATTCAAGCATTAACCTGTGGTATAGAAGGAGTCTTTGGACAAATTATTGAATGATGCAGAAAGCATCAAAAGAGGATGGAAGGAATGCATATAGTCACTGTACCAAAAATAAATCATCTATGCTCTTTTTTCATTTCAAGAGGCAGCATATGATCAAGAGCCAGTGATCCTGAAGTAAGAAGTCCAAGGTCCACTGAAGGCACTGGCAAAGAACAAGGTGTGAGGAATTGAAGGAATGCAAATTGAAATCTTTCAACGTTAGGGGACACTGGAGGCATTCACTCATCTATGCCAAGAAATTTGAAAGACAAACTACCTGGTCCACTGATTGGAAGAGATCTGTATTTGTGCCCATTCCAAAGAGAGGTGATTCAGTGGAATGAGGAAATCATAAGACAATATTATTGATATCCCATGCGAATATTTGTATTAGAAGAATATATAATCTTGTGGGAAGATAGACATATACATAGCTTAAATATAAAATTGTTGGTGTCAAATGCTGTAGAGTCCATTCGGACTCATAGGGAACCTGTATAGGGTTTTCGAAAAGCAGTTGGTGAATTTGAACTGTTGACCTAGTCGTTCAAACCAACCTTGCAGTACAGTGCATTATCCACACTGCCACACCATATAAAATAACACATGATAAATGCTCTGAATAGGAAAGAGGAATAGAAAAGGTGAGGATGCTGCTAATTTTGTTACTGTATTTAAGCCACCCTGGTGTGGCCTTGTGGATTAATGTGCTGGACTGCAAAGTTGGTTTGAACTGCAAGTCAGTGGTTCAAGTTCAAGCTCCTTGGAAACTGTATAGAGGGTCGCTGTGGGTCAGAACCGATTCGACAGCACTTAACAACAACAACATAGTCCTGTGAGGAAAGTAGGGACTACATTGTTATCCTGTATCTGACTGATGAAGAAACATGTTATTTAATGGGTGAAGACCTTTACCTAAGTTTGCTGTGGTTAAGTGCCTTCAAGTCAGTTCCGACTCATAGCAACCCTGTATACAGTTTCCAAGGAGTGGCTAGTATGCTTAAACTACCCACCTTGTGATTCAAATTGACCTTGTAGTCCAGAGCATTAACCTGCAGTGCTACATAGCCGTTAAATGGCATAGCTCAGCCAGTTCTCCTTGTGCTGTTCAGCTTTAGCACAAATCACCACCTAGTATTCTGGTATAATAATTATGTGTTATTGTTACTAGTTGCTATGGAGTTGCTCATGGCAACCCTATTCACAGTGTAAAGGAATGATACCCAGTCCTGTGCCATTTCAGTGATCAGTTGTGGATCGCACTGTTGTAATCCACTGGTCATGCAAACAAGATGTTATTTGACAAAAGTTGCCCTCTTATGAGCTTTCTCTGATGTGAATTCAAATCACATTTTGAGAGCACATTTTGATGTTCTGTAAATAAGGCATTCTTGAATTTTTGCATTTTCATTAAAAAAAGAGACTTTTTTTATAGAACATTAATGAGGCTTTTTTCATATTTAAATATTTGAATAATTATATTTGCTTAAATAGTAATGGTAAATTTGAGGCTTGTGGCTTTATGGCCAAAAACAGAACAATAAAAATCCTGGTTTAATCAAGTCATAGTTGTATTCAGTAAAGAAATAAAACCATTGGCATGCTTAGTTTAGAGAAACAGAGATATTTTAATCAGTTTCTAATGTTTGCAATAGTTCTTGTTGCCTCAAAAAGTTGGAAATATGAGTTTTCTCTTTTAGGGTGTTTAGAAATGCAGTTTGGAGTCCTGGTGTGGTACTGTAGGATAGACATTGAATTGCCAGCCACAAGGTTAGAAGTTCAAACCAACCAGTCACTTTTCTGAAACCCTTTCCATGGTTGTTATGAGTCAGAACAGAGCAATAACAACAAAAGAGCATTTTGTCTCAGATCTCCATACCCTGAAACACCAGACTGCATATGAATGAATTTGAACTACTGAATGATTGTTATTATATGGCTCAGATTAAAATTTTTATGGATACTGGTAGGCTATACAATCCAAGTAATGAAGATCAAAGATTTTGAAGCTATTCTTATTAACTTTGAAAGTGTGAAAAGGAAGTTAATTGTTTTTCTTCTCTGTATTGATTATGTTGGAGGTTTAATTGCATCAGATAGATGTAATATATACATACATGCTGAACCACTGGGATAATGCAGTTGGACTTATTGCAAATAATGTTATAATTATTTGTTAACACTTGTATAATAAACCTCTATTATCAAGGACTTTCAACTAAGTATTAAAAATTCATTCTCAGCTGCAACTTGCCATTCATAGGCTCAGCTAGGAAGCAATTTTCTTTTACAAATTTCCTAAAAAACAACAGTCTTCTTCTTTATAGCTTTGTAACTGCTTTTCTTATAATGAAAACTTTCGTGTATGAGCCTCCTTGTTTAAAGAGGAAAATCCTAATATGTGAGAAGTTAAAGAGGAAACTGTTCATTTCTATATCTAGTAACCTTTTCATCTATACTTAATGTGCTTGTTGCTATTAGGTGCCATAGAGTCAGTACCGAACCATAGCAACCTTATGCACAGCAGAATGAAACACTGCCTGATCCTGGGCCAACCACACTACTGTTATTACGCTTGAGTCCATTGATGCTGCCACTTGGCCAATCCATCTCGTTGGGGGTCTTCCTCTTTTTCTCTGACCCTCCACTTTACCAAACATGATATCTTTCTCCAGCAACTGGTCCCTTCTGAGAATATGTCCGTAGTATGAGAGATGAAGTTTGGCACTCTTGGTCTCCAGTTTGCAGTCTGGCTGCACTTCTTCCAAAACAGATCTATTGGTTCTTTTGGCAGCCCATGGCACTTTCAATATTAATGTCCTTACTCATCTTCAAAAAGTACATTTGCATTATTTTAAAATAAAAATTTGTTCATATTTGTTTTAAAATGTCAAAAAATACAAATATGTATGGATAAAATGTTAAAAACCTAACTCTTTCTTTCCTAATCACAACTATGTAATATCTACTTTGGGTCTACATTTTCCTACATATCTCAATATTCATACAGACACACAAAAAAGCATTTCTTTTACTTTTGTATGTGTTAATCACATTTAAAAATCAAGCTTCAATTTATTTCTTCTAATCTCACCTCTAGAATGGAGTCTTAGATTTTATTTTTCCTGATGGATTAAGCAGCAGTAGTCTTTCTAAACTTTTTTGAATAAATTACACATATGTATGAAAAATAAAAATAATTTATTTTTGTTGAATAAATTACATATATATTTAAATATATGGGATACTGGTGTGTCATTGTAGGATAAGCAATGGAGGACTGCTAACTATAAGGTTGGCAGTTCGAATCCACCAGCTAGCTACTTCTTGGAAACACTATACAGGGTTGCTATGAGTCAGAAGTGGTTTATCAGTACTTAACAACAACATATATATATATATATTTATATACTGCCACTCATCCGTCAGGTTGTTTGACTGTGATGACTTGGATGTTTCTGCGATGTTGGAAGTTATGCCATCATATTTTAAATACCAAAAGGTTCACTCATATATTTTAAATACTGGCAGGGTTGCCCATGCTGGCCAGGTTTCAGTAGGTCTTCCTGACTATGACATACAAGGAAGAAGGAGAGAGAGACCACTTCTAAATGTTTAGACACTGAAAACCTTATGAATAGCAGTAGGACATTCTCAGACACAATGTTGAAAGATGAAAGCATGAATACCACCGGAATATTGGCAGATGTTGTTGCTGTTGTTGTCAGGTGCCATCAAGTTGGAACCGACCCATAGCGACCCTATGCACAGCAGAACGAAACAATGTC
>NW_006408745.1:911380-912240 GCF_000296735.1 Chrysochloris asiatica | reverse complement strand
AACTCAATGGTACTTAACAACAACACCAACCTATAATTCACTAGTTTTCATTCTCTTGAAGACCTGGCCTAAGACATGTGGAACAGAGAGAGTGGGATTCTAGAGAAATGTAATCACAATAATGAGTTTTCTAAATTGGTTCTCAGGTCTGACTAAGTTTAAAGGCATTGATACAGGTTGGAGGCAAGTCTGACCTCCATTTCATAGGAATTGGCCTTGGGCTGTTTTTAAGTTTGGTCCTCTTTCACAAAAGATGACTCATGGAGTCAGAGGCAGTCAGACATTGTCTCCATTTGGTTTAAGCAACTGGCATCAGGAGCAGGATTCATATCAGTGGCTCAAGACTTAAGAAAGCATGACCAATTGATTACTATAAGAACAAGCACGTTGCTTGCCCAGGATACATCAAGTCAAGTGGTTGAGTCCCCTCAGAGCAAACCGCCTTCCAAGACTAAGATTCAATGGGAATACACGCTCTGATTGGTGACCACATTAGTCACCAATAAGGGGAATTGAGGGAAAAACAACAATGAAGCTGCGAGCAAGCCCTACAACGTTCAATAGACTCCTGTGAACCTGGGTGGAGATCTGGTTGACCAGCAGTGTGGCAAGACCTGGGGACTCTTTTCTGTCCTCTTCTATATTTTGGAATAATTTCAGTATAATTTGTGACAGCTCTTCCCTGAATTTTTCATAGAACTTACCAGTGAAGACAACTGGTTCTGGACTTCTTTTGGTTGGAAGTTTTTTGATAACCTGATCAATTTCTTGTTTTGTTATGGGTCTGTTTTCTAAATCAGTTTGTGTAAGTTTTGGTAGGTCGTGTTTTTCTAAAAATGCATCCATCTCTTCTAAGTTTT
>NW_006408745.1:908721-910445 GCF_000296735.1 Chrysochloris asiatica | reverse complement strand
CCCTTTTTGAAAGTGGTGTATTAAAATCTCTCACTATAATTGTAGATTTATCTATTTCTTCAATTCTAGTAATGTGTATTTCATATATCTTGGTGCTTTTTCATTGGGAGTGTAGATGTTTATTATGGTTATGTCATTTTGCTCAGTTGACCCTTTGATCATGAGATAGTGTCCTTCTTTATCTCTTATGCTGGCTTGTGTCTTAAAGTTTACTTTATCAGAGATTAGAATTGCCACTCTTGCTTGTATATTGTTGCAGTTAGCTTCATATATTTTTTTCCCATTCTTTAACTGTTACTCTGTTTTTGTTTTTGTTTGCAAGTTTTATCTCTTACAGGCAACATACTGAAGGATCTTATTTTTTTTTATCCAATCTGCCACTCTCTGTCTCTTCACTGATGCATTTAATTCATTGACATTCAATGTAATTATTGATAGGTATGAATTAATTGCTGCCATTATATAATTTTTTTGGTAGTAGTGTTGGTTCCTTTGTTCTGCATGCCTTCTTGTGCTAAGTTTGTGTTTTTTTGTGCTATTTCTTGTCGGTTTCTTCTTAGTTTTCATGTTTGCTTATTCTTCTTGGAAGTTTTCATGGTAAGTTGTGAAGTATTAACTTTTTTTGGGGTTACCTTATAGACTATTAAATTTTCTCTCCATTTAAGAGTATCTATCGTTTCACGTCTGTCAATCTCAGGTTGTTGTCTGTTCTTGTTTTTCAGCCCAAAGAATTCTCTTAAGGATGTTTTGAAGTGCTGGATCGGTTTTGACAAAATCTCTTAGATTCTGTTTATCCTGGAATGTTTTGATTGCACCATTGTATTTGATTGATAGTTTTGTTGGATAGATGACTTTTGGTTGGCAGTTTTTTTTTTTTTTTTTTTCCTTTTAGGATTTTGTATATGTCTGCCTATTGCTTTCTTTCCTGCATTGTTTCTTCTGAGAAGTCAGAAGTTAATCTGATTTGCTTGCCTTTGTAAATGACATTTCTCTTCGCCCTGGCCACTTTTAGAATTCTCTCCTTGTCTTTGATTTTGGAGAGCTTGATTATTATATGTCTTGGTGACTTTCTTTTGGGATCTATCCTTCCTGAAGTACGTTTGACTTCTTGAATGTTTATCTTCTCATTGTTCAAGATTTTAGGGAAATTTTCTTCCCAAAGCTCTTCAATTATCTCCTTTGTGGACTTCTCTGATTCTTCCTGTTCCAGAATGCCAATGATTCTTAAGTTGTTCCTCTTCATGTTATCCAGCATGAATCTTAGTCTCTCTTCAGATTTTTTAAACTTTTTTTTCTGCTTGCTCTTCTGTATTGGCAGTATTGAGAGATTTGTCTTCCAGCTCACTAGTTCTGGCTTCCATCTTTCTATTCTGCTCCTTTCCCCTTTCAAAGTATTGTCCATTTCTGTTATTTTATTACTAATCATCTGGACCTCTTTTTGCAGGTTTTGAATTGTTTCCATTGGTGTATAAATCTTGTGTGATTGCTATTGTAGTACTTTCCTGACTTCTTCTTTGTTTTCCTCCACCCCTTTTCAGAGCATTTGAATTTGTTTCCATACGATTCTTCTGAATTCCTTTTCTGGCAAATCCAAAACCTGATCTTCCTCTTCTGGGAAGCCTTTGTCTTTCTCCAGCACATTTGTTTCAGTTACTCTTTTCTGTTTTGGGACATGTTTTGAGATCTTTTCTTGATTTTTGTTTGTCATTTCCAGTGGTTTTTAA
>NW_006408745.1:901093-907952 GCF_000296735.1 Chrysochloris asiatica | reverse complement strand
GGGGTGCGCACCCACCCCCTGAAGGTGTCCAGGCTGGGCAAAGAAGGCGTGACAGGGAAGAGGAGGAAAAAATTTGTAGAATCCCCTGCACCTCCTCCTCCTTTTGCAAATATCACTGTGCTGTTTTTAGTGTGGGTTCCTATGCTGGTCTGGCTGTTGCTCCACCCTCTGAACTTGGCCAGGGTGGGGTGGCCACAGAGGGAGTCCTGTCTCAGTCTCAAGCATTTCCTAATTTGCAGTATTTTCCTTTATATTGTGATTTTTTTCATGTGCACATGCAAGAAACTGACGCCCTGTATCTTATGTTAGATCCAGAGCTCTGGTGGTATTCTGTGAGTGGAGCTTGTATGGCTTTTCAACCCCTCCCCCATGAAGCCTTTCCTACCTGGCTGTCTCTGCTGCCCGCCAAAACTGGAAGTCAGTATATTTTCATTCTAAAAGACATGCAGACCAACATAGAACAGCTAGGAACACAGGAGATTCAAGATACAAAGAAACAGAGGGATAAAAACAGACAGTTTGCCATTTTGAGTTTTAGAGGCATCAAGGCAAGGAAAGTAGGCCCATGAGAGAAACCCCTTCTCAGATTGGAAGTTAAAGGAAAGTAGCAACATGTATGTTCACTGGTGACCACTTGATTCTACATGTAAGTGGAATTATGAGAAATGTAGCAATCAAGACACAGGTTAAGTTTGGATGTGTTCTATTGGTACCCATTGACCTTGAGAGAGAGGAGAGGGAAGACCAGCTAGTTTCAAGTGCAAGGAGGTGTGTGTGAACTCCCAACCTTAAAGCTGGTAATGATTTGACCTAGTTTGAATGGCTAGGATGGAGCTAACAAAAACCTGACCAGCTGATGATAAAGATGTCTGATACTGTGAGCAAGTGTAATTTGCTACAGTTTGTTGGAGTAGGCTTTTGCTTATGAGTGTAGTTTCTCAAAATTCCAACTGGAATGGAAGATTTTTCAGATCAATGAACATACGTCAGTGTAGTGGTTGTTGTTGGTGGTTATGTGCCGTGGAGTCGGTTCAGACTCATAGCGACCCTGTACAGGGTTTCTGAGGCTGTAAATCTTTACAGGAACAGAAAGCCTCATCTTTCTCCTGTGGAACAGCTGGTAGTTTCGAACTGCTGACCTTGTGGTTCACAGTCCGATTTGTAATCACTACGCTACCAGAGCTCCTTGTAGTGGGTTGGTAGGAATGGATAATTTAGACATTAAGTATTGAAATTAGAGGAGCTAATTAATGTGCTATGGGTTATGGGTTAATGTGCTAGACTGCAAGGTTTATTTGAACCACAAGGTTGATGGTTCAAGCTTACTGGCTGTTCCTTGGAAACCCTATGCAGGGTTTCTATGAGTCAGAACCGACTTGATGACAGTTAACAACATAAAGACTTACAAGAGTTTATGGGTATGTTTAGTTTGAGAATGTGGGGACAAAGAAGAACCCCCACTGAATAGTTTTCTCTTTACCAGATGGGTCAGTGAAAGGAGGTAAGATATGATGCTGATAGGATTTTATTTCAATTGTGAGTAATTATTAGTAGGATTAATTGTTGTTGTCAAATCCCCATAATGATGTGTATGAGTAACTAAAAAGAGGAAGTTATCTTTCATTTCAGCAACAGATGATCCCAGGACCAACATTAAGGAAGAGCATGGGATCCCTGCTTGGAAAAGCAGTGAGAACAGAGGTGGTGGCATGGAAAGACAGAGCAGTCCTTCAAACAGAATAAGGAGATGCTGAATGGGATGTATCCTTTCATCATATTTATTCAATCTGTATGCTGAGCAAATAATCTGAGAAGGTGGATTCTAAGAAGAAGAAAGTGGCATCAGGATTAGAGGAAGAGTCTTTAACAATCTGTGATGATACAGCCTTATTTGCTGAATGTGAAGAGTTAAAATACTTACTGATTAAGATTAAAGACCACAGCCTCCAGTATGGATTATGGTGGTGGTGATGTGCCGTGGAGTTGGTTCTGACTCATAGTGACTCTGTATAGGGTTTTTTAGGCTGTAAGTATTTACGGGAGAAGAAAGCCTCATCTTTCACCTACAGAACTGCTGGTGGTTTCAAACTGCTGACTGTGAAATTAGCAGCCTGACCACTACTCGTAACCACTACACTACCAGAGCTCTGCAGTATAGATTATACCTTAATATAAAGAGCACAAAAATGCAAATGGACCTATAAATAACATCATGATAAATGGAGAAAAGATTGAAGTTGTCAAAAACTTCATTTTGCTTGTATCCATAAGCAACATCATTGGATGCAGCAGTCAAGAAATCAAATGATTTATCGTATTAGGAAAATCTGCTGCACATAATCTGTTTAAAGCGATCAAGAGCAAAGATGTCAATTTGAGGATTAAGGTGCATCTGACCCATTCCATGATATTCTCAATATCTTCATATGAATGTGAAAGTTGGACAATGAATAAGGAAGACTATAGAAGAATTAATGTATTTGAGTTTTCATATTGGAGAAGAATATTGGAAGTACCATGGACTTCCAGAAGAACAAGCAAATCTTTGTTGGAAGAAGTATAGCCAGAATGCTCCTTAGAAGCAAAGATGGTGAGACTTTGTCTCTCATACTTTAGGCATGTTATCAGAAGAGAGTAGTCCCTGGAGATTTGGAGGGTTAGTGTAAAAGAGGTAGATGCCCCAATAAGATGGATTTGCATAGTGGCAACAATGGTGTACTCAAGAGTAACAATTGTGGGCATAGCACAGTACTGGGCAGTGTTTTGTTATGTATATATATGGAGCTTTGGTGTGGCACTGTGGGCTAATGCATCAGACTGCAAAGTTGTTTGAACTGCAAGGTTGGTGGTTCAAGCTCACCAGTCACTCCTTGGAAACCCTACACAGGGTTACTATGGGTCAGAATTGACTCAACAGCACTTAACAACACAACAAACATATATATATATGTTTGCTGCTTACATAATAGAGGTAAAGTTAAGTGATAAAAATAATAAAATATAATAGCCTGTGATTTTGAATTATTTGTCTTTAAGTATAAATTTCCTCAAACTCATTCACAAGCATACCAACTTTCTAGTGGCCTGGCAGGAGATATTCTAATGGCAGCACACCACTGTGTGACAGATGAATAACAACTTTATCAGCCATGAACTGTGTCTGGGTGTTCCATTTTCTTGCATAGAAAAACAGCTGAGACACACTACCCCCATCTGCTCTAATGTCAATGGATTTTACTGAACTCCATGTCCCCAAAGTAGCATTTGTTGAATGTTTTGACCACGAGATGGAAATATTTTCTGGATTTTTCTCCCTGATTTTTGTAGAAAGAAAGAGATTTTTCAGGTTTAGAAAAGATTTGCTGTTGAAGAATTATTTGATGAGCTTATCATTTCAAAATTTTAATATTTATTTTAGTTTTGCCCAAAAAATGATGAGATAAAACTATCTTTGAAATGTAAATGACAATTATATTAATCATGTTTATTATTAGTTTTTGTGATGGTTTCTTTATTGCATTGATTTTCTATTGCTGCATGATAAATTTAATGTTTCAGCAAAACACACTTACTGTCTTAAAGGTTCTGTGGATCAGAAATCCAGGTATAACTCAGTGTCCTCTCCTCAGGGTTACAAAAGACTGTAATAATTGTATAGGACTGCCACTGTATCTGAGTATCTGAAGCTTGAAGTCCTCTTTTAGCTTAGTCATTGTTGGCATAATTTAGTTGTTTGTAATTATAGTATTGAAGGAGCTCTGGTAGCGTAGAGGTTGCAAATTGGATTGCTAACCTCAAAGTCAGCAGTTTGAAACTACCAGTGTTTAGTGGGAGAAAGATGAGGCTTTCTGCTACCATAAAGATTTACAGCCTCAGAAAGCCTGTGTGGGGTTTCTATGACCAGGAATTGACTCCATGGCATATCACCACCACCATAATAGTGCTGAAGCCTTCAGTTTCCAAAAGTCATCTGTTAGTTCTAAGTCAATAACATGTAAGTTTGCTTCTTCAAGGTTAGCAGTAAAGTCTCTCTCTCTCTGTCTTTCCCTAGATTTTTGCTCTCATCTTCGAATGTTCTTGTAAGTGCTATTGAATTGGTTCTGGCTCATAGAGACACTGTATAGGGTTTCCTAGGAAGGGCTGGTGGGGTTAGCAGTCCAGAACTTATCCTAGAGCACCACACCAGGAAGTCTTATATAACTTAATGAAATGATGGGAGTAAGACCCCATCATTTCTGACATATTCAATTGGTTAGAAGCAAATCATAATTTCCATATACACTCAAGGGAAGGGATTCTATAAGGCCATGAATAAATGGGCCATCTTAGATTGTATGTGCTATGTTTATGCACATACATGTATATTTTTAATCATACTTATTTCGTGATGTGGTGATATGAATTAATGGCCTGTACTGCAAAGTCAGTCTGAACCGTAAGTCTGCGGTTCAAGCTCACCAGTCTCTCCTCGGAAACCTAGTCAGGGTCGCTATGAGTCAGAACTGACTTGACGGCACTAAAAAAACACAAAACAACAATTGTTAATTAATAAAATAGAATCCTTATTTAGCTAACATTGTGAAAATCTTTATATAGATATCATATCCTATGAGGTATCATATTCACTGGTGAAAACAGAACCTTCTACATTTAAATGTTTGCTTTTTTCTAAAATTTTTTATTTTAATGGTCTTTTCCTCCTGAAGAAAAAAAAAAAAATCCACATTTAATTTCCCTTTTTGACATTAGTTCATCTCTAGGAATCTTGGAGTCCTGGTGTGGCGCTGTGGGCTAATGTGCCAGACTGCAAAGCCATTTGAACTACAAGGTCGGAGGTTCAATCTTGCCAGCTGCTCCTTGGAGACCCTATACAGGGTTGTTATGGATCGGAATCTACTCGACAGCAATCAACAACAACAACAACAACAGGAACCTTAGCTTTTGCTTATTGTCACCTTCAGTGATATCCTGATAGATTCTTTAAGGGAGACAGCTCTTTTTTATTCAGCTGTTCAGTGTGATATGCAATCTCCTTATTGGATATTCTTATATTCATTGTTCATTAAGAAGTAACAATGTCTTGTTCATGAATATATGGAAACTTTCAGAACCTTTCAGTGGTAGTGTACATTGATTCAACCAGTTTGGAAAAAACGAACACATCACTATTGTCTGGCAAAGTTAGAGAAGCACCTCTTTATGATTCAGCAACTCCCAAATTTAAAATGGGTATGCTCCCAAGAAAATTCTGCACAAACATGTTTATAATGTCATTGTTTCATATAACAAAAATCAGATAAGCTCATATAAGATGACTGAAAAATAAATTAGGACATTCTTATGATGAAATATCATTCAAAAGTGAAATTGAATGAATTATATCGGTAAAGGCAAATCACATAAATATCATGTTGTGGAAGAAAAAAGAAACTACAGAAGAAAAAAATCAGTATTCAAAACATTTTGTAAAGTTCAAAACCATACCAAACTCAATATATTACTCAGAGAGTCACATGAATGGAATTCTGGTATGGTAAGCAAGGTCAACAGTTCAAATCCACCATTCTCTCCTCAGAAATCTTATACAGGGTTGTTATAATCAGAACAGATTCAACAGCACTTAACAACTACAACAAAACATATACTTAATAAAATAATGATGGAAACAAAAGAATTACAATCCAAAATGTAGGCAAGATAGAGTTTTTGGAGCATGGAGCAGAAAATGATAATGAAAAACATTGTTAAATTGTCTTTACATGTGCTGTATAGCCAAATTTTTACTTTACTATGTGTACTTTGTATATTCTGGCCTATGATATATGCATGTTCTCTTATATATGTGCAAATTTTTCATAAATCAGATTTAAATAAGGCACTCTTAACAAATTGCACAATTCATAGGCATTGGATATGTAGATTGAGGAGAAGGTACTCAAAACAATGACGAGAAAGGAAAAGAGGAATTCCCTGTTTAAGACAACCTCAGGATGTTAGCCCACCACTTGTCTGTCAGTTTGCCATACTGTGGTCATTTGCATGTTGCTGTGATGCTGGAAGCTATGCCACCTTACCTTAAATACCAGCAGGGTTACCAATGATAGACAGGTTTCAGATGCACATCCTGAGTAAGAGAGACTAGGAAGAAAGACACTACCACTTCTTTCAAATAGTTAGTCACTGAATACCTTAATAATAGCAGTGGAACACTGTACGATAGCATCAGAATATTGAATATTGTAACATGATGAAGAGAATCTGTATATTGTCAGATCTAGTGTTTGAAAATGAGCCCCTCAGTTATGCCAGAAATAAAAATAAGACTGGGGAAGAGCTGCCTCCTCAAAGTAGAGTTAGATGAATGTGATGATGCAAAAGGAGTACTTTTTCAGGAACTTCTTTTGTTGATGGGGCACAGCTAAAGATTAGGAGAAACAGCTGTAAACTTCCATTAGTATTCACAACATGATATGTGCTAAGTATGAACCGAGGAAAATTGGAAGTTTTCAGAAATGAAAAGGAATGCATAAACATCAGTATCTCAGGTGTGAGTGAACTGAAATGGATTGGTATTTGCCATTTTAAATCTGACAACCATATGGTTTACTTTGGCAGGAATGACAAATGGAAGTGGAATGGTGTCACATTCATCTTCAAACAACATTTCAGAATATATCTTGAAGTGCATTGATGTTTGTGATAGGATGTTATCCATATGTCTACAAGGAAGACTAGTTAATACAACTATTATTCAAATTTATGCACCAACCACTAAAGCTAGTGAGGGTGAAGTTGAAGAATACTACCAATTTCTTTAGTCTGAAAATCATCAAATACATAATCAAGATGTATTGATAAT
>NW_006408745.1:899211-899758 GCF_000296735.1 Chrysochloris asiatica | reverse complement strand
ACTGACTAGGCAAAGACTTTGGATTATGTGGCTCATGAGAACCTACGGATAACGTTTCAGAGAGTGAGTATTCTGGAACACTTATTTGTGCTCCTAAGGAACCTGTACACAGATCAAGAGGCAGTTGTTCGAACAGAACAAGGAAACACTGAATGGTTTAAAATTGGGAAAGGTGTGCACTAGGGTTGTGTTCTTTCACCATATTTATTCAATCTGTACACTAATCAAACAATTTGAGAAGATGGATTATATGAAGAAAAACGTGGCATAAGGATTCAAAGAAGCCCCATTCACATACTGTGATATGTAGATGATACAATGTTACTTGCTAAAAATGAAGAGGATTTAAAATATTTGGTGATGAAGATCAAACCACACCCTTTGGTATGGTTTGCAACTCATTGTAAGGAAAACAAAAATCCTCACCACTGGACCAATAAATAGCATCAATATAAGTGGAGAAAAGACTGAAGTTGCCAAAGACTTCATTTTACTTGGCTCAAACATTGACTGTCATGAAAGTAGCAGTCAAGAAATCAAATGATGT
>NW_006408745.1:896685-898790 GCF_000296735.1 Chrysochloris asiatica | reverse complement strand
CTCATCAAGATGGATTCTTATAATGGCAGCAACAATGTGCCTAAGTATTTAGCAACTATTGTGAGGTTGGCACAGGACTGGGCAGTGTTTCATTTTGTTGTGCATAGAGTCGACAGTACTCTCTTGATGACATCTAGTCACAACAATAACAGTGTTAGAGAGTGTAGAGATTAGAAGACTGCTTATCTGAATGTAAAGGCAGGTCAAGGAAGCACACCTGTTCACAATTTAGTACTTTTGACAAATATGATGGGAAAGCTGTTGTGACAATAATGAGATTGTATTAAGTACATCTATTTCCACTTAGGTGTGTCACCAGGTGAACTCTTCCTGTGCAAGAAATCAGTGAGCTACTGGTATTTTAGTTACAAACCATTTAATGATAGAGAAAAATAGATCAAAGTTCCTAATCATGCAAGGCATGTATTGATTTATATTATGGGAAAAGTCTATTCTATTGATAGTGTTAATTTCAGGTATAGCATGATTTGGTGCTCCAAAAATATCATTAATGTCCATTTCTTTACTCTTCTTTCTCTGTACTGGCTTCCTTCTAAGTTATTTAAAGAGCTCCTGAACCAGATGTCTGTTAAGCTTTCATCCATACAAGTATGAGTAGTCATACTCGCTGTTTTGATAAACTGAATCATGGGCTCAAATTTTGGTCATGGGAATGGAATGACTGTTTTCATTATGTGCTATTGAGTCAATTTTGATTCATAGTGACCCAGTATGACTGGGTAGGACTGCCCCCATGGGATTTCCTAGGCTATAATCTTTCATAAGGATGCTTTGAGAGCACTTAAAGAAGAATGAATGACAAATCCTTACAGAAGCAGATTTTCAGATGTTTTATCCTACAGAGCCTCTGGATAGACTAGAATTGCCAAACTTTTGGCTAACAGCTGAGCACATAACCATTATGTCTCTAGGGATCCTTATGAATTGACTTCTTGCTAGGTGCAGTGCAATCTGATCTGACTCATAGGGATTATGTACAATAAAACAAAACACTAACATCCTCACAATCATCATGCTTAAGCTTATTTTGTAACCACTGTGTCAATGCATCTCATTGAGGGTCTTCCTTTCATTTTTGCTAACCATCTAATTTTCCAAGCATGATGTTGTTCTTATCCAGGGACTGGTTTCTCCTGATAACAAGATCAAAGTACATGAGAGGAAGTCTCACCATCACAGTTATAAGGCATATTCTGGCTGTACATCTTTCAAGCAGATATATTTATTCTTCTGGAAGTCCATGGTATATTACTATTCTTCACTAACAACATAATTCAAATGTTTTAGTTCTAGGTACTAAGTGCTTTCAAATCATATCTGACTTATAGCAACTCTATATAGTGTTTCCGAGAATTGGCTGGTGAGTTTGACTCATCGACCTTGTGGCTCAAACTAACTTTGAGGTCCAGTGTTTATCCTACAGTGCATGCCAGAGCTCCTTCTTAGGTTTTCCTCCTTTATTGCCCTGCATTGACTTGCATATGAGGTAACCTAAAATATCATAGCTTGGTTCAGGCTAATCTTAGTGCTCAAAGTGACATCTTTGCTTTTGAAAACTTTAAAGAGGTCATTCGCAGAAGATTTTTCCAATGGCTAAAACTGGATTAGATTGAATCTAGCTCAGATGCCTGATGACTGGGGTGTGAGATGAAAACCCTGTACATATATTGAGAATTGAGTGGAGTCATTTCCTTAAAGTGTGAATGTGATCCTGTTTCCAGAAAGGGAAAATTGATCCTAGGAAACAAAGCAATAAATGTTCATCTCAAATGGAATTCCTCTCCAACAGAATATGGAAATCATTAAACAATATCATTAATATAACATGAAAGTAAAATTTTGCTGAAGATAATTTAAAAAATGGTTGCTGCGGTACATTGATAGTGAGTTGCCAGAAATTCAACCTGAATTTAAAACAGGGCATGGAGTGAGGGATATCATTGTTAATGTCAGATGGACCTTGACTGAAAGCAGGGAATACCAGGAAGATGTTTGCTACTATTTAATTGACTATGCAAAGACTTTTGATTGTATGGATCATAACAAATGATTGTTATTGAGAAAACATGGAGAAAAATGGCTAT
>NW_006408745.1:882923-896027 GCF_000296735.1 Chrysochloris asiatica | reverse complement strand
GTTTTACAGACAAGATCATCAATTTTGCATGTGAAAAATCATACACTTTTCTTTATCTCAATTATTGCAATCTCTTTCATGCAAAAACAGTTATCCTGCTTCCTTACTTTGGTTCCTATTTCCATTTTACCCACCTACCAGCCCTTCTCTTTAAGACGAACTTCTTAAGTTTGTCTTTAGGTAAAAGTTGTCCTTTTGATTTTGAATGATTGACAATTCCATGGTGAACATACCTTACTAGAGTTGTTGTCCCTACTGTGTATCTATCTACTGCTAGACTGAAAATTGGGCCACGAGGGTGAGTTACTTTTCCAGAACTGAAGGGTGGTTGAGGGGCATAGCCTTGGTTTCCTCTAGTCTCTCTATGACCAGTAAACCTGGCCTTTTATTAGTAAAAAATAATTTTGAGTTTCATTCCATGTTATCTGCCACTTTATCTATGACCTTCTAATGTGATCCCCTTCACAGTAGTTGGTAGTGGTAGCTGGGAACCATCTGGTTCTTCAGGTCTTAAAACCATAGAGACTGTTGTTCACATGTTCCATTAGTCAGTTAAACCATGATATTTTCAATGGCCTCATCTGCTTGTGAAAAATGAACTATTAATTATAATAACAGAAGAATCAATGCATTTCAATTATGGTTCTGGCAAAGGATATTGAAAATACCATGGACTTCCCAAAGAGTAAACAAATCTGGTAAGTAGTATAGTCAGAATGCTCCTTAGATGTGAGGTTGGCAAAACTTTGTGTCTTGTACCTTAACATGTTGTAATGAGGGACTCATTCCTGGAGAAAGATACGATGTTTTATAAAGTGAAAGGTCAGTGAAAAAGAGGGAAGTCATAAAGGATATAGAGTGACACAGTTGCAGCAACACTGGGCTTTCTTAGTTCTATTTGTTCTTCTGGCAGTCTATGGTGCTTTTAATATTCTCATCCAACACCATAATTCAAATGTAACGATTCTTGTAAGATCTTCCTTATTTGTAGCTCAATTTTTCTCATGCATATGAAGATATTTAAAATACCATGACTTGGGTCAGGTGTACCTTAGACCTCAAAATGGTATCTTTGCTCTTGAACACTCTAAACAGGCTTTGTGTAGCAGCTTTGCCTAATACAATAAGTCATTTGATTTCTTAATTGATGTTTCCATACGTGTGGGTTGTGGATACAAGCAAACTGAAATCTTGGACAACTTCAATAGTTTTTCTATTTATCATGATGCTATTTATTGGGCCAGTTTTAAGGATTTTTGTTTCTTTATATTGAGTTATAATCCATACTTAAGGCTGTGGTCTTTGATCTTCATCAGTATGTATATTAAGACCTCTTTGCTTACTGCAAACTAGGTTGTATCTTCTGTACGTAACAAGTTGTTAATGAGTTTTCTTCCAATCCTGATGTCACATTCTTCTTCATATAATCCAACTTCTCTGATAATTTGCTCAGCATACAGATTGAATAAGTATGGTGAAAAGATACAATACTGGCACACACCTTTCCTGATGTTAAAACACTCAGTATACCCTTCTTCTGTACAAACAACTGCCTCTTGATCTATGCACATGTTCTTCATGAGAACAACGAAGTCTAGAAAACGGATTGTTCCCAATATTATCCATAATTTGTCATGACTCACACAGTCAGAACCAACTCCACGACACATAACCACGACCACCATACAGTTGAAAACCTATGCATAGTCAATTAAGCACAAGTAAACATCTTTCTAGTATTATCTGCTTTCAGCCAATATCTATCTAATATCAGCAATGGTATCCCTAGTTTCATGTCCTCTTCTGATTTCGACTTGAATTTCTGGAAGTTCCCTGTTAATGTACTGTTACATCTATTTTTTAATTATCTTCAGCAAAATTTTACTTGTATTTGATATTAATGATATTTTAAAAATGATTTTCACATCCCATTTTGTTACCTCACTTTGGAATGGGCACATGTATGGATCTCTTCCAATCAGTTGTACAGGTAGCTGTTTTCCAAACTTTTTGGCATTGGTGAGTGAGTGCCTCCAGTACTATCAATTTGTTGAAATGTTTCAATTTGCATTCCATCAGTTTCAGGAGTCTTGTTTTTTTGCCAGTGTCTTAAGGTCAGCTTTGGCATCTTCCTTCAATAACATTGGTTTTTGATCACATGGTACCTCTTGAAATGGTTGAACATCTATCATTTCTCTTTGTTATATTGACTCTGTGTATTCCTTCCATCTTCTTTTGATGCTTCCTTCATTATTCAATATTTTCCTAACAGAATCTTTCAATACTGCAACCTAAGGGTTGAATTCTTCTTCAGTTATTTGACCTTCATAAATGCTAACCAGGTTCTTACTTTTTGGTTTTCTAACTCCAGGTCTTTGCACAATCCATTGCATTACTTTACTTTGTCTTTTCAGTGTGCCCTTTGAAATTTTCTGTTCAGCTCTTTTACTTTCTCAATTCTTCCATTCACTTTTGTTTCTTTATGTTCAAGAGCAATTTTCAGAGTCTCTTTTGATATCTGTTTTGGTCTTTTCTTTCTTGTTTGTGTTTTCATTGGCATTTTGCTTTCTACCTTTGTGATATGTTTTATATCATTCATTCTTGTCTTTGGTCTTTAAAGCCTAATGTATCAAATCTGCTTTTCAGATGGTCTCTAATTTTAGGGGGATATATTTGAGGTCATGCTTTGGCTCTCATTGACTTGTTTTAATTTTCTTCAGGTTCATACTAAATGTGCAAATAAGCACTTGATGGTCTGTTCCACACCTGCCCATGGCCTTGTTTTGCCTGATGATATTAAAGTTTTCCACCATTTCTTCCCCAGATACAGTAAATTTGATACCTGAGTATTCCATCTGATGAGTTTCCTGTATATGTATATGCTGTTGTTGAGTGCTGTTGAGTCAGTTCTGAGTCATAGTGACTCTCTATGAGGTTTTCTTAGGCGGATTTGAATCACTGACCTTTCAGTTAACAGTCTATTGCGTATCCTATAGTACCACACCAGGTGTACCATCACCTTTTATGTTATCTGTAAAATACATCAACAATGAATAAGACTTTGGTCTTGCAAAATTCTGTCATATGATTTCTAGCATCATTTCCATCACCAAGACCATATATTCCAAATACTGATCCTTCCTCTTTGCTTCTAGCCTTCACATTATAATCACCAGTAATTACCATGATATCTTGTTTGCATATTTGATCAGTTTCAGGGTGAAGAAGTTGGTAGAAAGTCGACTCCAGGTGAAGATAATTATTGTCTGAATTATGTAGTGGTAGGAAAATGGAGAGAAGGAAACAGGTTAGGAAGCTATTAGGAAGAAAAATTGCCAGGGCTTGCAGAGGGAAGATAAAGGGTGAGATGTGGCGACACTTTACTTAGCAAGATATGACTTGAAAAAGAGCATGTTTGGTTAGGGAGCATTTATTTTAATGTGTGAAGTTTGAGGTACCTTTAAAACACTCAAAAGGAGATATGAAGCAGCACATAAATATTTAGATCTAGAGATCAGATAAGATCTTAAGGTAAATTTCCAATTCCAGCTGGAAATTTAAATTTGTAATTCATGTCTGCTTAGGTGGTGAGTATGGTGTGGTGCTGTGGGCTAACGCACTGGACTTCAAAGTCAGTTTGAATCACAAGGTTAGAAGTTCAAGCTTACCAACTGCTCCTTGGAAACCCTATATAGGGTCGCTATGGGTCAGAACCGACTTGACTACACTTAACAACAACAATGGATGAGATTAATGAAACAGTTGCCCTCAAGTTAATTCAGACTCAAGTCACCACATGTGAGTTATAGTAGAACTGTTTTGCAGAGGATTTTCTGTTACTGATTTTTTTTTTTTTTTTTGAAGTAGATTGACAAACCTCTCTTCCAAAGAAACCCTAGGTGGACTTGAATCATCAAACCTTTGGTTTTTGACTGAGTGCTTAACTTTGCCACCCAGGAAATTAGATTGTGTGGCACTGTGAGATTAGAACTGAACTACTAATGACAATATCAGTGGTTCAAACCCACCATTCCCTTTTTGTAAACCCTATACAAGGTTTCTATGAGTTGGAAACAACTCAATGACACTTAACAACAACAACAAACCCTATATAAATACCAATTTTTAGAAGCAGATCACCATGTCCTTTTTTTTTTTTTTTTTCTCTCTTAAATACTTCACTTTTTAGAAGTTTTTAATGTAAGTTGAGTGAAAGTTTACAGGGCAGATCATCAGTTTTACATTCAACAAATCATATACTTTGTTTCATTACAATGATTATCCCCACCATGTACCATCAGTTAACAGTATTTCTCTCTATTCATTTTAGTTCTTAAAAAAAAACCACTCAGGCATATATAATTACTTACACCACCAAAGGGCACATTCTTCAAGTCTGCATCCTGGCCACAAGCTCTCAGTCCCTCTTCTTCTATGAGTCTAGACTCCTCAGCTGCTCCCTCTCTCCATGTCCCCATCTCTGCCTCCATCTCTGGTGTTGCTGCTTCTCTGGATAAGGTCCCACATTCCACTTGTGCTCTTCTCCCTTGATGGTCCTAGGGTCCTCTGTTTCTGGACTGTAAGATAAACTAATCCCCCATTTTTGTTGCAATATTTCTACCTTTACAATTGTGACAGTCTTGCTATTGCATCACAAGACTCTTATCCCCATCTCTTTTTACCAGACCCATCTAGACAAAATGAAAACTATTCAGTGGGGACTCTATCTTCCCTCACACGCTCTTAAACTAAACTCCCTCTTGAAATCTTGTAAGCCAGTCACTTCATGCCTTTATCACCCCCTCATTTTAGGTAGCCAATGTCTAAGTTGCCTGTCCCTATCTACCCTGTATATAGAGGGGATAGCATTGATGTTTGATGTGAAGACTCCTTCCCTCTCTGTTGATATTTTGATATTTGCATTAGGCAAATCTGCTGCACAGGAACTTTTTAAAATGTTGAAGAGCAAAGATGTCAGCTTTACTCATTAACAACCTGCAATATGCAGATGATACAACTTTGCTTGCTGAAAGTGAAGAGGACTTGAAACATTTACTAATGAAGATCAAAGAGCACAGCCTTTGATATGGATTGCATCTCAATGTCAGGAAAACAAAAATCCTCACCACTGGACCAATAAACAACATCCTTATCAATGGAGAAAAGATTGAAGTTGTCAAGGACTTCATTCTTCTTGGATCAACCATCAACACTCACTGAAGCAGTAGTTAAGAGATCAGACGATGTATTGCAGTAGGCAAATGTGCTGCACAGGAACTTTTTAAAATGTTGAAGGGCAGAGATGTCAGCTTGAGGACTAAGGTGCACCTGACCCAAGTCATGGTATTTTCAATAACCTCATATGTATGCAAAAGCTGGACAGTGAAAAAGGAAGATCGTAGAAGAATTGATGCCTTTGAATTATGGTGTTCGAGGAGAATACTAAAAGTGCCAGGGACTGCCAAAAGAGCCAATAGATCTGTTTTGGAAGAAGTTCAGCCAGAGTGCTCCTTTGAGGCCAAGATACTAAACTTCGTCTCTCATACTTCGGACATATTGTCAGGAGGGAACAGTTGCTGGAGAAGGCTATCATGCTTGGTAAGATAGAGGGTCAGAGAAAAAGAGGAAGACCCCAATGAGATGGATTGACCAGGCAGCAGCATTGATGGACTCAAGTGTGGTAGCGGTAGTGAGGTTGACCCAGGATCGGACATTGTTTCGTTCTGCTGTACATGGGGTTGCTATGAGTCAGTTTTGACTAGATAGCACCTGACAACAACAACAACAACTTCCTTGAGTATAGGTCAAGTTAATCAAATGGTAGCAATTTACATTTGTTTAATTTATTAAAAATTATTTTCTTTTTTATCTTCCTCTAGTCGAGTTCTGATTATCAAGCCATCAAGGCTAGGTCAGATGGACACTATCTGCAAGTTTGTGTGTTCTTGGGCGTCTCCCCTTCCTTCATATCAGCTGGATGCTTCACTCTTAGCTCTAGGCTCTCTGACTATGTCCTTGTCCATGGGCTCAGATGTCCCCAGGTCTCACTATAGAGCAACCAGCCCATCCTCTTCTCTCTGTCATCTCCAAGTCAACAGGAGTCTATGGACTGTGGTTGAACTCAGCCCATTTCTTCATTGCTGCCTTTCTCCCTCTTCCACTCACCAGTATACCAATGTGGTCACCAGCAAGCTTGAATGCCTACTCATGTGTTCCCTTTGAGTTTCAGTCTTAGAGGGGAGCACAAAGTCTTTCTTAAGGTCTTGTCTTGAATCTTTGCTGAAAGTTGTCCAACATGGGTGACCCTATTGGTATTTGAAATACTGGAGGCATAGATTCTAGACACCACAGTATTACAAACTTATGTAAGTACTTAGGAAATGATTCATGGATTTAAAAAGATTAAGTCTGGTGCAGAAAACATGTAAGATGAACTGGTAGCATCTTGTATTGCTAGAAAGTAAGAATGTGTGTGTGTGTGTGTGTGTGTGTGTGTTTTTAATGAATCTATATCCTTATATCCCTATATCTATCTATCTATCTATCTACCTACCTATCTATCTATCTATCTATCTATCTATCTATCTATCTATCTATCTACCTATATATATATCTATCTGTCTATCTATCCATACACACATTGAAGGCAGTATTTCAAAAGGAAACAGGAGCCACCTGAAAGAGCTCCCAATGGTCAAATGTAGAACCATTTGAACCACAAAGTAAATAAAATAATGTTGGATTATAATCCAAAGTATGAAACAAATATCCTCAAGCTCATGCTGATATGAAAAATTTTAAAAATAAATAAATGGAAGAAGAGACAAATTCCTCACAAAGGAAGATCTTAAAAAATTGATGTAGACATTCAAATATTAAAGAGGTGGAGTATAAGGCAGTGTGGAATGTGTGCACTGATTTCTACTAACAAGAAATCTGTGTACACTGATCTCTATCACAGTGAACAGTATGGAAAGGGGAAGGGATTCATTTTGTATTGGCATGACAAGCATAACATTAGTTAGATTATAAAGTTCAACATCAATAGAAAGTTTCCACAGTCAATAAGAGTCGAAGAACACATGATAGATTGTGGAGCAGAGAAATAGAGAATTCAGTAAGAACCAGGAAATCTGCATAAAGTATGAAGTTTAGATAATGATAATTTATCAATGTTGTTTCATTAATTGCAATAACTGGATGACATCAGTGTAAGATGTTAATAATAAGGGAAACTTAATAAATTGTTTATGGAAACTCACTGTAATATCTTAAACAAATTTTTTTTCAGTAAATCTGAAAGTGTTCTGAGACATGAAATCTATTTAAAAGAATATTAAAAGACACAGTATCCAGACATAGTATGTTAAGTATTCCACCCAAAGGAATATTTTGGCTCTTACTTTTCATTTGCTAAAATGAACCTTGTCTTCTGTCTTACTTTTCAGTTTTCCTCACAGCTAGTAGGTATGAAAATTGCCTTCAATCTACCTTGCTTCATCTACCAATTCTTTAATGAACCTGCAATTTTTTGGCACAAGACAGAACTAGGTTAAATTCCATGTGTACTGCTATAAATTATGTGGTACTGTGTGAATGTTTGACCTCTGCAGCTCCATTTTCTCATCAATTGAGGAAGGTATTAATACTTATATCACCACATGATTTACAGATAAAGCAGAAAAGGTAAAGCAATGCTCAGGGTTGTATTCATTAAATGACTGCAGTTGTTGTTTGCTGTGGAGTTGACTCCGATTTATGATGATCTCATGTGTGCAAAGTAGAACTGCTTCATAGAATTCTCTAGGTTGTGATCTTTCATAGGCATATTGCCAGGCCTGTCTTGCAAAGTGCTGTGGTTATGTTTGAACTGCCACATTTCAGTTAGTAATCACATGCATTCCTATTAGATCTCTATTTTCTTATTTAACCTCATATTTTCTTCTTAGTCTGACACAAGAGCATTAGCTGAAGGATACAGATGATTTCACAAATCATAATTATCACCAAGGATATATATAATAATGCAACAAAATTCTCAAATTTAGGAAAAAATAAATGTGAATTTAGGGTGTTAAATAATATGAGTACAGTAAAGCCTCAGTGGGTCAGTTCCTCTTTACCTCTGTGAGTTTTCGTTTTACTTCAGTTAAGTTAGAATGGATAGAAAAAGCTTGGAAAAGAAATTCTAAGGGGCAATTTGACGGAAACAGCAAACAAATGATTATCAAACTTTATAAAATATAGTTTACTTAGCTATAGGAATCAAGCTCTTTCTCATCAAGTTTGTTCTTCATCTACCTTTCCTGACATTCAATTATGAGTTGTGTATTTGAATATCTCTATTTTCATCCTGTTTGATGATGTCAGGACATATCAGTTTTACTGGTGGTCTGAGTCAGGCTCTTGGGCCTAAGCAACTTGGCTGCATTTAAACATGTTTTGAGTAAGCACTAATAATTTACATCAGTAGATGCATAGGAAAATACCTGCTTCTATGAACTAAATAGAAGTTAGATGGCCTGAAAAAAAGACTTTTATGAAAGCTACACAAATTGCAACTGAGATGATAGCTAAAGTCTTTTCTAGATGTAATTGTTCTGGGAATTACTTGAGAGGGAAATTTCTTTATCCTTACAGTGTGAATGAACATTAATTTTCTGGAAGTGTCTTATCTATGTGCTGCATACAAACCAGAATTTCTGCATTTTTTTTTTTATTACATGCACTATCTAAATCTTACTTTAAATGGATTTGGATGCTTAATATTGATGGAAGAGCTACAGAAACTTCAGAGACTGAGAAATCCCTAGGATTAAATAATCTCATTGTCATTATTTAATTTTAATGTAGATACAAGTAATTATGATGGTGTACTAATGGGCATCACGGGAAACAAATCTACCTAGGATCATCACCATGTTCAGACTCTTTAAGGTTTATGTTCTATAGAATGTCTTTTAAAGTTTTAGCATGTTCAAATTTAAGACTGCATCAATTTTACATTGATAAGTTTAGCAATAACTTGAACATAAACACATTACACTTATCTTTTCTTTCCTTATTTTGTAGAGGAGGATGTATTGAAAGTGTTATCAAGACATTGCTTTTTACATACATTCATTAGTAATTCAAAGATTTAGTAGCTGATAGTGATGTTAGTGTAATTAACAGGAAAAAATGGAAGAAATGCATGTTGCTATAGCAATATGTTCATCATGAATGATCTACAGCATAAACACCCAGATTAATTTACAAGATGCCAGGTAGCAAGCTGCATCACTGACTGGGCTACTCTCAGATGCCACAGTATTTGTTTTTATTAAGTATAAACATTACAGTAGAGCTTTCAAGGTATGTGTACTTGTCACTGTCAATCACGCAGAGGTTACGTTCTCAAGAGTTTTCAATTCACTCTAAATTTTTAACAGATGAAGAGAAACATTTTTTTTTTTTTTTTTTTTTGCAGAGAATTAAAAAACAAAACAAAACAGCATTTTGACATCTTGACTCTGAAACAAGCTTAACAATCTCCTTGTTTATGGGCAGAGCATGTTTCTGTTTCATCTTCACACTTGCTTTTAATATCAGAGTTGTGGGGGTTTTAATGTGCAAGTGAATATAAAAATACTGAAATTAGAAGCTGTGGAGTCAGGAAAACTCTTCAGAAAGTACTAGTATATAGACTCATAAGCCAGATGATATTTTAGCCCACCATAGTTTAGTTTATTACTAGAAACTCAAGGCAATAAAAGGCATCCTTACCTCATTGAGCATGGAAATGTGATATGTGGATATATATATAGGTGTGTGTTTGTGTGCAAGTCTGAAAGATATAGTTGCCAACTGGATGACTGTTGCTGATGGTATTTTAGAGCCTGGAGACAGACATTGGAGACTCAGATTCCACAGATTGACCAACTGGAGGTTTGGCAGTCTTGGCACAATATTTAAAGCACACTCATGACCTGGCCTTCTCAATCCTTATCTTCTGATTAGGCCACTTTGGAGAAGGATGAAAGTTACAAGGGGCTAGAATAGAGTGAGAGAAAGGATCACAAAATTTGGACAGAATGAAGCTTAGATGGTCTTCGAGTTTTCCCTTACTATGGAAACTTTTAACTCACAGGGTAATTTAGAGGCTGTATCTGGCCTGTGTGGATAGCACGCAATCAACAAGAGTTTTACCAATTTTCTTGGCATTTAAAAGCAGAAGGAAAACTGAACCCACACCTGGGGATCACCTTGCAACCAAACTACAGATAGGCATATAAAGTGAGCAATAACACTCATGAGAAATGTACTCCTCAGAACAATGAACACTACTAGACCAAAATAGCAGCACTTGCCCCCAAATGAAGCTCAGAAGGCAGGAAGGGGCAGAAAAGATGGACAAATGGATATGGAGAGCTCAGGAAGGAAGTGGACTAATGCACTGGGAATTGCAACTAATGCAAAGAAAAAAAATATTTATAAATTGTTGAATGTGCATAAAATGTGATAATTTACTCTGTAAGCTTTCACCTAAGTCACAATAAATAACAACAGGAACAAAACAAGGGAAACCTGTAGTATGGGTGGACATTAAACTTTCTTCAAATTATTTTATAAGAAGATTCAAAGAGTAAGGTTGACATGTTCGAATCAGGCATTGATCACGTAGTATCTGTTGTTGTTGTTGTTGTTGTTGTCAGATGCCATCGTGTCGGAACCGACTAATAGCGACCCCATGCACAGCAGAATGAAACAATGTCCGATCCTGGGCCAAGCTCACTACCGCTGGCACACTTGACGCCATCAATGATGCCACCTGGCCAATCCATCTTGTTGGGGGTCTTCCTCTTTTTCTCCGACCCTCCATCTTACCCAGCATGACATCCTTCTCCGGCGACTGTTCCCTCCTGACAATATGTCCAAAGTATGAGAGGCAAAGCTTAGCCATCTTGGCCTCCAAGAAGCACTCTGGCTGCACTTCTTCCAAAACAGATCCATTGGCTCTTTTGGAAGTCCCTGGCACTTTTAGTATTCTCCTCCAATACCATAATTCAAAGGCATCAATTCTTCTATAATCTTCCTTATTCCCTGTCTAGCTTTTGCATACATATGAGGTTATTGAAAATACCATGACTTGGGTCAGGTGCACCTTAGTCCTCAAGCTGACATCTCTGCTCTTCAATACTTTAAAAAGTTCCTGTGTAGTACATTTGCCCACTTCAATACGTCGTCTGATCTCTTGACTACTGCTTCAGTGAGTGTTGATAGTTGATCCAAGAAGAATGAAGTCCTTGACAACTTCAATCTTTTCTCCATTGATAAGGATGTTGTTTATTGGTCCAGTGGTGAGGATTTTTGTTTTCCTGACATTGAGATGAAATCCATACCGAAGGCTGTGGTCTTTGATCTTCATTAGTAAATGTTTCAAGTCCTCTTCACTTTCAGCAAGCAAGATTGTATCATCTGCATATTGCAGGTTGTTAATGAGTCTTCTTCCAATCCTGATGCCACGTTTTTCTTCATAGAACCCAGCTTCTCGTATTATTTGCTCAGCATATAAGTAGATGTAGTATCTACTTGGTATAAAAGTAAAATAAACATACTTCTAGAGCTCCTGCTCTAAATAAGACAAAGTCATTGTTCTTGGGCAGCATACAATTTGTAAGGATTCCCCACTACTGAATACTTGTTAGTGTGCCAACATGTTTGAGGGCAGAAACTTCAAGGACACCAGGAAGAGTAGGAAGTTGTGGCTGTGCTTTTCTTCTAGCCTAGAGAAAGATTGGGTCTCTGGGAATAACTCGTAACATCTGGCTAAACCATGTAGGTTCTGAGACGTGGCCAAGGGAATTCTTCAACTTTAAGCCAGGCCTGGCATTCACCAGCACTATCTCTATGGGATTTAGTCTGGAGGCTAGAGGTTGCCAAACCCAAGTTTGGACCCTGCATTATTTAGGCTGGATAGACAGACTGTGTAGAGGAAATGAACAATAAATATGTGTCCTTTGGGATTCGACAAAGGAAAACAATGAACTTGCATTAATCATGGTTCCAATAAAGGATGGGTTGCTTCAGGCTACTGCCTTAATAAAGTCTGTTGCAGACAGTCAGCCCCTGAAGAGAACCAGTAACTTTCTTTTCTTACCCCACCTGTCAGGGAGTCAACTATTGGCCACCAGTGAAGTTAGTGCTAATCTAATCAGGATGTTTTGCTTTAACTTATGGTGTGGCTTTTTGGCTGAGTTAAGGAAGAAGAAAACATTTTGAAAATGCTACATTTCCAAGTTGTTTATATGGGTATGTGTCTCTGTGTTTTTTTTTTTTTGTTGTTGTTGTTTTCCCAATACAAATTTTGCTCCAGTAAAACATTTAGGCTTTGTTACTTAAAAATCAAATACAGTGACTCTCAACATGGGGTGATTCTGCTCTCAGGAGATGATTGTCAAAATCTGGCAAATTTTTGATTGTCATGCTTTGTGAGGGGTGTATACACTACTGAGCATGTAGTAGGTAAAAGTCAATGATGCTGCTAAACATTCTTTAGTGTACAAAACACTGCCCATAATGAAAGTCTTTTTATGCACATAAGTTGTTAAATTTTAGTATGTCCCAATCATCTATTTTGTCTACTTTTATTTGTGTAGTTTTCATAATGTTTGGTAGCCTGTGTATTCCCTGAATAGTGCCCTCACATTTTTCCCTGTTTTTTCATTGATGGCCTTCATAATTCTGGGATTCACATTTAGGTCTTTAATTCATGTTGAGTTGGTTTTTGTATAAGGTGTGAGGTGAAGGTCTTGTTTCAATCTTTTGCATATTACTTTCCAGTTCTGCCAGCACCATCTGTTGAAAAAACTATCACCTCCCCATTTGATATATTTAGGTATTTTGTCAAAAATCAGTTGGCTGTATGTTGTTGCAGACCGTCCAGACCCGGTCAGGAGTTCAAGGCCTTGTGGGCCCAAGTGTTGCAGAACGTACAGGCCGCAGGCTCTGAGGAACAGACTCTAGCCACCTAGTAGACATAGCAAACTGTTTTTCATCTTAGTGTTCAGTTATGTTTATTATTAATTGCATACATGAAGCCCTGATATCCACAGATAAATGTAA
>NW_006408745.1:880489-881665 GCF_000296735.1 Chrysochloris asiatica | reverse complement strand
CCTGCCACTTTGCTGAATCTCCCTATGAGGTCTAGTAGCTTTTTTACTTAGTCTTTTGGGGTTTCTATGTGTAGGATCCTGTCATCTGCAAATAGAGACAGTTTTACATCCTCTTTGCCAATTTGGATGCCTTTAATTTCCTTGTCTTGTCGAATAGCTCCTGCTAAGTCTTCTAGCACAGTATTGAATAGGAGTGGTGACAAAGGTCATCCTTGTCTGGTACCTGTTCTCAGAGGGAACGCTTTCAGTTTCTCTCTATTGAGAGTAATGTAGGCTGTTAGTTTTATATATATGCTCTTCATTATGTTGAGGAATTTCCCTTTAATTCTTACTTTGCTGAGTGTTTTTATCAGGAATGATTATTCTATTTTGTCAAATGCCTTTTCTGTATCAATCAATATAATCATGTGGTTCTTTTCTTTTTTCTTATTTATATGGTGGATAACACTGATCATGTTTCTAATGTTGACCCATTCTTGCCTCCCAGATAAGAATCCTACTTGATCATGATGTATTATCTCTTTGATGTGTTGCTAGATTCCGTTAGTTAGGATTTTGTTGAGAATCTTTGCATTTATGATCATGAGGGATATTGGCTTATACTTTTCTTTCTTAGTGATGTTCTTCCTCGGTTTTGGTATGAGGGTTATGCTTACTTCATAAAATGTATTAGGGAGTTTCCCATCCTCCTCTATCTTCTGAAATAATTTGAGTAGAATTGGTGGCAGCTCTTCCCTGATGTTTGGTAAACTCACCAGTGAAGCCTTCTGGGCCTGAACTTTTTTTGGTAGGGAATATTTTGATGACCTTATCAATTTCTTCTTTTGTTATGGGTCTGTTCAGGTTTTCTACTTTATTGTGTATAAGTTTAGGTAGGTGGTGTTTACCTAAAAATTTATCAATCGCTTCTAAATTTTCAAATTTGTTGGAGTACAACTCTTCGTAGTATTCTGTTATTATACTTTTGATTTTGTTTGGTTCTGTTTTAACATCCCCCATGTGGTTTCTAATGTATGTTATTTGTGTCTTCTCCCTCTTTTATTAGGTTTTCCAATGGTCTGTCAATTTTGTTAATCCTTTCAAAGAACCAGCTTCTTGTCTTGTTGATTCTTTCTATAGTTTTTCTGTTTTCTATCTCATTTATTTCTGCTCTAATCTTTATTATTTCTTTTCTTT
>NW_006408745.1:879101-880329 GCF_000296735.1 Chrysochloris asiatica | reverse complement strand
TGTGTGCATTTATTGCAATAAAGTGTCCTCTCAACACCGCTTTTGCCATGTTCCAAAGACTTTGGTATGTTGTGTTTTCATTCTCATTTGTTTCTAGGAACTTTGTGAATTCACGTTTAATTTCTTCTACTACCCAGTCACTTTTCAGCAGGGTGTTATTCAGTTACCATGTATTTGATTTATTTCCTTGGTCTTCCTATTGTTAATTTCTAATTTGATAGCATTGTGGTCTGAGATGATGCTTTGTAGTATTTTGATATTTGTAAATTTATGGAAATCTGTTTTATGGCCTAAGACATGGTCTATTCTAGAGAATGTTCCATGTGCACTGGAAATTAATGTGTATCGTGCTGTTGTTGAGTTGACTGCTCTGTACACATCTATGAGGTCCAGTTGGCTGATTGTGTTATTTCATTCTTCTGTGTCTTTGTCAAGTCTCTTTCTGGTTGTTCTATCCATTTTTTGAAAGTGGTGTGTTAAAATCACCCACTATTAGTTTAAATTCATCTATTTCTTTCTTCAAATCTATTAGAATTTGCTGTATATATTTTGGAGCTGTTTCATTTGGAGCATAGATATTTATTATGGTTATGTCATCTTGTTCAATTGTCCCTTTAGCCATGAAATAATGTCTTTATCTATTATGCTTTAATAATAGATTATCTGTTATAAATAATCTTTATCTATTATGCTGTTTTTTGCCTTTAAGTTTATTTTATCAGAGATTAGTTTTGCCACTCCTGTTCATCTTTTTATTGCAATTAGCTTGGTATATTTGTTTTCCATCCTTTGACTTTTAGTCTATTTTTGCCTATGTGTGTGAGATGTGTCTCTTGCAGACAGCATATTGAAGGATCTTGTTTTCTTATCCATTCTGCCACTCTCCATCTTTTAAGAGGTGCATTTAATCCGTTTACATTCAGCGTAATTATCAATAGGTATGGATTAATTGCTGCCATTATGTTTGTTTTTTGTTGTGTTGCTGCTTTCTTTGTTCTGTGTATCTTCTTTTGTTGAGTTCCTGGTTTTTGTGCTCTTTCTTGTGAGGTTCCTCATAGTTAATCTTTCCATGTTCTTCTTGGATTTTCATTTTCTTGGTATGTTGTAAGTATTAATTTTCTTTGAGGGTGCCTTATCGTCCATTCACTTTTCTCTCCATTTAGTGCAGTCTTTTTTATCCTGTAATCTACCTGACCTTCTCACCATCTGGATCTCTGTTCTGTGTTCT
>NW_006408745.1:875673-877565 GCF_000296735.1 Chrysochloris asiatica | reverse complement strand
CAACAAAAATAACCCTAGTCTGGACATTGTAGTCTATAATCATTGAAATGGGAAAGGAGGGAGAGAAGAAGAAACAAATAATCTGTAGCCTAATATGAGTATGACCTTAATGTTCTCTTTCAGCTTCTTACCTTCAAAGTTGCCTGAGAGATTTCAAGATACCATTATTGCTTGTTATGTTGTACCTCAGGCTTTAATTTAATTTTTGGCCTGTTTTGTTTGTAAACTCTCTTTCTTTGTACGCCCCTTGTTCTGGCTTTTCCATATTAAAAAAACAAAAACAAAAAACAGCTCAGTGCCCAGCTCTTAGGCTGAGAGTATCTGTGTCATGTGTGGCAGAAGAACCCACCAGTGGTGTGGGTGGGGTGTGTCCACTCACTCACACACCCCGTCTAGTCATAAGACTGGAGGTGTGCAAACAGTGGAGAGCCAATGTACAGATAACAAAAAAAAGAAAAAAGAAAATCAGAACAAAGCAAAACTGATGAAGTGTATTGCCCACCTTTGCTCAGAGCTTCCCGTGGAGTTTTTCCATGTGTGTCTGCTCCCCCACTTGGTTTTGCCATTTGGTCTTGCTAAAATTGTCGGCGCTGGGCCACAGAGCTCAGCAGATTCAAAAGTATGTGATTTCTTACTTTTGCTACAAGTTCCCCTACCTATAAGCCTTCAAACATTTTAAATATTCCTACCTATGTGGCTCTGAGTTTTGGAGCTCTGCCTTGAATCCACTTTGCCTGGTATTCTGTGGTATTTCTGACAGGGAACCTTACTTCACCTCCACCCTAGCCACCATAAAGCCCCACCTCTCCATGCTTCTTTTAATATTGGTGATTCTTGATCATTGTTTTCGGTAAAACAGCATCAAAATATATTATTTTTCTTGAATAAACTGATATACATATACAATTTAAATATCAATGATTATAAAATATATACATAGTACAATAAGCTGACATTAATGGATAAAATACATTTGAAAATAATTTAATGGGAAAATTCAATTATCTTTCAGTTTCATTTTCCATGAACTTTTTCACAATCCTGATGCCATATTCTTCTTTATATACTCTAGTTTCTTGGATTATTTGCTCAGCATAAAGATTGATTAGGTATGGTGAAATGATACATCCCTGGCACACACCTGTCATAATTTTAAATTGTTTAATATCTCCGTATTCTGTTTGATGGACTGCTCTGTCTTTCCATGCTACCACCTCTGTTGTCCCCACTTTTCTAGGCAGGGATCCCATGCTACACTCATGCTCTTCCTTAATGTTGGTCCTGAAATGTGTTGCTGAAATGGAAGATAGCATCCTCCTTTTAGTTACACATACACATTTCTGACAATTACAGATTTGACAAGCACAATTAATACTACTAATGATTACTTACAACTGAAATAATACAATCTTATCATCATCATAAGGAACTCTGATAGTGTATTGGTTACGAATTGGGCTGCAAACCTTAAGGTCAGCTGTTTGAAATTACCAGCTGTTCCATGGAAGACAGATGAGACTTTCTGCTCCTGTAAAGACTTACAGCCTCGGAAATCCTGTACAGGGTCACTCTGAGTCGGTTCCGACTCCACGGCACATAACCACCACCAACCTCCATCAACATCATCCCTCACCTTCTTTCAATGACCTATCTGGAAAAGAGGAAAACTATTCAGTGGGGATTCTCCTTTGGCCTCTCATTCAAAAACTAAACATATTCATGAAATCTTGTAAGCCTTTATGTGGTTATTGTTAACTGTAAGTTACATTAATTGCTGAAATATATATGTTGTTGTTATAAAGAGTGCAAAGGAGCTCTGGTAGTGTAGTTGTTACAAGTCAGGCTACTAATCCCATGATTAGCAGTTCGAAACTAACAGTGATTTCATGGGA
>NW_006408745.1:872503-873108 GCF_000296735.1 Chrysochloris asiatica | reverse complement strand
GGCTCAAACGTGGCAACTGTAGTGAGGTTGGCCCAGGATCAGGCAGTGTTTCTTTCTGCTGTGCATAAGGTCGCTATGAGTTGGTACTGACACAATGGCACTTAACAACAACAACAACAACTATATATATATATATATAATGCAGGCTACACCCCCAAATAAACAGCAGTTTGAAACTATCAGCTGTTCCGCTAGGAGAAAGATGAGGCCTTCTGCTCCCATAAAGATTTATAGCCTCAGAAACTCTGTACAGGGTTGCTATGAGTGGGAACTGACTCCACGGCACATAACAACAACAACAATATTTAAAAATAAAACTGTTTGAAAAAAACATTTTAAAGGATCCTTAAATAGAGGCAGCATCATGGTTTTTGCTATGGTAAGATAATAATTAAAAATCAATCTATCTATGTTTTCATTTTGCTATAATTGATCAGGTGGATTAGTCTTTGGTCATTAATTAAACAGTGATATAATATTTGCTGGTTGTTATAATTAAGATATATCCAATTGCTGGGAACAGCATATGCAGACCCTGGGTTGATCAGTGGCAGCCCCATTAAACCACCTCTGAATATAATCAGTTTAACCCAGATGCTCTCCTT
>NW_006408745.1:866795-872403 GCF_000296735.1 Chrysochloris asiatica | reverse complement strand
TGCTTATCCTACAGCATCACACCAGTTATTGTTGTTAAGTGCCATTGAGTCAGTTCTGACTCATAGCAAACCTGTATAGGGTGTTGAGGAGTGGCTTGTGGGTTTGAATTACCAACCTTTTAGTTCAAATCGACCTTGCAGTCCAGTGCTTAATCTATGTACCACATTAGGATTCACACACCAGTTATAGTAAGTACTTTCAAATTTCAAATTATGAAGGTAATTATTTTTTTTGAAGGTAATTATTTTTCAGGGAGAAAAATAATATTTCTATGATGAAAATGAATATTGGATAAAAATAGCAATCAGAATAAATGGTTATCAGGGGCATAACATATACCAGGATGAATTATCTCATTAGATCTTCCCACTGTCTTAAAAGACAGTTACTGTTCTTATAATCATGCCTACTTTACAGAAAAGACAATGGGGCTTAGACAAGCAAATCAATTTTCCATACATATGGTAAAGTGGAGAGTTAAGATTTGAACCCAATGTGCCATTGGAACCTATGTCTTAGGGATTTCATGACCTCAACAGAAAAGTTGTTTTTGCATTTTGTTTTATAATCAGAATATTAAGAATAATTTTGACAAATTGTTTTAAAAATTAAAGTTTCTATGAAATTGTGGAAACAGTTTACATATATTAATGCCTACCTGACTCCTTTTAAGCACACATTGAAAGTTTAATTTGCATACATTGGTGTGTAAGTTTCTTAGCTATTATTTATTGATTTGTTTGTGCTTTCATTCATTCATCTAAAAATTTCTATTGAATAGGTCATGTGGCAAATCAATTGAAATCTTTATTGTTTGAATAGAAAATTATTTTTAAGTATAGTTCGAAATGTGATACTTTGAATTAAATCATTAAATTTTTATTGCTAATTATGTCAAAATTTAAAGCTATAATTTTATTATAAGCATTCTATATGGACTTTGTTGTTGTTGTTGTTAAGTGCCTTCGAGTCGGTGCCGACCCATAGCGACCCTGTACAGGGTTTCCGAGGGTGTAAATCCTTATGGGAGTAGAAAGCCTCATCTTTCAGCGGAGCGGCTGGTAGTTGCGAACCGCTGACCTTAAGGTTTGTAGCCCGATTCGTAACCACTACACTACCAGAGTTCCTTAGACATAATAATATGGTAGTTTCATTATTTGTTTGTTGAGTTCATAAAGCTCATTTTAATAATGCCTAGTTATTGCATTTTTAATTCTGGAAAATTTAAAACGTTTAAACCATTACCTGTTGGAGTAATGAACCTTTGAATTAAAACCTAAGGATTATTTTCAGTGTCCAGTCATTACAAATAACACAAAGATTTTGCTTTACTAAAATAAACACTTTCTTATGACAAGATTTCAAAATGTCCTCCAAGACACTGGCAACTGTATATCGGAAAAAAAAAAAAAAAGAAAATAATGTGTGTGTATTATATGCAAGTTCTTTCAGAAGAGGGCATACACCCATTTCCAGTGTCTGAGAATGTCTTTTTTCTTTAGATACTCCGTGGTTACTATTTCACATATATCCATCCATCCATCCATCCATCCAACCATCCATCCATCCATGTAGCTAGCTATCTAGATGTTTATCTCTTTATCGACCTATCTACTTGTCTACCATCTATTAATCTACTTTCCTATTGTTCTTTTTCTTCATCATCATCATCATCACCAACTCTTATTTATTTGAAAATTTTAATTTTGCTTCTATTAGTGTTGATTTATGCTCTATGAAACTCACCAGCCACTCCTTAGAACCCCTATAAGGTTCGCTATTTGTCAGAATCAATTTGATAGCGCTTAAGAACAAAAATAACAACATTACTGAATTGCTTTCACTTTGCATTGTTGTTTTTCTTGGACTGTTATTTTTGTTGTTGTTAAGTGCCGTCGAGTTGATTCCGACCTATAGGGACCCTGTATAGGGTTTCTGAGGAGCAGCTGGTGAGCTTGAACCACCTACCTTGCAGTTCAAATGGCTTTGCAGTCTGAAGCATTAATCCAGAACGCCACACTGCTGTTGTTGTTATGTGCCGTGGAGTCGTTTCCGACTCATAGCGACCCCGTACAGGGTTTCCGAGGCTGTAAATCTTTACAGGAGCAGAAAGCCTCATCTTTCTCCCGCGAGACAGCTAGTAGTTTCGAACTGCTGACCTTGCATTTCACAGCCCGATTCATAACCACTACGCCACACTAGATCCATAAAATGAGCTTTTGTTTATATCAATTTATTTATATTCAATGACTCCTAATATCTCTTTTAAGTAATTCTCAAAATGGAGAATCTATAAGGATAATCTTGAAAATTTATAAAACGTGTGGATTTCTGCTTCCATCTGCTGAGAGTCTGACTCTGAGATTGCCAAGGAGCTCCAGAATCTGTCTTTTCAAATTTATGTCCCATTTTGATGCAGGTGCTTTTGTGAGCACACGTTTGGAAAATACCTGCTAGAATAAATGTATGAAAAAAACAGGAAAACGTAGGGTAATGTACATAGTGTTGTTTTTGTTAAGTGCTGTAGAGTCGGTTTCAACCCATAGTGACCCTGGATAGGGTTTCTGAGGAGTGACTGGTGAGCTCGAACCGCCGACGCTGCAGTTCAAGCTGAGTTTGCAGTCCAACGCATTAACTCACAGCACCAGACCAGGACTCTAATGTACACATAGGTATTTGAAATTCACAATAATAAAATACATTGAAAGGCTGCAATTTCAAGTTTTTCAAGCATAAAATGGTTACTTACATGGGGACAACTGCTTCTAATTTTATGCACCTTGTAAAATGAAGGAGTGTGGCTGAAAAAGCTGAACATAATGGTTCAGGATGATTGTTATAAATTAATTACAAATGCAAATGTTATACTTTTAATCCATAAATATTAAATCAGAATAATTTGATAGTGGTCTACTTGTGTCAGAGCAGTTAAGTACTCAGCTGCTAATCAAAGAGTTGGAGGTTTGAACTCACCAGCCACTCTACTGGAAAAGGATGTGATGTGGCAGTCTGCTTTGTAAAGATTGTTGTTGATGTTGTTAAGTGATGTTGAGTGGGGTCCAACTCATAGCAACCCTGTATAGGGTTTCCAAGGAGTGAATTTGAACTGCCAACCATGTAGTTCAAATCGACCTTGTGGTCCACTGTTTATCCTACAGTGCCACACCAGGACGCCCTTGGAAATCCTGTGGGGCAGTTCTAATCTATTTTATAGGATTGCTGGGAGTTAGAATCACTCAACCACAAAGGAATTTTTTTTTTTTTTTTTAGTTGGGGGATTACTAGCTCCCACTACCCTTTCTTTCTCTATATTTTGTGTGTATATGTTTATTAATTTAGAAATAATTTTCTCTTGAGTTCAGTTAAATATAACTTTTTTATTGTCCTGAGGTTGGAAACCTCTTCTTCATCTTCTTTTTTTTTTTTTTTCTTCTCACAGATTATTGTTTACTTTTATACTTTTATAGTTTATGTTGTACATCGGGTTGCTATGAGACAAAAATGATTGGATGGTACCTAATAAATAATAATAACAACAGTTTTCAGTATCTCCAATTTTATAAGGAAGGTATGAAATGTATGTATCAGAATGCTCAGGGAAGTTCAAACTAAGAAGATTGAAAAAATATTAGAATATCTGTATTTTCAAGGTCAATTGGCATAAAACTTCATTTAGAATTAAAATAGAGTCAGAGGCTCTGCAACTGTAGAAAAAAAATACATATTTTACATAGCAGATCACATATTATATCTATATCTATCTATGTGATTTTTATTAGCCTGCCTTGTCAGTGAAACTGAGGAAAAATTGGAAATATGAATTAGATGAGACTTCTAGCTAATATACAGTCTTGTCTAAGTATTTAAAAAATTGATTTATGTATTTTAATCTCTTGTACTAGAGAAATATTTATGAACATTGAAATCAACAACTAGGTTGAGCTTACCTACTCAATAATGAGTATTTCTTTTGCCATGATTTAGTTTAAAATCATTTTTATAGAAACTAGAGTTTCTTCACAATCACAATATCTTTTTTATGTTGCTTTTTGACTTTTATTCTGAGGCAGACAATTTTTAATTTAAACATGATCGGTTGTGTTTACTTTGAATGCCAATCTATTGTGTATTATCCACTAAGTAACTCTTTTTTTCCTCCTATTCAGAATTAAATAAACCAAGACGCAACACATGTCTTAAAACCACAATAGTTTATTTATAAGAAGAAAGACAGCCCATCAAACTTTCCACAGGAATTTAAAAAATCCATCAGGGACTAAAAGCCTTTACTTTCTTTCCATTCATATAATTTTGGTTTTGGCTTAACACTTAGCACAATATTAACTTCAAAAGATTATCCCTTTCATTTAAAGTAAACAGTCATTGTTCTACACAGACTTTTAATTTTTCCTTTCTGCCCTTTTGCCACTTTTCTTCCCTTGTTCCAGGACTTTGCTAACATTACATCTAGAGCAGGGCAGATATAAAATTTCTTTTTTTAGTTTATATTTTGATATGAGGACTAACTCATGAAAGATCAAATTTTTATATTTTGTTTCATTTCCAATTACTCTTATTTGACATCTATAGTTTCTTAGCATTTTAAAATGATACTTTGATTATAGGGGATGAGCTAGGACAAAATAACTGCAATTAGAATGAAATGGATTCTGGCTTTAAAAAGAAAAATTTAGTTTGAACATGATGCAAGGCAATGAGGTTTCATTTTGGGTTCAAATTCTGTGGGACTGGGTAAGCCAAAACACATGGTCTAGGTAGTTTTATACTCATCCAAAGTATATCTCATAAAATAGCTTCAAATCTCACTGTAAGAGACAAGGTTACTAATAACCAAACAAGGGTCAATAGCAAACATCCATAAATTGAAAAGTTCTATCGCTTACACCAGTGTCTCAGGAACAAATTTGCAAATTTTAGATCTACCTATGATTTCATTGTTAAAGATATCTGGAATACATCACATTTTTCACTTTCTCAGGTCCACTGCATTCATAAACAATTGACAATTTACTTCAATTTTACAGTGACATTGGAAATCCTTAGGTCTTTCATTTCATATTTAGAAGTCATAGTTCTTTAGTTGTTAATTGCTGCCAAGCTCATTTCTACTCATAGCGACCCTCTATAGGGTTTCTGAAACTCTACGTCTTTGCAGAAGCAGAAAGTCTCATCAGCAGGATGGCTGGTGGGCTCAAACCACCAATCTTGTGGTTCACAATCCACTGCTTATCCTAAAGAACTATGATGCTCCCTTAAGTCATACTTAGCAAAATCTTATTGTTGTTGTTATATGTCCTTAAGTCAGTTCACATTCAAGTGATACTAAGTACAACAAAAGGAAATACTTCCTGATCTTGCACCATCTGCATAATTGTTGCTATGTTTGAGCCCATTGTTCCAGCCACAGCATTAACCCATCTCATTGAGGGTTTACATCTTTTTTGTCGAACCTCTATTTCACCACGGTGTACTTCAGGACTGGTCCCTACTGATAACATGTCCAAAATTTGTCAGGTAAAATCTCACAATCTTCATTTCTAAGGAACATTCATTCTGGCTGTACTTTTACGATTTTTTTCTGGCAAT
>NW_006408745.1:861775-866695 GCF_000296735.1 Chrysochloris asiatica | reverse complement strand
TCTCTCTCTTTCTCTATCCCTTTTGCTGCCAGATCTCCCTTCTTTGTGACACCCACACTTCCTTGTCGAGGCGGGACCCCGACATAGGACCTTGATATCCTATACAATATAATATTCATTCATGGGCTTTTTCTTTTATTGTTTTTATCTGGCTAATCTCACAGATATTCATTTCTCTTTAAGAAATGTATTTTTTAGTAGAAAAAGTATTTGACAGTATTACAATGCAAAGAAAGCAAATCCTGTTTAACTCCAAAGTAAAATAAATCACTTTAAAAAACTATGTTCCACATTTTACATAATCCAAAATGTCTTTTCTTCCTCAGATAGCAAATTAATAAAAATAATTGGTTAAATATGAGTTTTGCTACTTTATTTGGGGAAATTTTTTAATATTCTGAAAAGTTGATATGTTTTTAATACCTAAAGCAATCTGCTTTAATTTTCAGACTTGTTCATACTTTCTTTACATTAAACAAAAGCATTAACCTGATTCTGAAAATCAAACTAGAAAGTTTTAAGACGTTAGCGGTAAGCATTGTGAAGATGGAAGATTAGAAACTGTTGTTAGTTGCTACTGATTCAATTATGACTTTCAATATCCTCATGTATGCATAGTAGATAGGGTTTTCTTTTTGGAAACCTTTTGGAAGCAGACCTCCAAGTCTGTTTTCCAAGGGATCTTTCTGTGGGTACAAACCCCCAATTTGTGGCGTAGTAGGTTAATGCGCTGAACTGCAAGGTAGGTTTGAACTGCAAGGTCGGTGGTTGAAGCTCACCACTTGTTCCTTGGAAACCCTATACAGGGTTGCTATGATTTAGAACTTACTTCATGATACTTAACAACAACAAGAAGTTGAAAGCTTAATTATTTGCACCAATATGAGACAGTCTGATTTAAATATCTATGCTAGACGGTGTTAGTAATTTCCCCAAATTACAAAATTCTCTAGCTGATACTTCAAGCTAAAATGTTTTCAAGAAAGATAACATTACAAATCTAAAGACCTGTCTTAAAAAAAAAAAGACCTGTCTTTGCCTATATCAGATAAGAGTCTGCTAATTATTGAACAGTGTCATCTTGCAGGATCATAGTGATAATAAAGCAGTCCATTCTTCATTCTGTAGAAGTCAGTCTTGACTATTTGTTTATGAAGTAATAGTTTTAAACAATTATTTTGGTCAGTCTATTAGTGGACGTTGTAGCTCCCCCCCCACACACACATATATTCTACCTTTGGTCTCAATGTGTTTTTAGCACACATGTGTTTTCAATGAAATTGAGCTAATTTCCTGACTCAGAAGTGGGACCAAACAAATCTAAGCCAATTAGGATAATTCAATCTCCTTGATATAGTGATTGCTTCTGGAAACCCTGACCTAAACCAATTAGCAGATGGCATTTTCACTGCCTCAAATATTAACTCAGAATTGGAAAAAGACCTAAGCTGGTCAAATCATACTAAGCTTAATTTGTGGGAGATGGTACCTCTTTCTGCTTTGTATTAGCCAGATAGTATGTGTGGAGTCCTAAGTGTGGCACTGTAGGCTAAGAACTGGTTTCCTAACTGCAATGTTGGTGGTTCAAATGTACCAGCTGCTCCTTGGAAACCCTATTCAGGTGGTTATGAGTCAGAACTAACTCAATAGCATTAACAACAACAATATGTTTTAGGTAAGGCTAACATCTCCTTGTCAGGAAGAAGGCTGTTGTAGTTAAGTGCCCTTGAGTCAGTTCTGACTCAATGCGACACTGTATAGGGTTTACGAGGAGCAGCTGGTGAGCTTGAACTGTTGACCTTGCACTTCAAATGACTTTACAGTCCAGTTCATTAACCCTCAGTGCCACACCAGGAAGGCTAGTCTAGTAAAAAGCCCAACAAGTAGAGGTGGGCAATTGAAGGAACTTGCACAGAAACACAGCATCCCTGATGAGCCTGCCTGTGGATCTTATAATTTCTACATGCTCGAGTTGTATGGGACTTCTATTATTTTGACATTTTGAGCTGCCTTCATTCTCTTCTTCAGCCTCTTCAACTAAGTCAGGTGTTTGTACCTTCTCTTTGTATGTTGTGTTTTCTTATCTATGTTCCTGCAACTAGCTTGATATTGTTGCTAAATGCCATCGAGTTGGTTCCCACTCATTATGATCCTGAGGTTTCCAAGGAGCAATAGTGTGTTTGAGTCACTGACCTTGCAGTTCAAACTGACCTTGAGGTCTGGTGCTTGTCCTACAGAGCCACACACCATGATTCTTTAATTCTGTAGGAATGGTGGTGTGGCACTATAGAATGAGCCCTGGACTGTTAATCACAAGGATGGTGGCTCAAACTCATTCAGCCACTCCTCAGAAATCCTTTACAGGGTCTGACTTGAGGGCACTTAACAGCAACAACTCTGTAGGATAAGCACTGGAATGTGAACCACAAACCAGTGGTTTGAGACTACAATCTGCTCCATGTGATAAAGATGAGGCTTTCTACTCACACAAAGATCTGCAGCCTCAGAAACACTATATAGCATTGCTGTGAGTTGGAACCATCTCAACAGCGCTTAACAACAGGAACAACTCTAATGTACTTACCTAATAATTCGAAATTTTTCCAAGTTGCTTCCAGGATAATTCTCAAATTTCTCAGAAGTCATAAGGAAACATTAGCCCTTTTCAACTTTAAAAATTCACCCTGAAATTTAACATAGCAAACTACCTCTAGCTATCTGAGTATTTTTTTGTTTACTTTTGTTGCCTACAACCTTCCGGAATACTCCTTCCCACTTTGATTGAACAACTAAAATATCCTCTTTTTTGGTAAAAAGCTTCTTAATTGCTTTTCTTTTACCCTTTGTACAGCTAGTTATTCATTCTTCAGTGTTCTCAAGTACTTCATACATACTTTTATTAACACTTTCCACATTGTGTTGTGATGATTTGTTTATAGTTTTAATCTCTCTTCTAGACTGTGACTCATTGAGGGCAAGGTCTGGACTCATTTATTGTTTTCCTCCCTGCTCAGCCTAAGGCTTGACACAGTACATATTTAATAAATGTTTTCTGATTATGTGAATAAAGGATGAATTAGTCTCCATGGCTATTATTTCAAAACATGTTGTCAGAATACACATTCACATATACTGTCCTAAAAACAAAAACAATTCTAAAGGACGCAGTACCTAATGTCTCCTATGTCATAGGATGTTCCTTTGAGAATTTCAAACAACTGTAAAAAAAAATTCTTGTTAGGGCTCCTAAATTTAGACTCATTTTAAGAATTATAATTTTCATTTTTTCTTTTTTTTCCAGAAAGACTTCCCTTGGTTCAAACTGAAACAGAGCCAAAAGGCAAGAGGAGGTTTAAGGTCTACTTGTCTGTATTTACTTGGCCTAAAATAGCATCGAACTTTTGTTATATGAGGTTTTCATATGATTTGAAAAAAAAAAAAAAAAAAAAGTTTTAACCTGCTGCTTTGTTTGAACAGTGATGGCAAAAACTAAAAATAACACGATTCCAAATGTGTGTATGGAAATTAAAACATAATTTTGGGCAATTGCTGTAAAAACTTCCATTCTCTTTATACACCTTTAGACAACCGGAGCCAGATCTGCCCACAAAGAAGACGTTTAACTGATAGGTCCTCTTTATGAAAGGTCTTTTCCAGGGGCCACAACTTGGGGGGTTTAGGGAAGTGTGTGGTTCTGTTTAAATTTCATCCAGGACTTCTCTCCCCATCTGACCCTGGAAATTGCTGCAATTTTAGCTTCCTGTGGTATTCAGTAAAAAACTAAATCAGAAATGGTAGAAGCACACTCCACCAAGTAAAGGGAGTTTCTGAATTTCTTATGCTGAAGCATACTACCTATTCATGAATAACACAACATAATTCTAATTTATACTAGGTATGAACTACAATAATTTGAACTTTTCTCTGACGAGTCTTGAAAATAGCTTAGCAGCAGGAGCTAGTTAGATGCATTTTTACAGTTCACTTTAAGAAACAAGAGAAGAAAAACTATATTTCTTTGTAAACACTATTCAGAAATTACCTCTCCTAAAGAGATGTCTAAGATAAAAAGGAGTAGAACAACAGTGTGAATGGACAAGTGAAACCATTTGAATCGGGTGCCATAAAAAGAAAGGTCACAATGATTCAGCCAACTAAGTAGGCCTGATCTAAGAATACCTCAGAACTCCCTTTCAGACCAAGATGGTTTTGATGGAAAATGACAAATTAGATTGACAGGGGCATCTGAACCTTTGCAGCTGTTTCATTTTAGGCATTCTTGTCCAGGATGGCTACTGCATGGATTTAAGAAGGTGCAGACAGCAGTCATTTAAGGAAATGGACACCATGTTGAAATCATCTTAGAATGCAATCTGGAGTAGAGGGTCAGTTAGGTCAGAACATGTGTATCCCCACCATCTCATCTTTAGTTTATCTCTATTTTCTTAACTGGTTTCCACTGATACCCTTCTCTGCTCTAATTCTCCCCTTACTTGCATATAAAAGGAGTTTCTGAAATCCAGGCTAACAAATGCATTTAAATCATGTTGTTGGGGAAGAATATTGGAAGTACCAGAAGAACAAACACATATGTCTTGAAACAAGTACAGTCTGACTGCTTGTTAGAAGCAAGACTTTGTCTCTAGTACTTTGGACACGTTATAAAGAAGGAGCAGTCCCTGACAAACGATATCTTGTTTGGAAAAGTTGAGATGGCTGATCCATCTCGTTGGGGGTCTTCCTCTTTTACTCTGACCCTCCATCTTACGCAGCATAACATCCTTCTTCAGCGACTGTTCTCTCCTGACAATATGTCGAAAGTATGAGAGACGAAGCTCAGCCATCCTTGCCTCCAAGGAGCACTCTGGCTGCACTTCTTCCAAAACAGATCTATTGGTTCTTTTGGCAGTCCATGGCACT
>NW_006408745.1:851472-852810 GCF_000296735.1 Chrysochloris asiatica | reverse complement strand
TTTGGACATATTGTCAAGAAGGACTAGTCAGTGGAGAAGGATATCATGTTTCTTAAGGTGGAGGGTCAGAGAAAAGAGGAAGATCCTCAACGAGATGGACTGACCAATTGGAAGCATGGATGGACTCAAGTATGGCAACAGTATTGAGGTTGGCAAAGGATCAGGCAGTGTTTTGTTCTGCTGTGCATAAGGTCCCTATGGGTCGGTACCAACTCGATGGCACCTAACAACAACAATATGGTATATTCAGAATTCTTCATCAACACCATAACTCAAATGCATCAGTTTTTCTCTAGTCTACCTTAGTCATTGTATATTTTTCTCAAGCATATGTCTTCTTTGCTCTTTAATAAATTATTTTGCAGTATATTTGTGCAATCCACTTGTTGTTTGATTTCTTGACTTCTGCTATCATGAACCTTGATTGTGGATATAAATAAAATAAAATAAAATCCTTCGCAACTTCAATCTTTGCTGCTTTTATATTGATGTTGTTTCTTGTTCCAGTTGTGAGGATGTTTGTTTTCTTTATGTTAAGGTATAATCTGTACTGAAAACTATAGTTTTTGATCTTCATTAATAAGTGCTTCAAGTTCTCTAGGCTTTCAGCAAGCAATATTTTTTCATCTGCATATTGTTAATTGTTAATGTCTCCAATCCTGATGTCTCATTGTTCTTCATATAGGCTAGATTCTTATATTGTGTGCTCAGCATGTAATTGAATAAGTATGGTGAAATAATGCAATCCTGATGTACAACTTTCCTGATTTTAAGCTAGTATTCCTTTTATCTGTTCAAAAAATCCCTTGATATTGGTGATATATATGATCACATTTTCCCCCCAACATAAAACTTACCAAATGAGCAAAAGGTTTTCTTATGTGATGGAAGTGTAAAAAGTCATGATTTTGCTTTCAACAAATACATTCTTTTGAAACAATCGGTGCTAAATGCTAGACAACATTTAGATTTGATCATTAGACAGTTCACAATTTTTCAGGTTGTATTTTTCTTTATAGATAATAACCTAAGTCATTGGGACCTATACAGTTGCTTCCATCCTTCATTTCCAAAGGCCTTTATTGTACATGAACTGTTAAGTGCATCAGAACAAGTAATTTATGAATCTCTCACATTGTAGAATGTTGTTGTTGTTAAATGCTAGACAGAGTCAGTTCCAACTCATTGTTGTTGTTGTTGTCAGGTGCCATCGAGTCGGAACCGACTCATAGTGACCCTATGCACAGCAGAACGAAACAATGTCCGATCCTGGGCCAACCTCACTACCGCTGCCACACTTGAGTCCATCAATGATGCCACCTGGCCAATCCATCTCGT
>NW_006408745.1:846589-849177 GCF_000296735.1 Chrysochloris asiatica | reverse complement strand
GATGAATGCAGCACCATTCCTTTTCAATTTGTCATTCCCTGCATAGTAAACCATGTGGTTATCAGATTCAAAATGGCCAATACCAGTCCATTTTAGCTCACTAATGCCTAAGATATCGATGTTTATGTGTTCCATTTCATTTCCAACTCATAACACCCATTTATAGGGCTTCTGAGGAGTGGATTTCAACTGCCAACTTTGTTGGTTCATGCTACAGTGCCACATTGAGACTCCCGTTATAGAATATAAGTGTACAAATACACAGTTTATATATACACCTCATCAGTTGGAATATTATGAATTCTGAGTGTCAGGTGACACTGTAGGGTCAGCATTGGACTGGGAACCAGAAGGTCAGCAGTTCAAACCCACCAGCTGCTCCTTGAATACCCTATACAGGGTCTCTATAAGTTGGAACCGACTTGATGGCATTTAACAACAATAGCATGCCAGCTGAAGTCTTGGTGTGGTGATACAGGATAAGTGTTAGTCTGCTAACCATAAGGCCCGTAATTAAAAGCCACTCCGTGGATACCCTGTACAGGTTTGCTAAAAGTCAGAACTAACTTGCCACCACTTAATAACAACAGCAAATATGTCAGCTATGCTTTTGCTATGTTGAAGTTCCTGAATATATGGTACTTATTAGATTTGCCAAATGTAGTTCTCACTAACAAAAACATATGGACTATGCTTACCTTCTGGCTCTCACTCAATCACTGTCAGTGCACAATTGTTGTTAGGTGCTGTCAAGTCATTTTCAATTCCTAGTGATCCTATGCACATCACAGCCTGGAAATACTGCCTAGTCCTGTGCCATCCCTAGAATTATTGTGATGTTTGAGTTCATTGTTGCTGCCACTGTGTCAATCCTTCTTGTTCAGGGTCTTCCTCTTTTTCATTGACCCTCCACTTTACCAAACTTGATATCCTTCTCCAGGGAAATGAACCTTCCTGATAACATATCCAAAGTATGAAAGACAAAGTCTTACCATCCTGTCTTTTATGGAGCATTATGGCGGTACTAATTTCAAGATAGATTTGCTTATTTGTTTGTTGGTTTGTTTCTTTTTCTGGCAGTCCATGGTACTTTCAATATTCTTTGCCAATATCATAATTCAAATGAATGGATTTTTTTATGGTCTTCCTTATTCATTGTGCACCTTTTGCATATATATGAGGTGATGAATAACACAAATGCCACTGAAATAATAGGAACTCGTGTAGAAAAATTCAAAGGGCACCAAAAAAATAGTCTTAGGGTAAAATACAATGTCATAAATCCTTTATAAGTTTGTGCCAACACTTCAATGAGTTAATACATGTAAATCATTTAGCCCAATGCCTGACAATAAGCATCTCTTCTATTGTGTGGTGCTGCCTGTTAATGTGCTGCACTGCAAGATCAGTTTGAACTGCAGAGTTGGTGGTGCAAGCTCACCAGCTGCTCCTCAAAAACCCTGTACAGACTCACTATGGGTTGGTACTGACTTGACGGCACTTAACAACAAGAAGAACTGCACTTTCAGGATTGTGGTTTGTATTCAGTAGAAGTCTATGAAGCATCATGCTCCCTTCTTGTTTACTTAAAAGCCCCTGGATGATGCAAATGCTGGCCTACTAACCTAAAGCTTGGCTGTTCCAACCCACCTAGAGAAGTCTTAGAAGAAAAGCCTAGTTATCTATTTTCAAAATGTCATGGACTTGAAAATCCTATGTAGGAGGTCTGCTCGTGAGTCAAATCAATGTGCTTCATCTTGAGTCCAAATCAACTTGATGGCACCTTGTTTGACTTTTTTTTTTTTTTTTTCTGTCTTGATTATTTAATTATTTTTTGTACGGACATTAAAGACTCAAAATTATCAGTTGAAGAATAATTGAAAAATAATTGCTAGCTTAAATATGTGTCCCCCAATATATAAGCATTATTTCTACGTAGGAATACTTTCCTAATCCTCTTAAAATATGTTCCCTTTCAAAACACATTAAATTTTTACTTACCTAATTTGATCATTTTGAGACTATAACCTAAAGGGGTTACTGAATATACATTTGTTAAACTTTTCATTAGGTCTCATGCATAGAATCAGATCCATTTCAATGATTAACAGGTATCTTGCTTGCATTTTAAAAAAAATTGCTTCCGTATAAATGCACACTTATCCTCCTCTTTCTTTCAGTTTCATCAAAGACATAGAAATTCTAGGTTTTCTCATTTTCTCCTATTAAACACCCTACTTTTCTGTGCATTTGGTACAACATTGTATATATATTTTGCCCCTTTCTTTCATAAGATTCTTCTAAGGAATCATTCCAGAGGAGAAGTCAGAAATCTCATCAGTTTATCTAGGAAAGCATTAAAAAAAATAACCTTGGACCTAATGGATTATGCGTTTTTTTGCATGCTAGACCTACAAGAGGGAAAAAAGAAAGTACTTGGAAACAACACAACACTTGGAAGAATGAAAAAAACCAAAAAAAAAAAACCAAAACAAAAAAAACAACCAAGAGAGGTCACCCTGATATATTTGGCAATGAGAATTTTTTATTTCTCAGAGATCAACAATTATTTTCCTTAAAAAAAAAAA
>NW_006408745.1:836478-845649 GCF_000296735.1 Chrysochloris asiatica | reverse complement strand
GTACAGATTCCTCATGAGCACAATTAAGTGTTCAGGAATAGTCATACTTCTCAATGCTGTCCATAGCTTGTCATGATCCACACAATCGAAACAACAACTTTCCACCTACACAACATTTTTATCACCAGAGAAAAGATTGAAGTTGTTGAGGACTTCATTCTTCTTGGATCAACTATCAACACTCATGGAAGCAGAAGTCAAGAAATCGAACGATGGATTATATTAGGCAAATATGATACACAAGGACTTTTTAAAGTGTTGAAGAGCAAAGATGTCAACTTGAGGACTAAGGTACACCTGACCCAAGCCATGGCATTTTCAATAACCCCATATGCATGTGAAAGCTGGACAGTGAATAAGGAAGAGTGTAGAAAAGTTGATGCTTTTGAGTTATGGTGTTGGAGGAGAATATTGAAAGTGGAGGGGCTGCCAAAAGAACCAACAGATCTGCGTTGGAAAAAGTGCAGCCAGAGTGCTCCTTGGAGGCCAGGATGGCCAAACTTCGTATCTCATACTTCGAACATATTGTCTGGAGGGGCCAGTCACTGAAGAAGGATATCATGTTTGGTAAGATGGAGGGTCAGAGAGAAAGAGGAAGACCCCCAACGAGATGGATTGGCAAAGTGGCAATATCAATGGGCTCAAGTGTGGCAACAAAGTGAGGTTGGCCCAGGATCAGGCAGTGTTTTGTTCTGCTGTGCATTAGGTTGCTATGAGTGGGTACTAACTCGATGGCACTGAACAACAACAACAATTTAAGATTATGCAAGGTTTTTGAGGTTTGCCTCTTAGCAGTAACTATCATAATACCATTACATTAGATTTGAACTCCTTTCCATCTCCTGCTTCTCCTCAGAATTCTTTTCCAAGTTCCCTGCACTATTTTGCCCTTCCAACTAGAAAGGCAGTGGCAAATTGCCTGGGGTATACTTTTTACACACCTTGAAAATGTTTAAGTACTTTTGATTTCAATTTACCTACAGAATTACAAAGCATTTTTTCTCTTTCTAAACTAGCTATTGGCATTCCTGCAAACTTCTTAGACAATACAAACATTCTTTAAAAGTCTAAAATATTTATTTTTATTCATGTAAAGCACAGTTAAGCATTATGTATATTTTTGTTCTTTTTATGCCTACTACTGTTTATGCAGTAGATACTAGTATTGTTTCTATGATTAGATGTTATTCAGGCATTTGTCTTAAATTAAATTTCCATATGTTTAAGGCAATGACTTACTAATGCAGAATTTTGGCATTTGTGTGTATTTTATTCCATTCAAATTTATATAGCATCTGTAATTATTTAATGATCAAAACAGTTATTTGATCTTGTCAATATTGCCAATCCTAACAACATATGAAAATGGAGATGTCCTTTTTTTTTCCTTTCACATATTAATTATCACACTGAATTGAAAAATAGGTTTTAAAAAAAGTTTTCAGTCTCAAATAATTAATGCTTGTCATCTCAACGTAAGAGGCATTACGCTAAAAGGAGAAGTGCTACTTTTACAAAGATAAAATATAAATTTACACTACTATCAGTAACTCTTCTAATAATAATAAGAAACTTAGCTTGTAGTTAATAATATTATGATTATTAAAGAAAAATCAAAAGAGCTCTTGGTCTAATGGACCTGGTAACAACTGAATTCTAGTTGAAACAGCAAATAAAAGTTGACTGTTAAAGACTCTATAACAGTTTCTTGTGGTTTAATAATAGTAATAACAATAACAATGATAATAATGATATAATTAATCAGTCCTGAGTCACACATTTTCATTTAAGTTATCTGTAATATGGATGTTTTTATATTCACAACATTTTATGAAATGAAGTATTTAAAACTAAATAATTACCGTTTATTGAATAATTACTATATATGTGACTGTTGTTAGTTTTACACAGAGTGTCTTCTATAAATGATCTTCCACATCTTCAAGATGAGACTACAGAGAACCAGAGAGGTAAATAACTTGCCTAAGCCACATAGCTAGGGAGTGGCAAATCTAAAATTCAAAGCTGACTCCAAGACACTTGCTTTTGACAACTCTGGTACATTGCTGATCTTCTCAAAGCAAAACCAAAGGAAAAATACTATGTGGATATAAGAATATCCTACAGTACTGAAGAGATATAAGTAAAACTCAGAAAAATAAATCAGGAATTAAAACAAGATAACCCTTTTCTTAAGCTCTGGTATGGCACTATAGGATAAAGCACTGGTCTGGTAACCACACATTTGGGAATTCAAACCCACCAGCCACTCTTGGAAATCATATAAAAGGCCACTATGACTCAGATCTGACTCAAGAGAATGCAATGAGAATAGCAAGTCTTCTTAGCTTTCTATTTTTGCGATGCTTCTTCTCCTTGTTCTTATGCTTTCTTCTTTCTTTCTGCAGTCTAGCTTTTGAAATCTGTGTTTCTACATGGCAGAAATTTGTACTTTACCTATCATGCAACTTATTTAAAGTAGATTATAGTGGTTACGAATCGGGCTGCGAACCTTAAGGCCAGCAGTTCGAAACTACCAGTTGTTCCGCGGGAGAAAGAAGAGGCGTTCTGCTCCCGTAAAGATTTACAGCCTTGGAAACCCTGTACAGGGTCGCTATGGGTCGGAAACGACTCGACGGCACTTAACAACAAACAACAACAAGGTCCAATAGCTCTGGGCAAGAAAAGAGGGGCATTTTGGTGTCAATGTGGGAATTTGGGATACACTGTCAATTGGAGGAATTTTCAGAGAATGAAGAATTGTTAGATCATGGAATGGGCAGATACTACAAAAGTTGCGGAGTAACATATTCAGCATAGTGTAAACTCTCATTAAATGCATTGGAATGTGCACAGCTGTTTCTTATTTTGGAATAGACCAGTCTTTCTATGGGTACACAATATTCAACTAATTCCTGGTCCAGTTAGCCTGGAGTTCATTCCATAGATTAAATATGCACATATGGTCTATTCACCTTGTCTTTAGTATTTGGGGCAGCATCTGCCAGTAAATAATAAAGAAAACTAGTGCTACTTGAGGAATCAAAGATCACTGTGAAGTTGGGGATGTTTCATGAGTAGTATTAATACTTGAATGATTCCACTTATATGAAATGTCTACAATATTAAGTAAAAAAATGCTAATAATTTATGGAAAACTTTATCAAACAAAAATATAAAAATATTAAGTTATTGTGGCATAGCCTCTATTTCTATATACTTCTGAAACCTGTGTTTGTATCTCTCAAAACCTTCTTCAAAAAAATTCTGTATTCTTCAAATTTATACCATGTCAAAATGACAGAGAAATGGCAGTGATCAAATCTTCCTTTTAAATATTCTTTGAAGTTTTGGAACAAAATGAAGAGTGAAATTGCAAAATCAGGACTGTTGAATGGAAAAGGTTAGGTTTCTCAATGAAATTATTGTCAGATAGCCCTTTCTATTCTCAAGGAATTAGCAGGTATTTTGTTATTTTAGAAAAAAAATTCTTGGTACAACTTTCCTTGCCTTTTACTCATCAATGTAGTTTTTAATTTTCTTAAAACTTATTTCTATTAAATCCCTATAATCATCCTAGTCTTTGGGGAAAATCTGTCAAGATTATCCTTTTGGAGTCCCATAAAACTGTAGCTATATATTTCTGAGCTGACTTCTCTGTTTTAAATTTCCCTGACCAAGTAGATTCCTTTGGAAGTCATTGTTTTGATTAGATGCTTTTTTGGAAGTCATGACATATTTAAACACATTAAAAAAAATAATAAACCTATGAATGTATGAACTGGAACTCTAGTAGTAGTACTTTTTGACTTGCCCATCAGAAACAAGCAGGTTTATGGAGCCCAAAGTTTATTAGTGTTTACCAGGGGCAGGTAAGAGGGGTAGGGAAAGGAGGACTCAAAGCTTAGGGGACACTCAGCTTCTGTTAAGGGTGATGGTGTAATTTGTGAACAGATAAGACTGATGGCTGAACAATATGATGAGCATAATTAGTGTTTGTTGTTGTTGTTGTTAAGTGCCATCGAGTCTACTGAACATAAATTGCTGGAATTTCATATGTAAAATAGATATTCACCAGTATATAAAAAAACAAAAACAAGTAAAAACAGAGCTCTGGAATTTATAGAGTTTAGATTTGCAGAAAATGGGAGAGACCTGTTAAGGTGAGGGATAGCCTTATTGAATGAAAGTGGGTATGCTTGATCTAGCACACCTAGAAAAAGAAAAAAACAAAAAGATAAGGTAGTTTGTCTTTTAAGGAGTCATAAAATTAAATTTGGAAGAAGTAGATGACAAAGACTGATTGTTGTTGTTGTTGTTAAGTGCCGTCGAGTCGGTTCCGATCCATAGCGACCCTGTACAGGGTTTCCGAGGGTGTAAATCCTTACGGGAGTAGAAAGCCTCATCTTTCTCCCGCGGAGCTGCTGGTAGTTTCGAACCGCTGACCTTAAGGTTCGCAGCCCGATTCGTAACCACTACGCTACCAGAGCTCCTTAGTTACTCAATAAACCCATTTCTCTTTCCTCCTGGAAATAAAGTTAAACATTTTCTAACTTCTCCTATGGATATCTTGGTTGATGATCTTTTGATCTCTCCATTGGAATGTGAATGGGAGGACTGATTTGCAAACAGTCTCCTGTATAATCCTTAGGTTTCTTTCTTGTTTGGTAAATTGGTTTTGATACTCAATTTAAAAATGTAGAACTTCGGGTTAGTTTTATATCTGAGTGACTGTATGGAGCAGAGTCCCTTCCCCACTTTTGAGTGAAATTCACATGAATGATAAATACGTATTTTTAGTAGTATAAGCCAGTGAAAGGGCTATTGTGGCTGGTAGCTAATACAAGAGTCTAGAGGTCCAGCCTAAGTTGTTCAGTTTTTAATCTCACAAAAGTAAAAAGGCTTTTGAGTAAAAGACTGGCAGGATAAAAAAAGTGTTTTAATAAAATCAATGTGACAGCAGGGAGCAGGACAGCTAGAAACAGGGAGACACTGTAGCCTGAGTTACTATATAGAAGACAATTACAACAAACTCACAAACACAAAGGGGAAGAAAGTTTCATGTAATAGATGTCAAAGTTACTTAAAATTTCAGCAATGTCAAGAGGCTTAATCTTAAGAAAATGCCAATGAATTTGATGATTCAGAGGCCAGAAGTGATCTTTGAAATACTAGAGAAAACGAAGTAATAGATCATAGATTGCTGTGGGTTTAGGAGGAAATGAATAGTACAAATTTAAAAAAAGAGAGAGAGAGATAAGAAAAGAGTCTTTGTAAATTAAAAAAAAAAAATCTATATTATACGAGCCATAACACGAGTAGATATATGCACACCAATGTTCATAGCAGCACTATTTACAATAGCAAAAAGATGGAGATAGCCTAATTGCCCGCCAACTGAACAATGGATAAACAAACTGTGGTACATAAACATAATGGAATAATTTGCTATCTTGAAGAATAAATAACAAGGAAGCTGCAAGCCACTGCATAACATGATGAACTTTGAGGACATTATATTGAGTGAAATAAGTCAGTCACAAAAGGAGATATACTGCATAGGACCACTTCCATAAAAGACTACGAAAAAGAACCCATACTAAAAGGGTAGGGGGAGGATTCTTTGCTGGTTACCGAGATGAGGGGGTGGGGTGAGGGGAGGGAGGGGAAGGTGGAACACAGGGTAGAGAATACACACAGTATAGTTTGGGTCTAGGGAAGGGCCAATCAATACATGAGAAGAGGGAAGGTAATGGAAGAACAAAGCAGATAGGAGAACAATCACACAGGCTAAGTGGGACAGAAGTAAATAATGATGTATGCACAGCCTTGGAACAACAGGGCTCTGGGATACAGGGATTGAGACATGGTTGGAATAGGGAAAAGGGGGAAAATAATGTTAAAATGATTGGCTGTCTTTTGAATCTTGGTTTCCCTGGCTTACCATTATAAAACAGACACTTGAGGAGGAGAGAAAGGAATAGCCAGAAATATCACCATAGAAAGCTTGTAAGTCTGTCTTCTGCCTATAACTGATTGGGATACCCAAAATGGGACTACAACGTGCCCACTGAAGGAGGCTTCCTTTGGAGCTTTCACATTACATAGGCCATAGGTGGAATCCTGAACCCCATCCAGAATCTCTGAGGTGGAAAATTTCCACTTGAAAGGACAAGCAGACTAGCCTGGAGTGGCTAGAAGAACAGAAGATACTTCTTGAAAGAAAGACCAACAGGAAAAATACAAAACCATAACAGCAGTCTGACTGATTACAATAAGAACAAGCAAGTTGCTCGCCCAGGAGACATCAAGGTAAGTGGTCGGATCCCCTCAGGGCAAACCCCCTTCCAAGACTAACATGATTGGTCACCATGTTCATCACTGATAGGGGAAGTGAGGGAAAAAACAGCAATGAAGCTGAGAGGTAAGCCCTACAACATTCAATAGACTCCTGTGAACCCAGGTGGAGACCTGGTTTGCCAGCAGTGTGGCAAGACCTGGGGACCCTTGGGCCTAGAGTCAGTGACATAGACACAGAGGACTAGAGTGGAGAGTGAAGCATTCAGCTGATAAGAAGAGAGGGCATATGCACAAGAACACCCACACTTGCAGATATTACCCACTTGACATGGCTTCAATGACTGGATGATCAGAGCTCAACTAGAAGAAGAAAGAAAAGGAAAAAAAGAGTAATCTGATACAATATGATGAACTTGACCTACACCTATGGAAGCAATAGCTCGAAAAAAGGAACAAATCTTTACAGCAAGGATCATTCCCACCTCCTCCATACACAGAGTAGACAGGGATGGGCAACTTGGACTTCGGTTACCCAAAATGGGGTGGGGTGGGGTGCTACAAAGAAGTGACTGGTTTACAAGCTTTAAGAGGGAGCCTAGATCCAGAGGTCGTGGAAGAAGGTAGAATCTCCACTAAGTAGTATCCAATCTGTCTAGGCAGGGCTAATGAAAGCAGATGAGGATAGGTCTCTTGTAATACAATAGTGAATAATTGTTATCAGGATTGACTGTGATGGTTGGAAACCTAAAGGTAGATACTTTGTATCAAAAGGAGGGTAATGATTGACTTTGCAGTGTAGGAGCAGAGGTCTCTGGGACCATCAAAAGAGAAGAGCAGAGTGCAGGACCCTACCCAGAGAAGCAGTGAAGCCAGTGATGGAGGCAGAGAGGATGACGTGGAGAGATGGAGCAGCTGGGGACTTTAGACCCAGAAAGGGAGAGGGGCTGTGTGCTGATGACTGGGGGGCAGGCTTACGGGGTATACCATTTGGTTGGTTGATGATGCATGGAGGGGATTGTAACCCTGGCAATGAAATAATATACGATAAGGTGAATGTATAGCTAATGTTCTCCCATGTAAACTATCACATAATTCAGAATAAAATATTTTTTTAAATTCTATTTTATGAAATTTCAAATTGATCAATACTTATAAAACCATAACATGGTCTCATTAAGACTCTTTATAGGGCAGGAATGAACACTATGAAACAAGCTAATGGTAACTATGAATCCTCTTTCTGCTTTTCTCACTGCAATCACTGCAGAATACATCTTAACACCATGATGCAGCAGGGTGTTGTTGTGCAGTAAGTGCTGTTGAGTCAATTTTGACTCCTAGTGACCTTGTATAAGGTTTCTGAGGAGTGGCTGGTGACTTTGGACCTCTAAATTTATGATTAGCAGTCCACTGCTTATCCTATAGCACCACACCAGGGATCCATGTAGCCATTATCAATTCATTTGACAGGCACTTGAACAAAAAATATCTTATTGGTATCTGTGTTTAATTAATCCAGAATTTTGCTTTATTTAGGGTTGGACAAGGGAGACTGTGGAGGAAGACACTGGATTGTGCTAGAAATTTCTCAGCTCCTTGACAATGAACATTTATTAGAATTCTGGACTCATTTCTTGTTTGACTAACAAGTCATTTTCTTACATCAATTTTTTCCTCAACTGGTGTCGTTATGCCATTGATGCTCAATATTATGCTTTTGGTCACTCAGTTCTTTATGTTTGTCATCACTATTATTTAATTATAACGTTTACATAGAATCTTTTCCTCAAAGAATCTTTAAGCATGCCATACTTCATGTAGTTCAATAGATGAAAGGAAAACTGCTTGAACTCTTCTGTGTATATATATATATTTTCCCTCTCAGACGTTTCTCTATCTGGAACTTAGTTAGAGTAGTGGGCTCTGTGCCAGCTGGAAGCTGGACTGATTTCTGTGAGTGGAGCCACAACCCTCATAAGTTAGTGTAGCATTACAGTGGTTTTCTGTTTCCCATTAGGCATTTAAGAAGACGTACTCAAATTTGATCTGCATTTTGTAACATAAGTTCTGTGTAACATTGGTAACCCCAGAATCAGTTAGAGAAAGATGGGGAGCATGATTAACCAATACTTTTTTCAGAAGCACAGACCTGAGTGAAATTTGACAAGTTACTGCCCTGATCCCTATTTAAAAGCATACAGGTCATGTTAGAAGGACATACGCTTCCACTATCATCAGCTATTAAAACTATGTTGGTGTTGTTAGGAGCCATTGAGTTGATTCCAACTCATAGGAACCATATATACAACAGAAGGAAATGCTGCTGGGTCTCGCATCTTCTTAACAATGTGTGAAAAGAGTGAATGGACAAGACAGAGAACTTGGAAATTAACCTAGCAAGAAATATGGGATCAAGAATGTTGGTAGGACTTGCTATATCTATGCACTTATTACCTAAATTCTAATAGGACTAGGAAATTAGAGTAAGTTTGTAATATTCTTCATTGGCTGGAATAACATGAAAATATTTAAACACTGCTTGGGAGCTGGAGTATAATATTTATTTTATGTACATTTGGCCATTTCTTAATTCAATTATAATGATGAAGGGAATTGATAGTGATAATAGCTAACATTTATTTTGTATTTATTATATGTCAGGCAAGGAGCTCTGGTGTCATAATGGTTAAGGTTTTCCTTGCTAACTAAAGAGTTGTCAACAGTTTGAATCTAGCAGCATCTCCTGGATCCCTGGGAGAAGTCTGCTTCTATAAAGATTATTGTTAAGTGCTATTGATGTGGTTCCAACTCATACCAACCCGGAATAGGATTTTGGAGGAGCGACTGGTGGGTTTGAACCACCAACCTTGA
>NW_006408745.1:828126-835783 GCF_000296735.1 Chrysochloris asiatica | reverse complement strand
AGACCCATTTAAACATTTCTCAAAATAATACTTAGCTCCTTCTTTTAGTTCAATGAAATCACAGGAATCCTATGACTAGCTAGCTCTTCATTCTGTCTGCCATTAATTACTCTCTCAGCTACATCCTTTGTGTGTATGTTTCACACTAAATGTGGTCAGTTAGGGGAAAACAAATTTCTATGGAAAATACTCTCTTTATCAAAGTAATATATTATTATTTCATCATCTAGAAACTCTTATATGAGTTTTAGAGATATTTACAGATTATTGATTGTCATAGACTGAATTGTGTCCCTCCCAATATATGCATCAACTTGGTCAGATCATGGTTTTTCATTAGTTTGACAGTTATGTAATGATTTAATGTGAAATTTCCCCATGTGTGATATGAAAGGATAAACCAAAAAGAGGGCTAAAGTTGCAATATCCTTAATCCCATCACAGTCCTGTTTCCTTGTGTTGTGCATGGTGTCTTTATGAGTTGTAACCGACTCAATGGAGCCTAACAACAACAGCAATAAAAATGTGAGAAGTTAAATTTTTGTTTGTTACAGCCATTCACTTGTGGTATTTCTGTTATAGCAGCACTAGATAACTAAGACATTAATATTATAATGTTGTTGTAGTTAGGTGCCATCGAGTCAGTACTGACCCACAGTGAACCTATGTATCACAGAAAAAAACACTGCCTGGTCCTGGGACAACCTCACAATCGTTACTACACCTGAACCCATCACTGCTGCCACTGTGCTAATATATCTCATTGGGGTCTTCCTCTTTTACTCTGACCCTCCACTTTACTAAACATGATATTCTTCTCCAGTGACTGACTGGTCCCTCCTGATAACACTTTCGAAGTGTGAGAGATGAAGTTTGGCTATCCTGACTTCCAAAGACCACTTTGGCTGTAGGATTTGTTTGTTCTTTTGGCAGTCCATGGTACTGTTAATATTATCCTCCAACACAATAACTCAAATGCACCAATTCTTCTATGGTCTTACTTATTCACAACATTCTCATGCATATGAGGTTATTGAAAATACCATGGCTTAGGTCAGGCACATCTTAGTCCTCAAACTGACATCTTTGCTCTTCCTCACTTTAAAGAGATCTTGGGCAGCAGATTTACCTAATGCATTACATCATTTGATTTCTTGATTGCTACTTCCATGAGTGTTTATGGTTGACTCAAGCAAAACGAAGTCTTGGACAACTTCAATCTTTCTCCATTGATATGGATGTTGGTTATTGGTTCAGTAGTAAGGGTTTTTGTTTTCTTTACATTGAGATGCAACCCAAGGCTGTGGTCTTTGATCTCCATCAGTAAGTATTTTAAGTTCTGTTTGCTTTCAATAAACAAGGTTGCATCATCTACATGTCACAGGTTGTTAATGAGTCTTCCTCCTATCCTGAAGCCATGGTTTTCTTCATATAATTTAACTTCTTGAATTATGTGCTTAAATTCATATAATTTAACTTCTTGAATTATGTGCTCTGTATACAGATTGAATAAGAAATGGTGAAAGATTATAACCCTGTCACACACCTTTCCTAATTTTAAACCATTCAGTGTTCCCATGTTCTGTTCAAACAACTGCCTCTTGGTCTATGTACGGGTTCCTCATGAGCACAATTAAGTGTTCTGGAATACTGATAATTCACAATGTTTTCCATAGCTTGTCATGATCCACACAATCAAAAGCTTTTGTGTAGTCAATAAAGCAGAGGTAAACATCTTTCTGATATTCTCTGCTTTCAGTCAAAATTCACCTGACATTAGCAATAACATCCCTCATTTCATGTCCTCTTCTGAATCCGGATTGAACCTCTGGAACTTGTCTGTCAATGTATGTTTGCAGCCATTTTTTTTTATTACCTTTAGTAAAACTTTACTTTCATTGGATAACAATGACATTGTCTGATGATTTCCTCATTTCGTTTGATCACCTCTCTTTGGAATGGGTACAAATCTTTTCCAGTCAGTTGGCCAGGTAGTTGTCTTCAAATTTCTTGGCATAGATGAGTTAGTGCCTCCAGTTCTGCATCAATTTGTTGAATGATTTCAATTTGTATTCCATCAATTCCTTGTCAGTGCCTTCAATCACCTCTGGCTTCTTCCTTCAGGATCACTGGCTCTTGATTATATGCCATTTCTTGAAATGGTTGAACATAGACTATTTCTTTTTGATACAGTGACTCTGTGTATTCCCTCCATCTTCTTTTGATGCTTTCTGCATCATTCAGTAATTTGCCCAGAGGATCCTTCAATACCACAAGTTGAGGCTTGAACTTTTTCTTCAGTTCCCTCAGCATGAGAAATCATGAGCATTTTCTTTTCTGTTGATTTTCTAATTCCAGCTCTTTGTGCATTTTCTTATAATATTTGACTTAAATATTTTGACACGATATTGATATTGTATAGATTTTGATGGTTTGAAATACAAACATGAAAAATAAGTTGACTGATGCAGCCTAGGTGCCTTTATAGGAAAAATAGGTACACCAGTTATGTTGAGTGAATTTTGGAGCTGGAATTTTTGTCTTTTTGAATAAAGGCAAAAATATCTGTATTTTCAATATCTCATACATTGTTTGATATAAAAATACTTTAAAGAATTAAAAATCCTATCATATTTTATTTCAGCATTTTAATATAAATTTTTATGCAGGAATTAGTAGAAATTACCCTTTTGTCCTTTTGTGGCATTTTTATGTGCACAGTGTCTTTTTTTTTTTAAATTATTATTATTTCACAAAGCATTACTAAATAAACATGCTTTGCTTTAACTAGCATATCTTTAAAAAGTAGATTTCTTGAAATAATTGACCTTTTAAATAATATTGAAATGGTATATTAATCTTAAATACATGTGTAATTCTGAATGGGTGGCATAGATGAATGTACTATTGTATTTAAAAATTGTAAGTGCTATTTGAGTGGGCAGTAGAGCTCATCTCCACTATCATCATCGTAGTCCAAGCCAATGAAGTTTTCTGTCTGAGAAATTATTCATTTCATTATTATTTTTGTTGTTAGGTGCTATTGAGTCAATACCAACTCATGGTGACATTTGCCCAACAGGGTAAAACACTGCTTGGCCCTGTGTTAACTTCACATTCGGTGCTATGTCTTAGCCCATTGCTAATGCCAGTGTATCAAATCATCTCATTAGGAGTCTTCTTCTTTTCCTCCTCTAGGAACTGTTCCCCTCTGACAATATGTCCAAAGTATGAGAGATGAAGTTTGGCCATCCTGGCCTCCAAGGAGCACTCTGGCTGCACTACTTCCAACACAGATCTGTTGGTTCTTTTGGCAGTCCATGGTACTTTTAATATTATTCTCCAACACTGTACCTCAAATGCATGGATTCTTCTATATTCTTCTTTATTTACTGTTTAACTTTCACATGCATATGAGGTTACTGAAAATACCATGGTTTGGGTCAGGCGCTCCTTAGTCCTCAAACTGACATCTTTGCTCTTGGACACTTTAAAGAGGTCTTGTGCGGAAGATCAAGACTGGTTTATGTAAGTGTGAATTCATATAGAGTTTCTTGAAAATCAGCACCTCCAAGTAGATTTTGGAAGAAGTGCACTCAGAGTGCTCCTTGGAGGCCAGGATGGTCAAACTTCGTCTCTCATACTTTTGACATATTGTCAGGAGGGACCAGTCGATGGAGAAGGATATCATGCTTGGTAAGGTGGGGGGTCAGAGGAAAAGAGGAAGACCCCAGCAAGATGGACTGGCAAGGTGGCAGCATCAGTGGGTTCAAGCATGGCAACAATGGTGATGTTGGCCCAGGACCGGGCAGTGTTTCATTCTGTTGTGTATAGGGTCACTATGAGATGATACAAACTCGATGGCACCTAACAACAAGAAGTAGATTTTATATCATCCTGTAGGGTAAGTCTTATCTTTCTTCAGCATAATGACTGGCAGTTTCAAATCTAACTGGACTGCTAACCACAAAGTCAGCAGGTCAAACCACCATCCATTCCAAGGGAGAAAGATACAGCTTTTGGTTTCCTTGAAGATTTATGTATTCAGAAGCCCAGAATCACTCAATGGAAGTGGGTTTGGAATCCCATGTTTAGGGTATAGTGGTGGTTCAGTGGTAGAATTCTTGCCTTCCAGGTGGGATATCTGGGTTTGGTTAATGGTTAGTGAACTTCAGGTACAGCCACTATCTACTTGTCAGTCAAGGCTTACATGTTGCTATGATGATGAAAAGAGATTTCATTGGATTGTCCAGAAAGACTAGAAAGAAAGGCCTGGTGATTGCCTGAAAAATCAAGCAATGAAAACCCTATAAATCACAATGGTTTAATACTACTGTTCATGGGATTATCATATATCTGTGGCTCACTCTGTGAAAGTTAATTCCAAATTACATTATTGCACCTTAAGGAATTGGTTATCGTAGACCTGTTAAAGCTCTGCAAATTTTACTTCATAATGATCACTGGGGGTATTTGATAAGCTGCATATTTTGATTCCATGAGACTGGTGTGTGACATGAACATTTCTAGGAAACTTCCAGATTACAAAAATGTCACTATCCTTTGAGCAGGAAAACCAAGGAAAATGATAAGCCTTAATTTGCCTCATCTTCTAGTGTGGCTGTCTTCCTTAACTCTGTACTTTTTCATTGGTTCTGTATGTTCAATGCCTTTTAAATATCTTGGACTTTCTACTCACAACTCTTATACATGTTCTTAACAAAAACAAACAAACAAACAAACAAAACACTCCAAGTCCACGGTCACCACCTACCTCATTCCCATTCTTACCTCTCAGTATAAGTATCTACTCTCATGAAAACTTTCATTTCCTTCAAGACTGGGTTCAGGATTATCATTGAACATCAACTTCACTTTAATAATCATTTCACATATTTATACTTGGGAAATGCCTACTTTTCCTATTAGATGGTAAGGTTCATGTCATGATAATTTCAATGGCAACAGAGCTTATAACTATTGAAAGAATATCCTTTAGGCCCTCAGATGCAAGGACCCAGCCCTGAACAAAATGTAAGAAGAATCTGCTTTGTAGTGTCTTGTTTAAAATTTACTTATTTCCTCTCTGATGTCTGGCATCTATCCAATCTGGTGGTGCCAGAGGAGAAGAAGAAGGATTCATGGGTATTGTCCCTAATTTACACCTTTGGGGCATTCTCCATCATTTTCATACCTCAGTCTAACACAATGCCCAAGGAGCTTTGAAACTTGAATCTAAGGTGTCATTGTGGGACCCAGAGCAAATTTGGCTCTATGTTGTTGTTGTTGTTGTTGTTAGGTGCCATCAAGTCAGTACTCATAGCAACTCTGTGCACAACAGAACAAAACACTGCCCAGTCCTGGGCCAACCTCACAATCTTTGCTCGGCCTGAGCTCATCCGCTACTACCACTGCCAATCTATCTCATTGGGGGTCTTCCTCTTTCTCTCCAGTCCTCCATTTTACTAAACATGATATCCTTCTCCAGTGACTGGTCCCTCCTGATAATATGATTGACAAATTATGAGAGACAAAGTCTGGCCATCCTGATTTCTAAGGAGTACTCTGGCTGTATTTCTTCAAATGCAGATGTTTGTCCTTTTGGTAGACCATGGTACTTTCAGTATTATCCTCCAACACCATAGCTCAAATGCATCAATTCTTCTGTGGTCTTCCTTATTCACTGGTCAACTTTCACATGTTATGTTGTTACTGAAAATACCATGGCTTGGATCAGTTGCACCTTAGTCTTCAAACTGACATCTTTGCTCTTCAGCACTTTAAAAAGCTCTTGTGTAGCAGATTTGCCTAATACAATACATCCTTTGATTTCTTGACTGCTGTATCCATGAGAGTTGATGGTTGATCTGAGAAAAATGAACTCGTCGACAACTTCAGTCTTTTCTCCATTGATAGGCTCAATGTTTGTGGCTTATTGGTCCAGTGGTGAGGATTTTTGTTTTCTGTACATTGAAATACATTCCATACCGAAGGCTGTAATCTTTGATCTTCAAATCCTCTGCACTTACAGAAAGCAAAGTTGTATCATTTGCATATTTCCGGTTGTTAATGAGTCTTCCTCCAATTCTGATGCCATGGTTTTTTGTTTTTCTTTTTTCATATAATCCAGCTTTTTGCATTATTTGCTTCGCATACAGGTTGAATAAGTATGGTGAAAGAAGATAACCCTGTCGCACACTTTTCCTAATTTTAAACCATTCAGTGTTCCCGTGTTCTGTTCAAACAACTGCTTCTATGTACAGGTTCCTCATGAGCACAATGAAGTGTTCCTAAAAAAACATACTTTGCAATATTTTCCATAGCTTGTCATGATCCACACAATTGAAAGCTTTATTTGTAGTCAATTAAGCACAGGCAAACATCTCTCTGATATTCTCTGCTTTCAGCCAAGATCCATTGGACATTACCTCATTCCATGTCCTCTTCTAAATTTGAATAGAACCTCTGGAATTTCTCTGTCAATGTATGGTTTCTGCTATTTCTTTACCTTTGGTAAAACTTTATTCACATGGGATTTCAGTTGATATTGTCATTTTTGTTTTGGGTTTTTCCTACTGATCTTTCTTTGAAGATGTATCTTCTGTTGCTGTAGCTGTTTCAGGCTTGTCTGCTTGTCCATTCTAGTGGGAATGTCCCACCTCAGAAGGTTCTGAATGGAGCTCAGGATTCCACTTAAGGTCATATACACCGCAAAGACTGCAAGAGGCCTATTTCACTAGACAAGTTCTAGAACCCCCTTTAGGTATTCCAATCAGTCATAGGCTGATGACGAGCTTACAAGCTTTGTGTAATCATTTTTCCTGACATTCCTTTCTATCCCACTCAGGTGTCTATTTTACAATAGTAGGCAAGGGAAACCAATATTTGTAAAACAGTGAAGCATCTCAGTATTTTTTCCCTTCTTCAGACTATGTCTTGATCCCTGTATCACAGAGCCTCTTGTTCCAAAGTTGAGCATGCATCACTATTTACCATTTAGCCTATGCAAACCTGTCTCAGTGTTCTCCTATCTGCCTTGTTCTTCCAGTCTCCCCCACCTTCTTTTGTATTTCCCTCCTCAACACCTGAACTATGATTTGTCTGCTCCCTACCCTGTGTTTTACCACAGCTTCCCTCCACTTCCCCTAAATCCCCCCACTGCACCCCTACCTGTAAACAATAAAGATTTTTGCCCCTTTTAGTATGGGTATCTTTTCTTAATCTTTTACAAGAATGGTCTTATGAAATACTTGTCCTTTTGTGACTGAATAAATTCACTCAAGGTTCATCCATGTTATGTGGTGGCTTACAACTTCTTTGTTATTGTTCAAGGTAGCATAATATCCCATTGTATGTATGTACCAAAGTTTGTTTATCCATTCTTCCATTGATGGGCACTTAGGCTGTCTCCATCTTTTTACTATTGTTAATAGTGCTGCTAAGAATATTGGTGTGAGACATCTTTGCTCTTTAACACATTAAACAGATGTTTTGTAGCAGGATTTTCTAATGCAATAAGCCATTTAATTTTTTGACTACTGCTTCCATGAGTATTAATTGTAAATTTAAGTAAGTAAAAGGAAGTGTTTGAAACTTTAATCTTTTCTCCATTTATCATGTTGTAATTTATTGGTCCAGTTGTGAAGATTTTTTTTTT
>NW_006408745.1:814366-827321 GCF_000296735.1 Chrysochloris asiatica | reverse complement strand
TCGGGGCCAGGTCACGTGGGTACCATCTGTAAGTGTGGGTGTTCTTGTGTGTATGCCCTCTCTTCCTATCAGCTGGTAGCTTCACTCTCCACTCTAGTCCTCTGTGGCCACTCCGCTGACTCTGGGCCCAAGAGTCCCCAGGTCTTCCCACACTGCTGGCCAACCAGAAACCCACCAAACATTGTAGGGCTTAGCTTGCCACTTCATTGCTGCTTTTACCCCACTTCTCCCTATCGGCAATGCGTGTGGTCACCAATCAGCATGTATTTCCATTGAGTCTTAGCCTTGGAAGGGGGTTTGCATTAAGAGGACCCAACCACTTGTCTTGATGTTTCCTGGGCAAGCAATTTGTTTGTTCTTGTAGTAACAGTCCATCTGCCTTTATTGTTTTGGAAGATTTTTGTTTTCTGAACATTGAGGTACAGTCCATACTGAAGGTTATACTGTTTGATCTTCATCAGTAAGTATTTCAAGACCTCTTTGCTGCCAGCAAACAAGGTTTGTCATCTGCATATGGTAATTGTTTATGACTCTTCCTCCAATCCTGAAGCCACATTCTTCTTAATATAATCCCACTTCTCAGATTATTTGCTCAGCATGGAAATTGAATATGATCAAAGGATGCAACCTCGGTGTACACCCTTCCTGACATTAAACCACTCAGTGTCCCCTTGTTTTGTTCGAACAATTGCCTCTTGGTCTATGTATGAGTTCCCCATGGACAAAATTAAGTGTTCTAGAATACCCATTCTTTGCAGTATTATCAATATTTTGTTATGATCCATACAGTTGATTGCCATTGTATAGTCAATAAAGCACAAGTAAACATCTTTCTATTATTCTCTGCTTTCAGCCAAATTGCATCTGATTTCAGCAAAGATATTCCTCATTCTGTGTCCTCTTCTGAATTCAGCTTGAATTTCTGGCAGCTCCCTGCCTATGTGTTGCTGTCAGCATTTTTGAATGATCTAAAGCAGAAATTTCTTGCATATGATATTAATGATATTTCTCAATGATTTTCACATTATCTTAGGTCATCTTTCTTTAGAATAGACACAAATATGGTTCTCTTTCAATTGACTGGTTAATTAGCTGTTTTTGAAATTTCTTGGCATAGATTAATGAGAACCTCCAGGTTACATTCATTTGTTGAAACATTGCAATTTATATTCTACCATTTCTTGTACCCTTGTTTTTTTGCCAGTGCCTTCAGTGCAGTGTGGACATATACCTTCAGTACTTTCAGTTCTTGATCATATGCTACCTCTTAAAATAGGTGAACATTGATTAATTATCTTTGGTACAGTGATTCTGTTTATTCATTCCATCTTCTTTTGATGCTTCCTGCATAATTTGGCTCTATTATTATTAAGTGCAGTCAAGTTTGTTCTGACTCATAGTAAGCTTGTTTAGGATTTCTAAGGAGCAGGTGGTGGATTTGAGCCTCCAACCTTGGGTTAGCATTCCTGAGCTTATAGAATCCTTCAATATAGGAAGTCAAGACTTGAATTTTTCTTTAGTTCTTTTGTCATGAGAAATGCTGAGCTTGTTCCTCACTTTTGGGTTTCTGACTTTAGGATATTTCTTGTCTTCTCAAACTGCCTTTTGAAATTTTCTGTTCAGCTTTTGAACTCTTCATTTCTTCTAGTTGCTTTAGTTTCTCTTCATTCTAGACCAAGTTTCAGGGTCTTTCTGACATTTGCATTGTTGTTGTTTTTTTCCCTTTCTTTCTTGTATTTTTAAGGTCCTTTTGCTTCTTTATACATGATGTTCTTGATGTATATAACTTTTCCGATCTTTGGACATGACCTTTGATTATAATGTCTAATGCAGTAAATCTGTGAGATGGTCTCTAAATTCAGCTGGGATATATTCAAGGCCATATTTTGACTCCTGTGAATTTGTTTTAATTTTCTTCAGCTTCAGTCTGAACTGTTTTCTTTTTCCACAAATATAGTTTTGTTACTCACAAATATAGTAAATTTTTGAGTCCTATGTATCCCATCTGGTGAGGTCCATGTGTTAAGTTGCCATTTATATAATTGAAAAAAGATATTTTCAATGAGTAAGTTATTGATCTTGTAAAATTCTGTTATGCTATCTCCTGTTTTGTTTCTATCTCCAAAACCATGTTTTCTAACCAATGATTTTTCATTTTTGGTTCCAACTTTGGCATTTCAATTACCAAGATGAATTGTCTATTCATCTTGATTGCATGTTTTATCCACTCAGACTGAAGAAGTTGGTAGAATTCTTTAATTTTACCATCAATGGCTTTAGTGGTTGGTATATAAATTTGAATACTAGTAATATTAACTAGACTTCTTTGTAGGTTAATGGACACTATCTTATCACAGACATAATTGTACTTCAAAGTAGACTTTGAAATGCTCTTTTTGACAATGAATGTGTCACCATTTTTAATCAATTTGTTATTCCCAGCACAATAAACCATATGATTGTTTGATTCAAAATGGCCAATATCTGTTCATTTCAGCTGGATTCAGGTGAGAACTTGGAATAAGTGATATCGTTGCTCATGTCAGATGTTTCTTGGCTGAAAGTAAAGAATATCAGAAAAATGTTCACCTGTGTTTTATTGACTTTACAATCGCTTTCCACTGTGTGGATCACGACAAACTATGGGCAACAGTCCAGACTATGGCTATTCCAGAACATTTAATTGTGATCCTGTGTAGGGTTTCTGATGCTTTAAATCTCTTGTGTGACCAGAAAGCCTCATCTTTCTCCCATGGAGTGGCTGGCAGTCTAGAACTACATACCTTGTGATTTGAAGACCAATGCTTATTGTATGTAGGCATTGTGTTCCCATGTATGTATAAATACACACACACACACATATATTTACATATATATGTATATAAGGAGCTCTGGTAGTATAGTGGTTATCAATCGGGCTGCTAACTTCAAGGACAGCAGTTTAAAACTACCAACCCTTCTGTGGAAGAAAGATGAGGCTTTCTGTTCCTATAAAGATTTGTAGCTTCAGAAACCCTATGCAGGGTTGCTATGAGTCAGAACTGACTCCACAGTATACCACTACCACTATATATATACATACATATTTTCACACACATGCACATATATATGTTGTAGTTAAATATAGAATTAGGAAGACTATAGAAGAATTGATACCTTTGAGTAATGGTGTCGGAGAAGACTATTAAAAGTATCATGGACTTCCAGAAGAACAAACAAAACTATATTTGAAGAAGTACAGCCAGAATGCTTCTTAGAATGCTTGCACCTCATACTTCGGACATGTTATTAGGAGGGACCAGTCCCTGGAGAAGGACATCTTATTTGGTTAAGTGGAGGGTCTGTGAAAAAGAGGAAGACCACCAATGAGATGGAATGACACAATGGTAGTGGAATAGGCTTAAGAGTATTTATGATTGTGAGGATGGCCCAGGACTAGGCAGTGTTTCATTCTGTTTTGCACAGGAGACAATTCTATGGCACCTAACAATCATTTGTTAGATGTGGTTGAGTTGATTCCACCTCATTATGACTTTTATAGGGCTTCTAAGAATGACTGGTCTATTTGAAATGCTAACCTACATTGTCACACAAGGACTGCTGTCTCTCTCTCTGTATATGTATAGATATATGTTGTTGTTAAGTACCATCAAGTCAGTTCTGACTCTTAGCAACTCTGTATAGGGTTTTCTAGGAGCGCCTGGTGAATTTGATCCACCTTGCAGTTAAAACCAACTTTGCAGTCCAATGCATGAATCCACAGCCCCATACCAGGACTCCATATATATATATATGAACCACCAACCTTGCAATTCAAAAAGACTTTGCAGTCCAGCACATTAATCCATAGCACCGAGCTACAGATATGGCAATCCTTTAGGGTGCATTGTTTGGTGGCATTTTATAAGAACCCAGATGATGTTTCTTTGGAGGTTTGAGCATTTTCCTAACTCTTTTTATGTTGCACTGATATGGCAAGTGTGTTCCATATGTGCAAAGTTAAATCAAAAGCTGCCTTTTCCCTTCAGAAGTCTGTACTTACTATATTGAGCTATAACTGTGATATCAGAAGGTAAAACTACATGAGTAATACAATCTGACATGCTGAATCATAATTGGGTGCAAAACAAATGCACTTCTCCTGAAAATGACTCCTAAAAGAACATCATTCTTAAGCAATAAGACATGCTACTTATATTATTTTGGAAATCTTTTCACTATTAATCTAATTTTAAACATTATGTGCTTTATTCTCTTCTAGTTTAGCAGAACTGAAAACCAAAATAAGACTGGCAGGGTTGGGCTCATCATTACAACAAGGAGGTTGCTGAAAGGCAAGGCATTTTAATTGGAAGTCTTACAGTGAGGGAAATATCACTGAAAGGACATTGACCTAACAAAAGACTTACCTAGATTCAAGAGGCATCTGTGTCATTCTCTCATTGAATGGCCTTGAATGTGCAAGGCAAGCCAATTCCCAAGATCTTAATTTCATCATTTGTGAAATGAAGCTGGACTAAATTGTTGGAAGGTTACTGTTTGTTCCAAAAAATATATGAGTAAAAGCTCTTCATATAATCATTTGCATGATAGTGTAGTAGATTGTGAGCTGCACTGCTAACTGCAAATTCAGTAGTTCAAATCTACCAGTCACTCCATGTGAGAAAAATGAGGCATTCTGCTCCTGTAAAGAATTACAACCTTGGAAACTCTGTATAGGGTCATTTCCTATGAGGTGTGATGTTGCAACACAGGATAAGTACCCAATCCTAAGGTCAGTTTGAACCTCAAGGTTGGTGGTTCAAACTCACCAGCTTTTCCTTCAAATCCCTGTACAGGGTCGCTATGAGTTGGAATTGACTCAATGGTACTTAACAACAACAAAAATGAGAACTGTGCTGTTGTAGGATAAAGCATTAAATGGTTCGAACTACAGGGTTAGTGGTTCAAACCCACCGGCCACTCTTTGGAAACCCTATACAATGCAGCTAGGTGTTGTAATCAACTCAACAGTACCTAACAACAACAACATGGGGCCTCTTCTTTCCCCAAAGTATCTTTAGATTGTTTCAAAGATCAAGAAAGTCTGTGAAACTTCTTTTCATCTTTGATCTCTATTACCATCACCTCAGTTCAAATCCCCATCATTACTGCCATGAAATTCTGGCATAGCCTTTTACCATACATTGCATTTATTCCTTTACCACTAAAATTTATTCTCCAGATGTACAACCATTGTAGTTGTTCTATATCTTTATTTTGTTATTCTTCTCTCTCCGGCTGCCTGCCCCAGGACGCTAACTTCTATTAACTGCATTAGGTGGGTTTCATTACCCTCTTGCTTTTTGTTTTGAGGTAGAGATCGGTCATTTGGGGATGCACTGACAGGAAATCAGATTAGAGGAGAGAGCTTGGGGTGTTAATTATCTTGATTCCCTCCCTTTCAGTGCACTGTTTAGCAGAAACAGTTTGCTTCTACTTAAGTCTCCTCTCCATCACTCCTTGTTCCCTGACCCCTTAAGTGGCCATCTCCTTCAGCTAAAGCTCATTGCACATTTTGGGAACTCTTTCATTTTCTTGACCCTTCAAGTCACAATTGCTAACCACAGGCGATACACACTGGACTGCTAACTGCAAGGTTGGGGTTCAAACTCACCAGTCGAAACTTTTACAAGGTTGCTGTGAGCCTGCTATTCCTTGGAACCAACTCGATGGCTCTTAACAACAACAATTGCTATCTTTGAAAATAGTCCCTTTGTTAATTTTTTTTTCAATTAAACCATTTTAGTACAATATCTACTGCCAAGTCCCTGACTGGTATGGGAGAATTTGCATACCATATATTTATGTACTATTTTAAAGTCAGTCAGTGGCTTTTAGTATATGCATACATAAGGCTGTATGATCACCACTATTTAATTCTAAAACATTTTCATCACCTCCAGTAGAAACTTTATACGCATTAACTGGTGTTCTTTATTTTTTACTACCCACTATTTCCAATTCATTGCAACTTTCTATCTCTGTTCTGGACATTTTATATAAATAGGATCATGCATTATGTGGCTTTTTCCTACAAACACATATCACAAGATTCAGTCATGTTGTAGTATGCATCAATATATCATTCCATTTTATGGCTGAATGATATTCTATTGTACTGTTATACCACATTTCCCTTTATCCATTTATCAGTTGATGGACACTTTAGCTGTTTTCACCTCTTGGCTATTATGAATGATGTTGCTGCTATAGTCATTCATGTAAAAGTTTTCATGTGAATATGTTTTCAGTTCTCTTCTGTATATACCTAGCAGTGGAATTGCTGTTTAACTTTCTGATACATTACCAGGCTACTTACTACAATGATTGAACCATTCTATATTCTATCAACAATGCATGAAAATGGCAGTTTCCCCACATTGTTGTTGTGTGCCTTTGAGCCAGTTCTGACTCATAGTGATCCTCTATAGAGTTTCCAAAAGCAACTGGTGGGTTTGAATAGTAGACCTTGTGGTTACCAGTCTAGTGCTTATTTTACAGTGCCACACCAGGGCTCACATCAACATTTATTATTGTGTTGGTTTTTTTTTCTCATGTGGAGCAGATGGTGAGTTGATCCGTGGACATTTTGCTTAACAACTGAGTGCTTAGCTGGAAGGCTACTTAGCTATGATACCACCAGGGCTCTATCAGTCATTAGGGAAAATAAATCAAAATCACAATGAGATACTATTTCACACTCACTAGGATGACAACAGAACAGAACACTGCCAACGTCTGTGCCCTTCTCACAGCTGTTGCTTTGCTTGAGCCCATTGTAGCAGCCAATGTGTCAATCCATCTTATTGAAGATCTTCCTTTTCTTTTTTTTTTTTTTTTTAATGACCCTCTACGCGTAGCTGTGAACCTCAAGATCAGCAGATCGAAAGTACCAGCTGTTTCACGGGAAAAAGATGAGGCTTTCTGCTCCCTTAAAGATTTACAGTCTCGGAAGCCCTGTACAGGGTCGCTATGAGTCGGAACCGACTCCACCGCACACAACAACAACAACTTTACCAACCTGTATGCTGAGCAAATAATCTGAGAAGTTGGTTTATCTGAAGAAAAATGTGGCATCAGGATTGGAGGAAGACTCATTAACAACCTGCGATATGCAGATGATACAATCTTGCTTGCTGAAAGTGAAGAGGACTTAAAACATTTATTAATGAAGATCAAAGACCTCACCCTTCGTATGGATTACATCTCGATGTCAAGAAAACAAAAATCTAATAAACAACATTCTTATCAACGGAGAAAAGATTGAAGTTGTCAAGGACTTCATTCTTCTTGGATCAACTATCAACACTTGCGGAAGCAGCAATCAAGAGATCAGACGACGTATTGCATTAGGCAAATCTGCTGCACAGGAACTTTTTAAAGTGTTGAAGAGCAAAGATATCAGTTTGAGTACTAAGGTGCACCTGACCAAAGCCATGGTATTTTCAATCACCTCATATGCATGCAAAAGTTGGACAGCATATAAGGCAGACAGTAGAAGAAGTGATGCCTTTGAGTTATGGTTTTGGAGGAGAATATTGAAAGTGCCATTGGCTGCCAAAAGAATCAACAGATCTATGATTGAAGAAGTGTAGCTAGAATGCTCCTTGGAGGCCAGGATGGCCAAACTTTGTCTCTCATACTTCGGACATATTGTCAGGAGGACCAGTCGCTGGAGAAGAATACCATGTTTGGTAAGGTGGAGGGTCAGAGAAAAAGAGGAAGACCCCCAGCGAGATGGATTGGCAAAGTGGCAGTATCATGGGCTCATGTGTGGCAACGATTGTGAGGCTGGCCCAGGACCAGGCAGTGTTTTGTTCTGTTGTGCATGGGGTCGCTATGCGTCGATACCAACTTGATGGCACCTAACAACAACAACAACTTTACCAATCATATATCTAGGAACTGGTCCCCCCTGATAGTAGGTCCAAAGTGCATGAGGCAAAATCTCACCATCCTTCCTTCTAAGTAGCATTGTGGTCATACTTCTTCCAAAACAGAACTGTTTGTTCTTCCGGCAGCCCATTGTATAGTCAATATTCTTTGACAACAACATAATTCAACCTTTGTGAAATTCAGAGTCATAATCCTTGTTTTCCACATAAATTTTTAAAATAAACTTAAAAATTTTTATTTTAAAACAACTTTAAATTTATAGAAAAATTACAGTGGTGTGTAGAGTTTTCCCATATACCTTGCTCCCAGTTTCCCCTATTATAAATATTTTATATTAATATTATACATTTGTAAAGGAGAATAAACCAATATTGACACAATATTTACTTTTTATTCAGATTGTTTTCAATTTTATCAAATCTTCTCCACAGTTTGCTTTTCTAAGATCACATCTTTACTTTTTTCCCTCCTGCAATATTTCTGGTATATTTCTTTTAAGACTTGACTCCTCTTTGTTTATTTATTTTTAGGAGAAAGAGATAGTCTGGAGAATAATGGTTTTGTTGCTGCTGTTAAGTGCTGTCAAGTCAGTTCTGGCTCAGTGACTCTATGCACAATAGAGCAAAAAATGTAGGGTCCTGAGCCATCCTTACAATTGCTGTTATACTTGAGTCCATTGCTGTTACCACTTTGCCAATAAATCTTATTGAGGATCTTTCTCTTTTTCTCTGACACTTCACTTTACCAAGCATGATGTCCTTCTTGAGGGACTGGTTCCTCGTGATAACATGTCAGAATGATGAGAGACAAAGTCTCAAAATCCTGATGTCAAAGGAGCATTCTGACTTTACTTCTTTCAGTATAGATTTATTTATTCTTCTAGCAGTCCATGGTACTTTCAATATTCTTCTTCAGTACCCAAACTCAAATGCATCAGTTCTTCCATGGTTTTCCTTATTCACTGTCCAACTTTCAAATGCATATTAAGTGATTAAAAATTGCTTGAGCTAGGTAGACCTTAATTCTTAAACTGAAGCCTTTGCTCTTGAACACTTTAAAGAGGTCTTGTGCAGCAGATTTGCCAACTGTAATACAATATTTGATTTCTTGACTGCTTCTAACATGAGAGTAGCCAAGCAAGATAATATCTTTGATAATTTAATCTTTTCTCAATTCATAATGTTATTTATTGGGCAATTCATGAGGATTTTTATTTTCTTTACATTGAGGTGCAACCCATACTGAAGGCTATAATCATTGGTCTTTATCAGTAAGTATTTTAAGTCCCCTTAGCTTTTAGCAAGCAAGTTTGCATAATCTGCATATTGCAAGCTGTTAATGAGTCTTCCTCCAATCCTGATGCCATGATCTTCTTCATATAATATAGTTCAGATTATTTGCTCAACATATAGATTGAAATAATATGGTGAAAGAATACAGCCCTTACTATAAGAACAAGTAAGTTGTTCACCAGGGAGCCATCAAGGCAAGCAACCATGTCCCTTCAGAACAAATTCCCTCTCCAAGACTGAAACTCAAAGGGGACACATGAGCAGGCATGTAAGCTTGCTGGCAACCATAATGATATACTGGTGACTGGAAGAGAGGGAAAGGCAATAATGAAGATATGGGCTGAGTTCAACCATATTCCATAGACTCCCATTGACCTGGAGATGAGGAAGGGTTGGTTGGTCCAAAGTGTGGTGAGACCTGCGGACTCCTGTGCCCATGAACAAGGACATAGCCATAGAGGGCTAGAGCTGAGAGCAAATAATTCAGCTGATATGAAGTGAGGGGAGATGCACAGGAACACCCAAACTTATAAACAGTAGCCATTTGACCTAGCTTCTATGGATTGATAATCAGAACACGGCATCAGAACTCAACTAGAGGGAGATAAATAAATTTGATAAAGGAAATGTGTAAGGTGCTACAATTTGATAAACTTGACCTATACTTATAGCTGTAATAGCTCAAAATACCAACGAGAGGGAAGGAGTCTTCACATCAAGTATGAATCCTATCCCCTCTGTATGCAGGGTTGATAGGGATGGGCAACTTAGACATTAGCTACCTAAAGTCGGGGGCAGATGGGGGTGCTGTAAAGGCACGACATGACTGGCTTACAAGTTTTCAAGAGGTAATGTAGTTTCAGAGTGTGTGGATGCAGAGATTAGGACATGAAGAGATAGAGCAGCTGAAGACTCTAGATTCATGGAAAGAGAAGTGTGTGTGCTGGTGGCCAGGAGGCAGGCTTGCAGATAGTGCTCTTTTGTTGTGTAAATGATTTTATATTTTTGAGTGTTTTTGTGTACTTCCCAACAACAACAAGAAAAAAAAAAAACCCAGAGGGAATAGAAGCAAATACTGTTGAATGATGATGCATGGAGGAGATTGAAATCATTGCAATTCACAATAAAATGCTAAAAAAAAAAAAATAATAATATTATAGCTTTAACATACACCTTTCCTGATATTAACCCATTCAACATCTCTAGGTCTGTTAGAACCATTGACTTTTCTTGGTCTATGTACAGATTCCTTGTGAGTACAATCACATGTTCTGGAATAACCGTTCTTCACAATGTTATCCATTATTGTCATGATGAACATAGTCAAAAGCATTTATATAACCAATAAAACACAAGTAAACATTTTCTTGTTTTTAGTCAAGATCCATTTGACATCAGTAATGATATCCCTAGTTTCATGTCCTCTTCTGAATCTAGCTTCAGTTTCTGTCACTTCCCTGGTGATGTACTGTTGCACCCATTTTTAAATTATCTTCAGCAAAATTTTATTTGGATGTGATATTAATGATATTGTTCAATGATTTCTACATTCTCTTTGGAACTGACAAAAATATTGTTCTTTTCCTGTTGGTTGATCAGGTGGTTGTTTTCCAAATGTCTTGGCATAGATGAGTGAGTGCCTTCCATGCTGCATTCATTTGTTGAAAGATTGTTCAAATTGTATTTTGTCAATTCTTGAAGACTTGTATTTTGCCATTGTCTTTGGTGCCACTTGGATTTTTTCCCACAGTACCACTGATTCTTGATCATATATATGCTACCTCTTGAAGTGGTTGAATATTGACCATTGCTTTTTGATCCATTCACCCTTCTGACATCCATTTGGTCTATTTTTCTTTCCTGTTTTTTTAATGATCTTTTGCTTTCATCTTGCATGATGTTCTTGATATCATCCAACAAATCTTACTGGTCTTTGGTCATTACTGTCTAATTAATCAAACATATTCTTGAGATAGCCACTAAAATCAGGTGGGCTATATTCAAGGTCGTATTTTGGTTCTTGTGGATTTATTTTAATTTTCTTCAGTTTCTGTCTGAACTTGAAAATGAACAATTGATGGTCTATTCCACAGTTAACTCCTAGTCTGTCTTGGCTGATGATATCAAATTTTTCTACTGTCTTTCTCCAATGATGTAGTCAATTTGTTTCAGTGAGGTCTATGTGCAAAATCTTTTATGTTGTTTTAAAAAGGTACTTGTAATGCACAAGTTACTGGTATTGCAAAATTTGATCAGGCAATCTCCAGCATGTTTCTATCATTAAGGTCATATTTTACAACTACTGATCCTTCCTCTTTGTTTCCAACATTTGCATTCCAATCACCAATAATTTTTAATATGTCTTGATTACATGTTTGATCAACTTCAGACTGAAAAAATTGGTAGAATTCTTTCATTTCATTATCACTGGCACTAGTTGTTATTGCATAAATTTGAATAATATATGGTATTAACTTGTCTTCTTTTTAGTCCTATGAGTAGTATTCTATCACAGACAACATTATACTTCACAATAGATCTTGAAAAGCTCTTTTTGGATGATATCCTCTTGAGTCTGTTGTTCCTGGCATAGTAAACCACATTATTGTCTGATTCAAAAGGGCCAATACCAGTCCATTTCAGTTCACTTATACCTAAGATATTGATGTTTATGTGTCCCATTTCATTTTTGACAACTTTCAATTCTCTTACTTTCACACTTTGTGCATTCCTTGTTCTGATTATTAATGATATTTGCAACTATTTATTTCCATTTTGAGTTGTGCTCCTTTTGTAAATGAAGGTGCTGAAAGCTTTACTCCATTCACATTATCATGGTCAATTCTACTTTGAGCAGGCAATTCTTCCCCAATCATATTTTGAGTGCCTTCCAACCTAAGGAGCTCATTTCTGGCACTATATCTGAAAATGTTCTGGTGCTCTTCATCATGTTTTCATCTTTTGGCACTAAATCTGACAATGTACTGCTGCAATTCATAACATTTCCAGTGGCTAAATATTCAGAAGTCATTTACCTCTCCTACTTAGTAGTCTGTTTTAGTCTGGAAGCTCGGCTAAAATCTGCCTACCAAGGGTGACCCTGCTGGTATTTAAAATACTGATGGCATAGCTTCAAGTTTCACAGCTATATGTAAGCCACCACAGTATGACAAGGAATTCCTTTCCCTCTTCTCTGATCAGATTCTGGCAAAGTCATTAGTATTGCAAACCTTTGTTACGGAGAAGATTCTGGGTATATTTCACAATGATTATTTATTCTTCCTCTTGAAACACTCATAATAAATTTGTTTTCAGTCTCCAATAGAAAATTCTGGATTTTCAGAAGACAAAACTTATGAATGTAGAGGGAGCTTCATAACACTGCGGCCCCCCAAAATTTATCATTTTCCACTCAGCCTCCAGAAATTTGCCCCATAAAAATTATTGGGCCAGTTTATGGGATTAATACCTTCTGTTCCAGACAACTAGATATTAGCTGTGACTGTGAAGTTTCTTGTGTGTACAGATTTATTCAGAGGGTTTATAGCTGGGGAATTTGCAAGAAAATCCAGAAATCCATTATTTTCTGGATCAAGACACTCAGCTGTTCCAGGAGTCGCCATCTTGGGAAAGCTTATCTTGATTGTACCAGGATTGATAGGATTAGGAGAGAACATCTTGATTGTATCTTGATTATATCAGGATTGTATCAAGATTGACATCAA
>NW_006408745.1:806236-813321 GCF_000296735.1 Chrysochloris asiatica | reverse complement strand
GAACACATAGAAATCAAATTGACTACATCTGTGGAAGGAGAAGATGGAAAAGTTCCATATCATCAGTGAAGACAAGGCCAGGGGCAGACTGTGGAACAGACTGTCGGGGACTGTCCTCGACATAGTTGTGTTGTTCACGAGTGTTTGGTTCACGAGGATGGGATATCCGGCGGCGAAAGGGATAGCAAAAGAATACACAGAAAGACAGAAGGAGGGGGACAAAGAGGCACCCCAAAACCAGGGTGGATGCATCACTTGTGGGCAGACTTGGGACTGCAGGTATCATGGCCTCTGCAGGCAGCAACTCACTGCCCTGCAAACTGTACTGCATGCCCTCCAAGCCGTAATGCACACCTGGCCCAGTCTGCGTCTCCGTTTTATTTAGGGGAGGAGCTTCACACCAAGCTGGGAGGGACAAAGACAAGGTACAACTAACATCAGTAATTTTCCAGACATTCAGGTAACTTTACATCGTACTTCGCTGGTTCGAATCCCAGGCCCGCAACTTGGTTTCTTAGGTTCAATTAACATATCTATAGCCCCTGAGCTCAGTTGGGAGAAGGTGAAAGGGAAGGACAAAAGGTTTGGGAGGAGTCCCGCTGTTATGGCTTCCTGAGCCAGGTTTTCAGGAACTTGGCTGAATAACCAGCACCTGGGAAAGTTTTAGGGAAGATGGGTTTTTTGTCTATAGAACAAAGAACCGGGAAGTAGCTAAGCTATTTTCAGTTCATCTTTTGGAGAAAGGCTTAACCTTGAAGCCTTCACAGTCTCGGCTTTAGGAAAATATTACATTTATCTGTGGATATTAGGGGCTCATGTTTGGAACTAAATAAAAAACATAACTGAACACTAAGATGAAAAACAATTTGCCATGACTGCCAGTGGCCAGAATTTGTTCCTCAGAGCCTGCGGGCTGTATAGTCGACACGGTCTGCAACAACAGACCATCAATTACTGATGTGCAAATTCAAATTGAAGCTGAAGAAAATGAAAACAAGTCTTAGAGAGCCAAAGTATGACTTTGAATTTATCCCACCTGAATTTAGAGATCATCTGAAGAACAGATTTGATGCATTAAACACTAAAGACCGAAGACCAAAAGAGTTGTGGGATGACATCAAGAACATCATACATGAAGAGAGCAAAAAGTCATTAAGAAGAAAGAAAGAAGGAAAAGATCAAAATGGATGTCAGAGGAGATTCTGAAACTTGCTCTCCAGCATAGAGAAGTTAAAACAAATGGAAAAATAGAAGAGGTCCAAGAGCTGAACAGAAAAAAGTTCAAAGTTCAACTCGAGAAGATAAAGCCAAATATTAAAATATGCAAAGATTTAGAGTTAGAAAACCAAAAGAGAAGAACACGGTCAACATTTCTCATGCTGGGGGAACTGAAGAAAAAATTCAAGCCTCAACTTTCGTTATTGAAAGATTCTCTGGGCAAATTGTTGAATGTTGAATCAAGAAAAGATGGAAGAAATATGCAGAGTCATTGTACCAAAAGGAAATGGTTAATGTTCAGCCATTTCAAGAGGTACCATATGAACAAGAGCCAGTGATACTCAGGGAGGAACTCCAAAGTGCATTGAAATAAGTGGCAAAGAACAAGGCACCAGGAATTGATGGAATAAAAATTGAAATCTTTCAAGAAAGTGAGGCGGCACAAGAGGCACTCACTCATCTCTGCCAAGAAATTTGGAAGACAACTATCTGGCCAACTGATTGGAAAAGATCAATATTTATGCACATTCCAAAGAGAGGTGAACCAACAGAATGCAGAAATCATCGGACAATCTCTTTGATATCTCAAGCGAGTAAAGTTTTTCTAAAGGTAATACAGAAACGGCTACAATCATGCATTGACAGAGAACTTCCAGAGGTTCAAGCTAGATTCAGAAGAGGCCGTGGAACGAGAGATATCATTGCTGATGTCCGATGGATCTTGGCTGAAAGCAGAGAATACCAGAAGGATGTTTACCTGTGCTTTATTGACTACACAAAGGCTTTTGATTGTGTGGATCATGACAAGCTATGGATAACATTGAGAAGTATGAGTATTCCAGAACACTTAATTGTACTTCTGAGAAATCTGTACCTAGACCAAGAAGCAGTTGTTCGAACAGAACATGGGAACATTAAATGTTTTAAAATTGGGAAAGGTGTGAGACAGGGTTGTATTCTTTCACCATACTTATTCAACCTGTATGCTGAGCAAATAATACGAGAAGCTGGCTTCTATGAAGAAGAACATGGCATCAGGATTGAAGGAAGACTCATTAACAACCTGCAATATGCAGATGATACAACCTTGCTTGCTGAAAGTGAAGAGGACTTGAAACATTTACTTATGAAGATCAAAGAGCACAGCCTTTGATATGGATTACATCTCAATGTCAAGAAAACAAAAATCCTCACCACTGGACCAATAAACAACATTCTTATCAATGGAGAAAAGATTGAAGTTGTCAAGGACTTCATTCTTCTTGGATCAACTATCAACACTCGCGGAAGCAGCAGTCAAGAGATCAGATGATGTATTGCTCTGGGCAAATCTGCTGCACAGGAACTTTTTAAAGTATTGAAGAGCAGAGATGTCAGCTTGAGGACTAAGATGCACCTGACCCAGGCCATTGTGTTTTCAATAGCCTCATATGGATGCGAAAGCTGGACAGTGAATAAGGAAGATCATAGAAGAATTGATGCCTTTGAGTTGTGGTGTTGGAGGAGAATACTGAGGGTGCCATGGACTGCCAAAAGAATCAATATATCTGTTTTGGAAGAAGTGCAGCCAGAGAGCTTCTTGGAGGCCAGGATGGCTAAGCTTCATCTCTCATAATTTGGACATATTGTACGGAGGAAACAGTCACTGGAGAAGGATTTCATGCTGGGTAAGGTGGAGGGTCAGAGAAAAAGAGGAAGACCCCTAACGAGATGGATTGTCTAGGTGGCATCATTGATGGACTCAAGTGTGGCTGTGGTAGTGAGGTTGGCCCAGGATCGGACATTGTTTCGTTCTGCTGTGCATGGGGTCGCTAAGAGTGGGTTCTGACTTCATGGCACCTGACAACAACAACAACAACAACAGCAACAGATTTGTTTGTAGTAGTTTGCCCTCCAATTTCAATTCTCTACTTATCCAAAAAAAATACACTGCTTTTCTGGTTATTCAACTTTTTCTTATTCTATATACAGGAAGGATTACTTCCAAACTCTTTATTTGTTGAAACTGAAACTGGATGTCACAGATAAATATACCAATCAAGAGGGTAAGTAGGGATCATCCCATAAAGGATCAAGCCTATCCCCTAAGTATACAGTGGGAAGAGGGAAGGGCAGCTGAGATATTGGCTACCTAAAATGGGGGTGGGAGGGCCTATAAAGGCACTAAGTGACTGGCTTACAAGTTTTCAAGAAGGAGTTAAGTTTCAGAGTGCAGGGGAAGGTAGAATCCCCACTGAATAATTTTTATCTTGTCTACATGGGTATGATGAAAGGAGATGGGGATAGGATTCTTTTGATTCAATAATGAATAATTGTTATCATGACTAACTGCAATTGTCACAACTGTAAAGGTGGAAGTTGTGTAACAAAAAAGGTGGAAGTAGTTAATCTTATATTCCAGAAATAGAGGACCCAAGGACCCTCAAGAAGGATGATCAGAAGTGCACCATGAGATCCTAGTCAAAGAAGCAGTGCCACCAGAGACAGAGGCAGAGGTAATGACAGAGAGAAATGGAGCAGATGAGGACTCTAGACTCATGGAAAGAGAAAGGCTATGTGCTGGTGGGCAGCAGCTGACTTTCAAAATGTGCCTTTGGCTGTTTTAATGATTACATATTTCTGCATGTTTTTTGTGTACACCAACCAACAAACAAAACAAAGCAGGAATAGAGGCAAACACTGTTAGACGATGGTATGCAGAGGGGATTGTAATCATTGCAGTGAAACAAAATATGATTGATTGAGTGCAAAACTGATGTTTTGCTATGTAAATTATCACTCAATTCACAATAAAAGCTTTATATATATATAATATTGGTAAACCTTAAGAAAATAAAAAGCAGTTAAAGAGTAGAACATGAAATGAATGAGGAAATATTTTCCGGATTAAATATAAAATTGAATTTCACATTTTTATCTGTGACTGCACATGCTAAAGGAAATAGCAAAGTCAATTATTCCTTTCTCCAAAATTTCAGATGAGACGTACTTCAAATTTGGAAAATCAATGGATTTTTCATTTCACTTCCTATGCATAAAACACACTGTCTCAATGTCAATTTGACAGTATGAAAACATTTATCTTGGTCAGTAGCATAACATTCAGTGATTTAGAAAGTTTGTCATGGGATTTATTTTTGTATAGATATTATTATTTTATATGCAAAACAGTCTTCAAAAGACCACAGTGATTCCAGTTTCACTTAGAAGTAACATGTTGATGGAAACCTTATGTCCACACAGTAGCTGCTTTTTAGTATAGCAAACCTTAGTGAACATCATTAGATCAAATGACTGTAAAAGGTCTTAAGTGGAATGATTTTGATCTGTTCTACACATTTCCCATTGGATTTTTGTCCACATTACATAATCACTGTACATTTGGCACAGTATGTTGCCTTTGAAAGAGTTTCAGGATTAAGGAAGCATGAAGACAGAATTGCCCATAAAATCTGAAAGGAGCGCTAGAATTATACATGCTGCAAAACCTAAAACCTTCCTTCCTCCTTCAGTGTAAACTCAAAGCTCATGCTGAGTTAAAGCTTTAAGATTAAGGACTCAATTTAGATAATCATTAAGGGCTATTTTACATTATTTGTCTTCTGGTTTGGCTGGGCATTAGTATTTTTTTTTTTTTTTAATCTATTTAGAAAAGAATCCTGAAATTGTTATGCTTATAGAAAATTGTCCTATTTACTATAGAATGATCAACAAAGCATGGACATGAAGAATCACTTGTCAGTATGAATATACAAGATTAACTTGAAAACAATTCTGTGTTAAGGAGGAATAAAGGTCAAGGACGAACCCCATACATGTGCATAATGTTAGAGGAAATATTGGCAACCAAATAAATATTAAATGTACTTCTCCAAATTGAGACGGTGACTTGCATGTATCTTCTAATACACTGGCTCCCCCTTTTCTACGACCTATTTACTCCTCCAGTGTAATTAGATTTAAGTAAGGAGTCCTGTGTGGCGCTGTGTGTTAATGTGCTGGACTGCAGAGTTGGTTTCAGCTGCAAGGTGGGTGGTTCAAGTTCACTAGCTGCTCTTCGGAAACCCTATACAGGGTCACTATGGGTTGGCATTAACTTGAAGGCACTTGACAACAACAAGGAGTAATTTGTTGTTGCTGTTGTAATGTGCCATGGAGTCTGTTCCGACTCATAGAGACCCTGTACAGGGTTTCCGAGGCTGTAAATCTTTACAGGAGCAGAAAGCCTTATCTTTCTTCTGCGGAACAACTGGTAGTTTCAAACTGCTGACCCTGAGATTCGCAGCCAGATTCGTAACCACTACGCTACCAGAGCTCCTTGGAGGAGTAATTACATTACCTTTAAAAAACTTTGGAATGTACTTTCAGATGTCACCCTTTGAATCACTACAAACTTCTACATTCACTTTTATTCTTTTCCAATTAAATGAACTTCAAGTTTAAATATTTGTTTACTAAAATGGCACGATCTCTATTTTATTATTATTACAAGTGAAAAGTTTGATTTAGGGCTATTTCCAGTTAATCATTATTAATATTAATTTAATGGATAAAAGAGGTCCACAAATATAAGCAACCAAATTTAAACGAACATTATGGAAAAGAAATTATTTTTTTGAGGAGTACCCTATGGGGATATTCAGTGGTATTCTGGAGTCTGCTTTTATCAGCTTATGAGGGTCAGTTAAATTTTCAATCATTTTACAAGTCACTTGTTAAACAAGGCCATTATTAAAATTAAAGCATGCAAGCTTACAATTAAATGAAAAAAGATTTTTCTTTTGTTTGATTTTACATACATTTGATATGTCTTCCTATAACAAAATACTTTTTTTTTTTCCCTAGATAAGTTTTATAGATTGTTTTTCTAGATAATTTTCTTCAATGTGCAGATTTACTTCAAACTTGCAGGAGCTATTATATGGTCACATGGTTCAAGCTAGTGATAAGAAAGGAAAGGAAAAGCAGTAGATTTAGAATTTATTAGGCTTCTGAGAGCTCAGTTTTTGAGATGATTTTCTTGTGTTTCCTCTCACACACACACCCTTTTTTATATATATATATATTTGTTTGTTTGTTTGTTTTTAACTTAGACCAATAAAGGAGCCCTGGGGGCTCTGTGAATTAGATGCTGGTTTCCTAACTGCAAGATTGGTGATTCAGTGTTCATTTCAGACAGCAAAATGAGGCTGTCTGCGCCCATAAATATTCTGTAATGATTTGTAGAAATCACAAATCATTATCAGAAACCCTTTATAGGGTCACTGTGAGTGAGAATAGACTCGATGGCACTGGGTTTGATTTTTGGTTTTGGCCAATAAAAATATATAATGTTGTTAGAGAAGGATCACAGTGAAGGGAACATTCTTTGTTCACTTGGGAAACACTTCAGTCTGCCCGGAGTACCCTAAATGTAAAAGATGAACTGTTTTCAAATGTTGGTATGGCACTGTAGGATAAGCACTGAACTTCTATTGGCAACATTGAAAGTTCAAACCCACCAGACACACCTCAGAAACCCTATATAGGGTCACTAAGAACCGAATCGATGGCACACGACAACAACATGCTTTAATTACTTTATATTGTTGAACATTCTCATAGTAATAGGCTTTTAGTGGTGTTTCCTTTTTTAGAATTTCACTGTAACATTTGGGGGGAACAGTTAATAAAATCTTGTTGAATGTTTATTGTTGGTAAGTCATCAAGTCAGTTCTGACTCATAGAGACTGCTTGTATAGGGTGTCAGAGGCTGTACATCTTATTTATTTATTTATTTTAACTTTTTATTGTCAATTGAGTGAAGGTTTACAGAGCAAACAATCAGCTTTACACTCAACAAATATACACTTTGCTTCACTACATGG
>NW_006408745.1:792167-805351 GCF_000296735.1 Chrysochloris asiatica | reverse complement strand
TTTTTTTTTTTTTTTTTTTATGTGCAGGTGTATTATTTTTCTTTGAGGTTACCCTGTAATATATTGTTTTTCCCTGCTTAAAATTGTCTGCTTTATCTTGAAATCTACTTGACTTCTTTGCCATTTGGAAGATCTGCATCTACACTATTATGTCTTTTTTGCTTTGCAGTTGAATTCATTATACATTGATATCTCTGGTTCCTTATTTTCAGGCATGCAGATTTGTTTTACTTGAAATACTTGTATATCTGAATTTATTACAAGGTGATGTTGTCATGTATAATAATTAAAGGTTGTTATCTGCTATTGTTGGTTCTCAGTAGAAAAAAACACCCTTTAGCATTCTTTAAGTTGGTGTGGTAAATTTTTGTTTATCAGGAAATGTTCTAATTTTTCCATCATATTTGAGGGACAGTTTTTCTGGGTATATGATTCTTGGTTGGTAATCCTTTTCTTTCAGGGTTTTGTATATGTCATTATATTGCTGTATTGGCTGCATGGTTTCCGCTGATGAATCTAAGCTTATTCTCTTGGGTTCTCATTTTCAGGTAACTTTTCATTTTTTTCCCAAGCTACTTTCAGGATTCTTACCTTGTCTTTGATTTTGGAAAGTTTGATTCTGATATGAGTTGTTGATTTTCTTTTGGAATTTATCCTGTCTGGGGTTCCTTCAGCTTCTTTTATACTTATCTTTTATTCTTTTATGTTAGAGAAGATTTCTTCCAATAATCTTTGGTAATTGTGTCTGTGCTTGTCTCTTTCTGTTCTGGAATTATGATCATCAGTAAGTTATTCATTTTCATGGTGTCCCGCTTAACTCTTAGGATTTCTTTGTGTTTTTTTTTTTTTTTTCCATTATTTTTTCTGTTTATTTTTCCAGCATACTACTATTGAGATATTTATCTTAAAGCTCACTAATTCAGGCTTTTCACATGTAATCCTTTGCCCTTTCAAGGAATTGTCCATTTCTGAAATCTTGGTACTAATCTGAATTTATAATTGCAGGTTTTATATGTCTCAGATTTTTTCATTTATTTGTGTTCTTGTAGTGTCTGAATTCTTCTAAAGTTTTTATTTTGTTCTCATTGCTTTCCCTGATCTTTCTATCAATACTCTGAAGGTACCTTAATTACCATTCTTTTGAATTCTTTTTCAGTAAGTTCTATTACCTTTTCTTCCTCAGATAAGTGTTCTGGCTCTGCATCTTGGTCATTTGTCTGAATCATTCTCTCCTATTTCTTTGTGTGAGCTAAATAGGTCTGTTGTCTCTAGGGCATTGTGAAGTTGTTGTATTTGTAAAACTAAGCAGTGATTTTTTGGCACTGGAGGGAGAACACTCTAGGATGATCCTGCAATTCAAAGAGCTCATGAGGTGGTTCTGGAAGAGATGTGACAGCAGAGTTCCTGGCCCTAGGAGGAGTTCCTGTTTACCTCAGCATTACCTATGTTTAGAGCACTAAATATGGAAGTTAATGTTGGGGAACCCTGATGGAGCTGGTTTCATTGTTTGTTAGCACCACAGGCAAGCTATGGGAAGCATGACTGGTTAAATGCTGTCCTGGTGGTTCAGCAGGTTTTGTAGGCATTGAGTTGAGTCCATCTGAATCCATGTACCAAAGCAGTGTAGCTGGCCCTACCTCATGTTGGTGTAGCTCTCAACTATGTAGCTTTAAAATCCTGCCAAGAAGGGTCTGCACTGGGAGTGGGTCAGATCTCACACCTGGTCACTAGGAGATTGTGGGGGAAAGAAGAAATCACACCTTTTTACTTGCTCACATGATTCTGCTCTGCCAGGTCTCCTTCTGATGCCAAAACTGCTCTCAAGATGGTTGAGCCTCTTCTGGCCAGCTGTTCACTAGTCAGCTTCTCCTTTTATGGTCCTTGCTTCGCCTCTCCTCCCAGCAAGCATTCCATCTACCTCTCTAACCTTTCGTCTGAAATTCAAGGTGCCAGAAATTTCATCTGTGGCTGTTTTATTTTGACTTTCATATTTTTGTTTTAGAGGGTCTGTGTAGTACGTCTGCCTAGTCTTCCATATTACCATAATTCCTGAGGATTGATTTGAGGTTGTACATCGTTACTGGAACAGAATGCCTCATCTTTCTCAGCTGGTGGGCTCTAACCATCCAATTTGTGGTTCACACCTTGTAATTTGTATTCCTAAAATTTTCCGGTTCAATCTATCACCCTATCTATTTCTCCTACTCATTTGAATTGGTGATTAAAAAAAAAATTTTTTAAGTATATTAAATTCCACAAAACAAAGAATGCACATATGCATACGATTGGATTTTGTGACACTATTTAGACATCTAATCTGCTAGAATTAAGGATTGGGCCTATATTATCCAAATGTGGGCATTTAAAGTTTACATTTTAAACAGGTGGCACACTCATAAAGATCAACAGAAAAATGCAAACTATCAAAATGTGAAATATGGAAAATCTCAATTCCATTTCATTTCTTACCTTCCTAGTCCATAACCTTACTCTGTTCAAGTCAATCATTTGCATGAATTTTCTAGTGTATGTTTTCAAGCATGTGTATTTATGTTAAAACAAATACAAAAGGATGTGAATATATTTTTCAAATGTATTTATCTTTTCTTGGGGTAGTCACATTTCTAAAAATTTGTCATACAGGTATAATTTGCACATTCAAATGAAAGTTTACCTATAAATAATTTATTACAACATAAATAGTTTTAGCAAAAGATTATTAAAACAATAATTTTCATCAGTAAAACACATGTGTGGTGCTGTAGGTTAATGTGCCAGACTTCAAAGTCATATGAACTTCAAATTTGGCGGTTCAAACTTGCCACCTGCACCTTGTAAACTCTAACCAGGGTTTCTATGGGTTGGAATCAACTCAACAGCACTCTACAACAACAACAAAATAAATTCTGGAGTTGCCATGTAATATAAAACTATACTAGTTGAACAAAAGCAAGAGGTGGTGGAAACTTTTTGTGTACTGAAAGGATGAATGAAAATCTTCCATTGTTTATACTACTAAGAGGGGGAAACTGTGCTTGGATGCAAACACTTGTTTTATAAAAAATGAGGAAATAAGAAGAAAAACACTGTTTTCTTCAAAATAGGTTTCAAAACAATACTGACGGCAGAAATGATTTCATCATTTAATTTATCTTCAAGTGTAGTAGAAACAAAAACACAAACTGTTAAATCTATGGATTCCCAAGTGAATAATTTTATTGAACTCCAATTCCAAATAATGTACTAGTGAAAAATTGTGGACAAAAACAACAAAAAAAGAAAAATGGCTTATATATTGTGGCATGCCCACAAAATAATACAATTTATTAGAATGAAGTTTACAGCTTTAGAAAATGTTTTAAAAATTATACATACTGAAAAAATAGGCCACAGCATAGACTAATGAAATGGTATTTTAAATACATATTTTATAGAATATGAAAGAATACATGAAAATGCTAACTGTGATCACCTTTGAATATGAATTTATGGGTGATTTTATGTTCCTAATTAAAATATACCTTATTTTCTGAACTTTTAAAGTGGATTTCAAACTGCAAAAAGAGAGGGGAAAAAAGATTTTGTTTTGAAAAGTGATTGAAATCTGAGAGATTGTAATTGAAGAAAATAATTCAAACTTGATGCCTTTGTTAGGAGGAGAGGAGTATAATTCATTTTTGTCATGAAAGGTGACTCATTCTCCGCCTCTGTTTCCTACCTCTGTTTTCCTAGGTCAAACTAAAAGTTAGCTCAGTAGCTCACAGACAAATAGTTTTCTTGTCAGTAATATGCTAGATAAAATATGCACAGTTGTAATAAAACTAATACTCTATAAATATTTTACAAAATAAAATAGAAATATTGCTTTTAAGTCTATTAGTTTATTAATCATTTGAGGATATGATAATTCTTCCAAGGCGGAAGGTTCCTACATTGTTAAAAGGCTTAAATTGGTAGATTTGGATACAAGATGTGGATTTGAGGATCAGTTGCCCCAAATATTTTTTTCAAATTGACTGCGATGAAGAAAAGAAGTTCTGTTGGTGCTGTGCATTAAGCATTGGGCTGCAAGCTGCAAGCTCACGGGTTTAAACCAACCATGCACTCTAAGGGAGAAGGATGAGGCTATCTGCTCTTTCAAATATGAAATCTTAGAAATCTTTTGGAGTATTTATACTCTGTCCTATAGGGCCACTATGAGTTGGAATAAACTTTTCTGGCAGTGGGTTTGGTGAGTAATAAAGGAAAATATTCCGATAGTCATTGCTGTTGATATTAGATTCCATCTAGTCAGTTTAACAATGAAACACCGCCTGGTCTTGAGTCATCCTCACAATTGCTGCTACACTTGAGACCAGTGTTATTGTGCTACAGCCACTGTGTCATTCCATCTCCTTGGGTGCCTCCCTCTTTTTCAGTGACCCTCTACTTCCTTCACCAAGCATGATGTCCTTCTCCAGGGACTGGTCATTCCTGATAATATGTCTGAAATATGAGAGACAAATTCTGGCCGTCTTGACTTGTAAAGAGCATTCTTTACTTCTTCCAAGACAGATTAATTTGCTTCATCATGGAAGTCCATGATACCTTTAATGTTTTTCTCCAATAACATAACTCAAATGAATCAATTCTTGTATTATTCATTGTCCAATTTTCATATGCATATGAGATTATTGAAAATACCATGGCTTGTGTTGCATGCACCTTAGTCCTCAAACACACATCTTTGCTCTTGAACACTTTCAAGAGGTTTTATGCAGCAGATTTGCCCTAATTGAATACATTGTTTAATTTCTTGACTGCTACTTCCATGAGCGTTGATGGTTGAGTTGAGCAAAATGAACTCTTTGACAACTTCAACCTTTTCTCATTTATCATGAAGTACTTTATTAGTCCAGTGGTGAGGACTTTTGTTTTCCTAACATTGAGGTGCACTCCATACTGAAGGTTGTGGTCTTTGATCTTCATTAGTAAGTATTTTAAGTCCTCTTCACTTTCAGAAAGCCAGGTTGTATCATCTGCATATTATAGGTTGACAAAGAGTCTTCCTCCAATCCTGATGTCATGTTCTTCATATAATTCAGTTTCTCAAATTATTAGCTCAACATATAGACTGAATGAGTGTGGTGAAAGAATACAGCCCTAATGCCTATCATTCTTGATTTTAAACCATTCACTGTTCTCTTGTTCTGTTTGAATGACTGCTTATTGTTCTATTCTCAGACTCCTCATGAACACAATTAAGTGTTTCAGATTACTCATTCTCCACAATATTGTCCATTGTTGTTATTGTTAAATGCTGTTGAGTGGGTTTTGACCCATAGTGACCCTTTATAGGGTTTCCAAGGAGCTGCTGGTGAGCTTGAACCACTGACCTTGTGGTTCAAACCAACTTTGCAGTCCAGCACATTAACCCACAGCGCCACATCATTATTTACACAATGAGAAGCCTTTATGTAAATAAGAAAGCATCTTTTTGGTATTCTCTGCTTTCAACCAAGAGCCATCTGATGTCAGCAATAATACATCCCTCATTTCACGTTCTCATCTAAATTGGGCTTGAACTTCTGACAGTTCCCTGTCAGTGTACTTTGTAACTATTTTTTAAGTTATCTTTAGCAAAATTTACTTCCATGTTACATTACTGAAATTATCTGATGATTTCAATGTTCTGTTGGGTCATCTTTCTTTAGAATGGAAACAGATATGGATCTCTTCCAACCAGATGACCATATAGTTGTCTTCCAAATTTCTTGCCATAAATCAGTGAGTGTCTCCAGTGCTGCATCAGTTTGTTGAAAGTTTTCAATTTGTATTCCATTAATTCCCAGAGCCTTGTTCTCTACCAATGCCTTCAGTGCCCCTTGGATTTCTTCTTTCAGTATAATTGGCTAATCTTATGTTACCCTTGAAAAGGTTGAATATCAACCATTTCTTTATAGTACAGTGACTCTGTGTATTCCTTCCATTTTCTTTTGATGCTTTCTGCATCATTCAATATTTTACCAAGAGAATCCTTCACACTGTAAGTTGAGGCTTCACATTTTTTCTCAGTTGTTTCACACTGAGGGATGCCGAGCATGTTTATCACTTTTGTTTATCTAACTTCAGGCTTTTGTATATTTCATTATGATACTTGAATTTGTATGTTCAGCTGCCCTTTGAAATACTCTGTTCACCTCTTTTATCTTCTCATTTCATCCATTTGCTGTATCATCTATATTGGAGAGCAAGCTTGAGAGTTTCTTCTGACATCCATTTTGGTCTTCTTCTTCTCTCTTGTCTTAATGACCTTTTTCCTTCTTCCAGTATGATGTCCTTGACATCATTCAACAACTCTTGTGATTTTTGGTCATTAGTATCTAATTCATCAAAGCTGTTGTTGAGATGATCTCTATATTCAGGTTGTTGTTGTTGTTAGGTGCCATCGAGTTGGTGTTGACTCATAGTGACATTATGCACAGAAGCACAAAAAACTGCCCGATCCTGGGCCAACCTCACAATTGATGCCATGCTTGAGCCCATTGATGCTGCAACTTGGCCAATCCATCTCGCTGGGGGTCTTCCTCTATTTCTCTGACCTTACCAAACATGATATCCTTCTCCAGCAACTGGTCCCTCCTGACACTATATCTGAAGTATGAGAGACGAAGTTTGGCCATCACAGCCTCCAAGGAACACTCTGACTGCACTGCTTCCAACAGAGATCTGTTGGTTCTATGGGCAGCCCATGGCACTTACAATATTCTTCTCCAACATCATAACTCAAAAGCATCAATTCTTCTATAGTCTTCCTTATTTACTGTCCAACTTTCACATGCATATGAGGTTATTGAAAATATCATGACTTGGGTCAGGTGCACCTTAGTCCTCAAGCTGACATCTTTGCTTTTCAACACTTTAAAAAGGTCTTGTGCAGCAGATTTTCTTAAAGCAATATGTTGATTGATTTCTTGACCACTGCTTCCATGAGTGTTGATAGTTGATCCAAGAAGAATTAAGTCCTTGACAACTTCAATCTTTTCTCTGTTGTTAAGAATGTTATTTATTGGTCCAGTGGTGAGGGTTTTTGTTTTCTTTACATTGAGATGCAATCCAAACCAAAGGCTGTGCTCTTTGATCTTCATCAGTAAATGTTTTAAGTACTCTTCACTTTCAGAAAGCAAGGTTGTATCATCTGCATAACTCAGGTTGTTAATGAGTCTTCCTCCAGTCCTGATGCCATGTTTTTCTTCATATAACCCAGCTTCTTAGATTATTTGCTCAGCATACAGGTTAAATAAGTATGGTGAAAGAATACAACCTTGTCGCTCACCTTTCTTAATTTTAAACCATCTAGTGTTCCCATGTTCTGTTTGAACAACTGCCTCTTGGTCCATGTACAGATTCCTAATGAGCAGAATTAAGTATTCTGGAATACTCATACTTCACAATATTGTCCATAGCTTGTCATGATCCACACAATCAAAAGACTTTGCATAGTCAATAAAGCACAGGTAAACATCTTTCTGATATTCTCAGCTTTCAGCCAACATCCATCAGACATCAGCAATGATATCCCTTGTTCCACGGCCTCTTCTGAATCCAGTTGGGCCTTTGGAAATTCTCTGTCAATGTATACTTGCAGTTGTTTCTATATTACCTTTAGTAAAACTTTACTCACATGGAATATCAAAGAGATCGTCCAGTGATTTTTGCATTTCATTGGATCACCTCTCTTTGGAATGGGCATAAATATGATCTCTTCCAATTAGTCGGCCAGATAGTTGTCTTCCAAATTTCCTGGTAGAGATGAGTGAGTGCCTCCTGTGCTGCAACACTTTCTTGAAATTTTTCGATTTTTATTCCATCAATTCCTGGTGCCTTGTTCTTTGCCAATTCCTTCAATGCACCTTGGATTTCCTCCTTCAGTATCGTTGGCTCTTGATCATATGCTACCTCTTGAAACAGTTGAACATCAGCCATTTCCTTTTGGTACAGTGACTCTGTGTATTCCTTCCATCTTATCTTAATGCTTTCTGCATCATTCAATGATTTGCCCAGATAATCTTTCAATAGTGAAAGTCAAGGCTTGAATTTTTCTTCAGTTTTCCCAGCTTGAGAAATGCTGAGCTTGTTCTTCCTTTTGGTTTTCTGACCCCAGATCTATGCTCATTTTGTTGTAATATTTGGCTTTATCTTCTCAAACTGATTTTTGAAATTTTCTGTTCAGTTCTTGTACCTCCTCATTTCTTCCACTTGCTTTAGCATCTCTGCACTGGAGAGCAAGTTACTGTGGTTCGTCCGACATCTCTTTTGACCTTTTCCTTCTTTCTTGTTTCTTAATGACTTTTTGCTTTCTTCATATATGCTGTTCTTGTTGTCATCCCACAACTCTTCTTGTCTTTGGTTTTAGTGTTTAATATGTCAAATCTGTTCTTCGAATGATCTATAAATTCAGGTGGGATATATTCAAGGTCATATTTTGGCTCTCGTGGACTTGTTTTAATTTTCTTCAGCTTCAGTTTGAATTTGCATGTGAGCAATTGATGTCCCTGGCCTTGTTTTGACTGATGATATGGAGCTTTTCCATCGTCTCTTTCCGCAGATGTAGTCAATTTGATTTCTTGTATTCCATCTGGTGAGGTCCATGTGTATATTCATCTCTTACGCTGTCTAAAGAAGGTATTTGAAATGAGCAAATCATTGATTTTGCAGAATTCTATCTATCATGTGTTCTCCAGAATCATTTCTATCACCAAGGCCATATTTTCCAGCTACTGATCCTTCCTCTTTGCTCCCAACTTTTGCATTCCAATCACCAGTAATGATCAATATATTTAGGTAGGATATATTTAAGGTCGTATTTTGGCTATTGTCGATTTGTTTTAATTTCCTTCAGCTTCAGCCTGAACTTGCGTATGAGAAATTGATACTCTGTTCCACAGTGTGCCCCTGGCCTTGTGCTGGTTGCTGAGGTGGAGTTTTTCCACCATCTCTTTCCACGGATGTAGCCATTTTGATTGCTGTGTATTCTAATCAATGAAATCCATGTGTATAATAATGTGTCTTTTATGTTTTTTAAAAAAGCTATTTTTTGTCAGTGTCATTGGTTTTGTAAAATTCTATCATACGATCTCCAGCATCATTTCTATTACTAAGGCCATATTTCCCAATTACTGATCCTTCCTTTCTCTTTCCAACTTTTGCATTCCAATCACCAATAAATATAAATCTACCTTGATGGAATGTTTGATCAATTTCAGACTGTAGAAGTTCATGTCATTCTTAATTTCTTCATCACTGATTTTAGTGGTTGGTTCATACATTTGAGTAATTATCGTGTTAATTGGTCTTGCTTGTAGGTGTAAGGATATTTTCTTTTCACAGAAAACATTATAGTTCAAGGTAGATCTTGAAATGTTCTCTTTGATGATGAATGTGATGCCATTCCTCTTCAATTTGCCATTCCTAGTATTGTAAACCATGTGATTGTCAGATTCAAAATAGTCAAAACCAGTCCATTTCAGCTCACCAATGCATAGGATATCAATCTTTATGCGTTCCATTTTATTTCTGACAACTGCCATTTTTCTAGATTGATACTTCATACATTCCATGTCCCAGTTATTAATGAATGTCTTCAGCTGTTGATCCTCATTTTAAGTTGTGCCCCATCAGCAAATGGAGGTTCTGACAGCTGTACTCCATTTGTGTCATCATGGTCAGTCTACTTTGAAGAGGCAGCTCTTCTGCAGTTGCACTTTGAGTGCCTTCCAACACGAGGACCTCATCTTCTGGCACTATATCTGACAATATTACAGTGTTGTTTATCACATTTCAATATTCAAAATTCTGGTGCTATCTGACAATGTTTCACTGCTATTCATGAGGTTTTCAGGTGCTAAACATTTGGAAGTATTCTGGCTTCCTGTCTTTAAATGTGTCAGTCTGGAAGCTCATCTGAAACCACCTTGGATGACCTTGCCAACATTCAAAATACTGATGGCATAACTTCTAGCATCACAGCAACATGTTAGCCACCACAGTGCAACAAACTAACAAACTAGTGGTGGATTCTGATGGTTGTAAGAAATAAAGGCGACTATTTGGCTTTGTCATAAAATTTTATTTATCAAATTTTTTTAAATGCACTGGACTACAAAGTTTGTTTGAATCACAAGGTTTACAGTTCAAATTCAAGGTCACTATAAATCATAACCTACTCAATGGCATTGAACAACACAATAATTTATCTAATATGCTTCTTTCAATTACATAGGTAATGACTTTCAAATTCATCACTTGCTTTGTGTTTGCACAATTCATATCTGCATGGCCACCACTCCTCTATCAGTTTGTCATATTGTGGTGGCTTGTGTGTTTTCTGTGATTTTAGAAGATATGCCACTGGTATTTTATATATGAACAGGGTCACCCATGGAATAGGTTTCAGAGGAGCTTGCATGACTATCACAGACTAAGAAGAAGGAGAAAAAGAGTACTTCCAAATATTTAGTCAATGAAAAATTTGTTAATAGCATTGGAACACTGTCAAATAGAATAATGAATTGAAACGTGATGAAGAGTACCAGAATACTATCGGGTACAGAGCAGGAAGATGAATCTCTCATGTTGGAAGCACTCAAAATATGACTGGGTAAGAGCTGCATTCGTAGAGTTGACTGTGATGACACAAATGTAATAAAGCTTTAGGGAACTTCATTTGATGATGGGGCACATGTCAAATAAGAGGAAACAGCTATAAACCTTCATCAGAAATCAGAACATGGAATATACTAAGTCTAACTCTAGGAAAATTGAAAATTGTCAAAAATGAAACAGAATTCATAAACATCAATATTTTAGGTATCAATGAGTTAAAATGGAGTGGTATAGGCCATTTTATTTCTGACAACCACATAGTTTACTATGATGGGAATGAAAAATTGAGGAGGAATGGCATCACAATCATCATCAAAAAGAACATTTCAAGATCTATCTTGAAGTACAACACTACCTGTGATAAGCTAAAGTCCATACAACTACAAGGAAGTTAATACTATTATTCAAATTTATGCAACAACCAGTAACACAAAGGAAGGATCAGTACTCGGAAAATATGACCTTGGTGATAGAAACAATGCTGGAGATCTCATGACATAATTTTACAAGACCAATTATTTGTTCATTGCAAATACCTTTTTTTAAGCAACATATAAGATGACTGTACATATAGAATTCACCATATGGATCATACAGAAATCAAACTGACTACATCTGTGGAATGTGGCAGTGAAAAAGTTCCATATCATCAGTCAAAACAAAGCCAAGGACAGACTGTGGAATAGACCATCAATTGCTTATATGCAAGTTCAGGTTGAAGCTGAAGAAAATGAAAACAAGTCCACCAGAACCCAAATATGACCCAACAGAATTTAGAGATCATCTCAAGAACAAATTTGATGAATTACACACTAAAGACTGAAGACCAGAAGAGTTGTGTGATGACATCAAGAAAATCATAGAGGAAAAAAGAAAAAGTCCATTAAAACAATATAGAAAAAGACCAAAATGGATGTCAGCAGAGACTCTGAAATTTGCTGTCCAGCATAGAGATGCTAAAGCAGATGGAAGAAATGAGGAAGGAAAAGTATTGAATAGACAATTTCAAAGTGTATGTCGAGAAGACAAGGTCAAATATTTTAATGAAATGTGCAAAGATCTAGAGTTAGAAAACCAAAAAGGAGAATATGCTTAGCTTTTCTCATGCTAATGGAAAAAAATAAAAAATCAAACCTCAAATTGAAATATTGAGGGATTATTTGAGAAAAATATGGAATGATGCAGAAAGCATTAAAGGAAAATGGAAGGAATACACAAAGTCACTGTACCATAAAGAAATGGTCTATGTTCATCCACTTCAAGAGGTAGCATGTATTCAATAACCGATGATGATGAAGGAAGAAGTCCATGGAGCACTGAAGGCATTTGGAAGAACAAGGCCCTGGGAATTGATGAAATATAAATTGAAATCTTTCAACAAACTGAAGTTGCACTGGAGGCACTCACTCATTTATGATTAGAAATTTGGAAGACATTTACATATTCAATTGATTGGAAGAGATCCATACATGTGCCCATACCTAAAACAGGTGACAAAATGGAATGCAGAAATCATTGAATAATATAATTAATATATCATGCAAGTAAAATTTTACTGAGGATCTTTTAAAAAATGGCTGTGACAGTTCCTTGATAGAGTACTGCCAGACATTCAAACTGGATTCAAATGAAGACGTGAAATGAGGGATGTAATTGCTGACATCAGATGGATCTTGGCTGAAAGCAGAGAATACCAGACAGATGTTTGGCTCTGGTTTATTCACTATGCAAAGGATTTCAATTGTGTGGATGATGACAAGCTATGGACAACATTTTGGACACAGTGTATTCCAGAACATTTAATTTTGCTCATGAGGAACCTTACACAGAGCAAGTGGCAGTTATTAGAACAGAACAAAGGGACACTGAATGGATTAAGATTAGTGAAGATATGCCCCAAGTTTGTATTATTTTACATACTTAGTCATTTTATATGCTGAACAAATACTTTTATAAGATGGATTCTATGAAGAAGTAAATTGCAACATGATTAGAGGAAGACTCATTAACAACCTGTGATATGTATATGATACAACTTTGCTTCATGAAAGCGAAGAGGACTTAAAATGCATACTATTGAAGATCAAAGACCACAGCCATCTGTATGGGTTGTACCTCAATGTAAAGAAAACAAAATTCCTCACCACTAGATCTATAAATAACCTCAACATAAATGGGAAAAGGTTGAAGTTTTGAAAGACTTCATTTTGCTCAGATCAACCATCAATACCCATGGAAGCAGCAGTTAAGAAATCAAATGACGTATTACATTAGGCAAATCTGTTGTACAAGTCCTCTCGAAAGTGCTGAAGAGCAAAGATGTCAGTTTGAGGACTAAGGTACATCTGACCCAAGCCATGGTGTTTTCAATAATCTCATATGTATGTGAAGAATTGGACAATTTATAAGGAAAACCATAAAAGAATTGATGCATTTAAGTTATAGTATTGTTGTTGTTGTCAGGTGCCATCGAGTCAGAACCGACTCATAGTGACCCCATGCACAGCAGAACGAAACAATGTCCGATCCTGGGCCAACCT
>NW_006408745.1:788181-791107 GCF_000296735.1 Chrysochloris asiatica | reverse complement strand
GAAATCTGTGTTGGAAGGGGAACAGCCAGAAATCTCTTTAGCAGCTAGGGTGGCCTGACTTCATCTCTCATACCAGACTCTGGAGAAGCGCATCATTCTTGGTAAAGTGGAGGTTCCTTAAAAGAGAAGAAGACCCCATTAAGATGGATTGGCACAATGGCATCAGTAATTGGATCAAGCATAGCAATGATTATGAGGGTGGCTCAGGACCAGGATATGTTTCATTCATCTTTACATAAGGTTTACATGAGTTGGCAATGACTCAGTGACACCTGACAAGAACAAATAAATTATTGGAGTGCTATTGAAGGACTAGCACTGGACTGCAAACTGAAAATTTGGTGGTCCAAACCCCTCACCTCTCCTTGAAAATGCAAACAGAATCACTATGTGTCAGAACTGATAGACAGCACTTAACCACATTAACAGTTGCAGTAAAATTTAACCTTTATTCAAATTGAAGTTATCCTTGACTCCTCATTCTTCTTCACTCAATACAACTAACCAATAACCATATATGGTCAGTTTTTACATACCACACTGATGAAGACCAAAGACTACAACCTTCAGAATGGATTGCACCTTGATGAAAGAAAAAAAAATTAATAATCCTCAATCTGAACCAATAAATAATATCATGACAAATGTAGGAAATATTAAAGGTTTCAAGGGTTTCATTCTGCTTGGATGCAAAATCAACATTTCTGGAAGCAGCAGTCAAAAAATCAAGTGATGTATAGCATTAGACAAGTTTGCTGCAAAAGACCTCTTTCAAGGGTTAAAGAACAAAGTTACGAGTTTGAGGACTAAGGTCCACCTTAACAAAGCAATGGTATTTTCGGTTGCCTTATAAGTATGTGAAAGTTTAACAATGAATAAGAATAAAGAAGTATTGAAGCATTTTGATTATGGTGTTGGCAAAGAATATTGAAAGTGCCATGGACTACCAGCAGAAAAACAAATCTGTGTTGGAAGTAGTACAGTCAAAATGCTCCTTAGAACCAATGTTGGTGAGACTTCATCTCTTGTACTTTGGATATATTGTTAGGAAGAACCAGTCTCTGTAGAAGGAAATCATGCTTGGGAAGGACTTCTTGTGTGGCGCTGTGGATCAATACTGGACTGCGAACCACAAGATTGGCAGTTCAAATGTACCAGCTGCTCCTCAGAAACCCTATGCAGGGTTGCTATGAGTAGGAAACAACTTGATGGCATTTAACAACGGCAACCACAAAGTGGACATCAGTGAAAAAGAGGAAGACCCTAAACAGTTTTGATTGTCACAGCGGACTCAAAGGTACAACAATTTTGAGGCTGTTATTGGACAGTGCAATATCTTGTTCTATTGTGCATAGGGATGCTATGAGTAGGAAGGGACAGAATGACACCTAGCAACAACATGTTATTTATACAAAATAAAATTTATATGTTTTATATATATACATATTTTATCACTCCATAATCCAGCCCATCATTATCTTTTGCCTTGTTGTCAGGTGTTCTTGAGTCAGTACTGACTCACAGTGACCTTATGCTCAACAGAATGAAACATTGCCCTGTCCTGCACCAACCTCACAATCCTTTTTATACTTGAGTCCATTGTTGCAGGCACTATTCCAAATCCTTCTTGTTGGTGTTTTCCTATTTTTTTAATGTCCCTCCACTTTACCAAGCATGATATGCTTCTCCAGGGACTGGTCCCTCCTGATAATATGTCTAAAATATGAGAAATGAAGTCTGGCCATTATAACTTCTAAGGAATATTTTGGCTGTAATTATTCAAACAGATTTGCTTGCTCTTTTGGCAGTCCATAGTATTTTAATATTCTCATCCAGCACCATAACTCAAATGTATCAGCTCTTCTAAAGTTGTCTTTATTCATTTTCCAACTTTCATATGAATATGAGTTTATTTAAAATACCATGGCTTGGGTCAAGCACACTTTAATCCTCAAACTGGTATCTTTAGTCTTGAACATTTTCAAGAGATTTTTGTGGAGCATATTTGCCAAAAGCAATACATCATCTAATTTTTTGGCCGCTGCTTTGATAAGTATCAGTGGTTTATCTGGGCAAAATGAAGTCTTTGACAACTTCAATATTTTCTCCATCATCTGGGTTTATTTACTGGTCCAGTGGTGAAGATTTTTGGTTTCCTTACATTGAGGTGCTCCCATACTGAAGATTATGGTCTTTGATAGTCATCAATAAGTATTTTAAGTCCTCTTCATTTTCAGCAAGCAAGGTTGTATCATCTGCATATCATAGATTGTTAATGGCTACTTTCAATCATGATTCCATGTTCTTCTTCATATAATTCAGTTTAGTGTATTATTTGCAGAGCATAAATTTGAGTAAGTACAGTGAAAGAATATAAAACTGTTTTCTAATTTTAAAACCTTTCAGTTTTTGCTTTCTTCCCTTCCACTGTTAGAAAAACTGCTTCTTGGTCTATGTACAGGTTCTTAATGAGCAAAATTAAGTATTTTGGAATACACATTCTCTGCAAAGTTGTCCATAACTTATCATGATCCACACAATCAAAAACTTTTATTAGTCAATAAATCAGAGATAAACATCTTTCTGGTATTCTCTGCTTTCCACCAAGATTCATCTCATGTCAGCAATGATATCCTTCATTCCACATTCTCATCTGATATCCCTCATTCCACAACCTCATCTGAATTCAGCTTGAACCTCTGGCAGTTTTCTGTCAATGTATCGTTGCAGTCTTTTTAATATTCATCTTTAGTAAAATTTTACTTGCATGCAATATTAATGATAATGTCTGATGATTTCTGCATTCCATTGTGTAACCTCTCTTGTCAGTTGTTGTCAGGTGCCATCGAGTCGGAACCGACTCATAGCGACCCCATGCACAGCAGAACGAAACAATGCTCGATCCTGGGCCAACCTCACCACCGCT
>NW_006408745.1:783931-787206 GCF_000296735.1 Chrysochloris asiatica | reverse complement strand
CACAGGTAAACATCCTTCTGATAGTAACCTCTCTTAGAAAGATCCATATTTTTGTCCATTTCTAAGAGAGGTTACAAGGTTAAATTGTAACCTCTCTTAGAAATGGACAAAAATATGGATCTTTTCCAATAACTTGACCAGGTAGCTGTCTTCCAAATTTCTAATCATAGATGAATGAGTGCCTCCAGTAAACATCAGTTTGTTGAAAGATTTCAATTTATATTCCATCAATTCCTGGAGCCTTATTTTTGCCGTTGCTTTCAGTGGTCCTTGGACTTCTTCCTTCAGAATCATTAGCTCTTGATCATATACTACCTCTTGAAATGGTTGATTATCAACCACTTCTCTTTGATACTGTGTATTCCTTCTATTTTCTTTTGATGCTTTCTACATCATTCAATAATTTGCTCATAGAATCCTTCAATATTGCAAGTCGAGGTTTCAATTTTTTCTTCAGTTTCCTGAGCTTTAGAAATCCTGAGTGTGTTCTTCCCTTTTGGCTGTCTATCTCCAGATATTTGCACATTTCACTATAGTATTTGACTTTGTCTTTTTGAGCTGCCTTTTGAAAATTTCTATTCAGCTCTTTGCCTCATTTCTTCAATTTGCTTTAGCAACTCTATGCTGGAGAGAATGCTTCAGAGTCTCTTCTGACATCTATTTTGGTCTTTTCCTTCTTTCTTGTCTTTTTAATGACCATTTGCTTCCTTCCTGTATTATGTTCTAGATATCATCCCACAACTCTTCTGTTTTTCAATCATTAATGTGTAATATCATCAAATATATTCTTGAGATTATCTCTCAATTCAGGTGGAATTTGCTCAAGGTCAAATTTGGCTTTGGTATATTTGTTTTAATTTTGTTCAGCTTCAGCTTTAACTTGCATAGGAACAATTGATGGTCTGTACTATAGTCTGTCCCTGGCCTTAATTTGGTAGATGATATGGTGCTTTTCCAAATTCTCTTTCCACTGATGTAATTTGATTTCTGAGTATTCCATATGGTGAGTTCTATATGTCTAGTCATCTTTTAGGTTGTTTAAAAATGTAGTTGCAATGAACAAGTTGTTCTTCTTGTAAAATTCTATCATGTGATCTCTAGCATCATTTCTATCATCAAAGGCATAGTTTTCAATGACTGATCCTCTTTGTTTCCAACTTTTGCATTCAAATCACCAATAAATATCAAACATCTTGATTTTGTTCTTCATCAGTTTCAGACTGAAGAAGTTGCTAGAATTCTTCAATCTCATCATCATTGGCTTTAGTGGTTATTACATAAATTTGAATAAATTTGTATTAACTGGTCTTCTGATTAATGAAATCCATAAATCACTGATAAATCTAAAAATGAGGGAAACTGTACAGATAACATGAATAAGAAGTCATATGGGTGATATCACTACAGAATCAATGGAAATAAATCAGATAATATCAGAATACTATAAAGAATTATACTCCAACCAATTTTAAAATCTAGAAGAAATGGACAGATTTAGAGAAAAACATGACCTCCACAAGCTAACAGAGTATGAAATGGAGTGCTTGAACAGACTTATAACAATAGAAGAAATTTATTAAATTATTAACAAACTCCCACTTAAAAACATCTAGAACTAGATGATTTTACTGGTGAAATTTATCCAACATTCATAGAGGAGGTGGCACCAATTCTACTCAAGATATTTCAGAATACAAAAATATATGAATTCTCCAAAATTCATTTAATGAAGGAAGCATAATTCTGATACCAAAACCAGGTAAAGACATCTCTAAGAAAGAAAATTATAGACCAATATCCCTCATGAGCATAGATGCAGATATTCTCAACAAAATCCTAGCCAATAGAATTAAATAATATATTTTAAAATATTCATCATGACCAAGTGCAATTAATACCAGGAATGCAAGTATGGTTCAATATTAGAAAAACAATGTAATCCACCATATAAATTTTTAAAAAATAAAGGAAAAAAAATACCATGATCATGTCAATTGATGGAATAAGGCATTTGACAAAATCCAACATTCATTCTTGATAAAATACTCAATAAAATAGGAATAAAAGCGAAATTCTTCAATAGACTTAAGGGTATATATACAGAATCAATGGAGTCCTGGTGTGGTGTTTTATGTTAATCTGCTGGACTACAAAGTTGGTTTGAGCCACAAGGTCAATGGTTCAAATTCAACAGCTTCCTCAGAAAAACTATACAGGGTTGCTATTAGTCGGAACTGACTCTATGGTACTTAACAGCAACATAGAAAACCAATGGACTTCATGTGTGGTGCTGCAGGATCAGCACTGGACTGCAAAAACAAGTTCAGCAGTTCAAACCCATCAACTGCTCTTTGGAAACCCTAAACTTGTTAGCTATGAGTCAAAACTAACTTGACAGCACTTAACAACAACAACAATGCAAAACCAACAGTGAATATAAATTTCAATGGTGAGAAACTAAAGCTATTTTTCCTGTGAACAGAAATCAGATAAGGGTTCCCTCTGTCACCACTCTTATTCAATATTGTGTTGGCAGTCTTACCCAGAACAATTAGGCAAGAAAAGGAAATTAAAGGTATACAGTTGGAAAGGAACTAAAAGTCTCTCTATTTGCAAATTATATGATCTGATACTTAGAAAGTCCCAAACACTTCGGAAGAAAATTATAGGAACTCAATGGTAGATTTGCCTAAACAAGATCAACATACAAAATCGGTTGGATTCCTTTACATTAATAAAGAGACTTCTGAAAAGGAAATCAGGAAAACAATACCATTTGGAATAGCCATCCCAAAGATTAACTGCTTGGAAATAAATCTAACCAGAAAAGCAAAAGACCTGTACAAAGAAAACTAAAAAACACTACTACAAGAAATCAAGAGACCTGCAGTAATAGAGGAATATACCATGCTTGTGAATAGGAATACTTAACAATATGAAAATGTCAAAACTACCCAAAGAAATCTGTAGATACAATGTAATCTCAATCCAGACTCCAACATCATTCTTCAAAGGGATGGAATAATTAATCACTAACTTTATGTGGAAAGGAAAGAGATCCTGGATAAGCAAGGCATTATTAAAAAAGGACAAAGAAAGAGGCCTTTCATTTCAGGCTCTAAATATCTGCTTTACAGTCACAGTAGTCAAAACAGCCTGGTACGGGTACAATGAAAGACACTTGTTGTTGTTGTCAGGTGCCATCGAGTCGGAACCGACTCATAGCGACCCCATGCACAGCAGAACGAAACAATGCTCGATCCTGGGCCAACCTC
>NW_006408745.1:766483-781011 GCF_000296735.1 Chrysochloris asiatica | reverse complement strand
TGGGTGACCCTGCTGGTTATTTAAAACACCGGTGGCATAGCCCTCAGAATCACAGCAACTCAAACCACCACAGCACGACAGACAGACGAGTGGTAAAAAGACACTTAGATCAATGGAATAGAATTGAAATCCCAGAAGTAAATCCATCCATCTATGATCAGTTGATCTTCAACAAAAGGTCAAAGTGCACGATGTGGGGGAGAGATAGTATCTTCAGCAAATGGTGCTGACAAAATTGGAAATCCATTTCCGTAACAATAAAACAAGATGCATATCTTGCATCATATACAACAATGAACTCAAGGTGGGTTGAAGACCTAAATGCAAAGCCTAGATATATAATGATCATCAATGAAAATAATAGTTACAAACTTAGGAACGAAGATACATGGAGTAAAAAGATCACCCATTGACTGGGAAAGGAATACTTATCAATGACATATCAGACAAAGTGATACTTTCCAAAATTTATACAACACTTCAAAACATCAACAAGAAGACAACACAATTAAAAACTGGACAGGTGACATGAACAGACACTTTACCAAAGAAGACATTCAAGGGACAAACAAACATATGATGACATGCTCAGGATCATTAGCCATTAGAGATGCAAACCAAAACAATAATAAAATATCAACTTGTTGTTTTTGTTAGGTGCCATCGTATTGGTAGTGTAATGGTTATGAATTGGGCTGTGAACCTTAAGGTCAGCAGTTGGAAACTACCAGCTGTTCCGTGGGAGAAAGATGAGGCTTTCTGTTCCGTAAAGATTTTACAGCCTCGGAAACCCTGTACAGGGTTGCTATGAGTTGGAACCAACTCCAAGCACATAACCACCAACCATGGTATTGGTACCTACTTGAAGTGACCATACGCACAACAGAATAAAACACCACCCAGTCTTGTGTCAACTTCACAACTGTTGCTACACTTGAGTCCATTTTTGCTGTCATTGCATCAATTCATCTCATTGGGATCTTTCTGTTTTTTGTTGTCCCTCTACTTTACCAAGCATTATGTCCTTCTCCAGAGACTGGTCACTTCTGACAATATATTTGAAGTGTGAGAGACTAAATTTGGCCATCCCAGATGCTAAGAAGCATTTTGGCTGTAGTTCTTCCAACACAGATTTGTTCTTTTGACAGTCTAAAGTACTTTTAATATTCTCCTCCATTGTCTAATCTTCACATCCATATGGAGTTATTGCAAATCCCATGACTTGGATCAGACACATCTTCATCCTCAAACATTTTTGCTCTTGAACACTTTCTAGAGAACCTGTGCAGCAGACTTGCTTAATGCAATACATCATTTGATTTATTAACTGCTTATTCCATGAGTGCTGATGTTTTTTCTGAGCAAAATGAAGTCTTTGACAATATAAATCTTTTCTCCATTTATCTTGAGGTTATTTACTAGTCCAGTGGTGAGGATTTTTGTTTTCTTTACACTGAAGTGCAACTCATACTAAAGGCTGTGGTCTTTGATCTTCATCAGTAAGTATTTTAAGTCCTCTTAGTTTTTAGCAAGCAAGGTTGTATCACTTGCATATTGTAGGTTGACAAAGAGTCTTCCCCCAATCCCGATGTCAGGTTATTCTTCATATAATCCAACTTCTTGAATTATTTGTTCAGTGTACAGAATGAGTAAATATGGTGAAAGGTTACAAACCAGGCACACACCTTCCCTATTTTTAAACCATTCAATGTCTTCTTTTCTGTTTGAACAACTGTCTCTTCATCTATGTCCTGTTTCCTCATGAGCACAATTAAGTGTTCCAGAGTACTCATTCTCCACAATGTTGTTTATAGCTTGTCGTGATCCACATAATCAGAAGCCTTTGGATAGTCAATAAAGCACAGTAAACATCTTTCTGATATTCTCTGCTTTCAGCCAAGATTCATCTGATATCAGCAATGATATATAACCTTTGTTCCACGTCATCTTCTGAATACAGCCTGAACCTCTAGCAACTCCCTGTCAATGTACTACTACAGCAGGTGTTGGACTATCTTTAGCAAAAATTTACTTGCATGCGATATTATCATACTGTCCTATAATTTCCACATTTTCTTGGGTCACCTCTGTTTGGTACGGACATAAACATAGATCTCTTCTAATTATCGTTTGGTAGATGTCTTCCAAATTTCTAGTCTTAGATTAGTGCGTGCCTCCAGTGCTCCATCAGTTTGTTGAATGATTTCAATTTGTTTCCAATCAATTCCTGGAGCCTTGCTCTTTGCGAATGCCTTCAGTGTGCCTTGGACTTCTTTCTTCAATATCATTGGTTCTTCATAATATGCCACCTCTTGAAATGGTTGGTCATCAACCATTTCTTTTTGGTACAGAATTCATATATTCCTTCCATCTTCTTTTGGTGCTTTCAGCATTATTCAATAATTTGCCAATGTTGTTGTTGTTGTTAAGTACCGTGGAGTCGGTTCCAACTCATAGGGACCCCGCACAGGGTTTCCGAGGCTGCAAATCTTTACGGGAGCAGAAAGCCTCATCTTTCTCCCATGGAATAGATGGTAGTTTTGAACTGCTGACCTTAAGGTTAGCGGCCCAATTCGTAACCACTCCGCTACCAGAATCCATCAACATTGCAAGTTGAGAAGTTGAGGCTTGGACTTTTCTTCAGTTTTCTCAGCCAGAGAAATCCTGTGTGTTCTTCCCTTTTAATTTTCTAACTCCATATATTTGCACATTTCATTATAGTATTTAACTTTTATTCTCAAGCTGCCCTTGGAAATGTTCCATTAATCTCTTTTACCCCCCATTTCTTCCATTTATTTTAGCATTTCTATGCAGGAAAGCAAGTTTCAGAATCTCTTCTGACATCATCCATTTTGGTATTTTCTTTATTGTTTTCCTAATCACCTTATGCTTTCTTCCTGCATGATTTTGATGTCATCCCACAACTCTTCTGGTCTTTAGCCATCAAATCTGCTCTTGAGATCTTTAAACTCAGGTTCGATATGTTGAATATCATCTTTTGGCTCTGGTGGACTTGTTTTAATTTTCTTCAGCTTCAATCTGAACTTGCATTTGACCAATTGATGATCTGTTCCACAGTCTGCCCCTGCCCTTATTTTTGGCTGATGACATTGAGCTTTTCCATCATCTTTTTCCACAGATGTAAAGGTGTGCGTATTCATTTTGATTTCTGCATATTGAATCTGGTGTGATGCATGTGTATAGATGTCTTTTGTGTTGTTTAAAAAAGTTACTTGCTGTGAAGAAGTCATTGGTCTTGAAAAATTCTATCATGTGGTCTCCTGCATTGTTTCTATCACCAAGGTCATATTTCCCAATTATTGATCCATCCTTTTTGTTTCCAACTTTTGAATTTCAATCTTCAGTCATTATCAATGCATCTTGAATGCATGTTTGATCTATTTCATACTGAAGAGGTTGGTAGAATTCTTCAATTACATAATCATTGTACTCCAGCTTTACTGTTGTTGTTAAGTGCTGTTGAGTTGGTTCTGACTCATAGAGAAGCTTTATATGGTTTATAAGGAACAACTGGTGGGCTTGAACTTCTGACCTTATGGTTCACAGTCCAGTGCTGATCCTACAGTGTTGCACCAGGAGACCAAGTTCAAAAACACAGAAACAACAAATGCTGATATGCATGCTACATACTGGGACTCCCCTATATTGCTGTTGTAAAATGGTATAAACCATGTAAAAATAGTATAGCAATTCCTCAGAAAGTTAGAAATGTAAATAGTTATAGCCCAGAAATCCCTTTAATTGGTATATATCCTTAAGAAATAGAGCTATGACACAAAACCATACATGCACACCCATGTTTATTGCAGCACTATTCACAATAGCAAAATGATGGAGACAACCTAAATGCACATTAACAGAAGAATGTTAAAAGAAATTTTGATACATACACACAATGGAATACTATGCAACATTAAAGATAACAATGAATCTGTCAAATACTTCACCATAAAGATGAACCTGGAAGACATTATGCTTAATGAAATTAGTCAATCACCAAAGGACATAAACTGTATGAGACTACTGCTATAGAAAGTAAAGAAATAGTATTATTATTACTTTTTTTAAAAGTTTTTATTGTAGATGAGTGAAAGTTTACAGGGCAGATCATCAGTTTTACATTCAACAAATCATATACTTTGTTTCATTACAATAATTATAATCCCCTCCACATACCATCAGTTAAAAAAAGTATTTCTCTCTATTAATTTTAGCTCTTTTTCTTTCTTTCTTTTTAAAAAACTCAGGAATATATAATAATTTCTACCACCAAAGGGCACATCCTGCAAGTCTGTCTCCTGGCCACCAGCTCTCAGTCCCTCTTTCCATGAATCCAGAGTCCTCAGCTGCTCCCTTTCTCCATGTTCCCATCTCTGCCTCCATCTCTGGTGTCGCTGCTTCTCTGGATAATGTCCCACATTCCACTTGTACTCTCCTGCTTTGATGGTCCTTGGGTCCTCTGTTTCTGACTGTAAGATTAACTACTCCCCCATTTTTGTTACAAAACTTCTACCTTTACAATTGTGACAGTCACAATTAGTAACGATAACAATTACTCACTATTGAATCAGCAGAATCTTATCCCCATCTCTTTTCACCAGACACATCTAGACAAGATGAAAACTATTCCGTGGGGACTCTATCTCCCCCCACCCCCACTCTTAAACTAAACTCACTCTTGAAACCTTGTAAGCCAGTCACTTCATGCCTTTATTGCTCCCTCATTTTAGATAGCCAAAGTCTAAGTTGCCCATCCCTATCTATGCTGTATACAGAAGGGATTGCATTGATACATGATGTGAAGACTCTTTTCCTCTCTGTTGGTATTTTGAGTTACTACATCTATGAGTGTATGTCAAGTTCATCAAATTGTAGCATTTTACACTGGTTTCCTTTATCAAAAATACGTGTTTTGTGTGTGTGTGTGTTTTTTTTAAACTTCCTCTAGTCGGATTCTGATTATCAAGCCATCGAGGCTAGGTCAAATGGGTACTATCTACAAATTTGGGTGTTCTTGTGCATCTCCCCTCACTTCATATCAGCTGGATGTTTCACTCTTAGCTCTAGCTTTCTGTGGCTGTATTCTTGTCCATGAGTTCAGGTGGCCCCAGGTCTCACCACACTTTGGACCAACCAGCCCTTCCTCTTCTCGCTCTCATCTCAAGGTCAATGGGAGTCTATGTAATATGGTTGAGCTCAGCCCATTTCTTCATTGCTACCGTTCCCGGTTTTCCACTCACCAGTATACCAATATGGTTGCCAGCAAGTTTACAAGCCTGCTCATGTGTTCCCTTTGAATTTCAGTGTTAGAGGGGGGTTTGTCTTTAAGGGACTTGATTGCTTTCCTTCATGGCTTCTGGGCAAACAACTTGCTCATTCTTGTAGTAGCCAATCTTATTGCCATTTTTGTTTCAGGTGTTTCCTGCTGATATTTCATTGGAGATGTATCTTCTGTTGCTCTAGGTGTTCCAGGATGGTCTGCTTGTCCTTTTGGAGTCCAACCACAGAAGGTTCTGGATGGGGCTCAGGATTCCATGTAAAGTCCTAAACACTGCAAAGGCTCTGCAAGAGGCCCATTTCACTGGACAAGTTGGAGAAACCCTTTTAGGTATTCCAATCAGTTATAGGCTGAAGATGGGCTTACAAGCTTTCTGTGATCATGTTTTCTAACATTCCTTTTAAGCCCACTCAAGTGTTTACAATAATAGGCAAGGGAAACCAATATTCATAAAACAGTCAAGCAATCAAAGGACGTATTGCATTAGGCAAATCTGCTGCACAAGACCTTTTTAAAGTATTGAAGAGCAAAGATGTCAGGTTGAGGACCAAGGTGTGCCAGACCCAAGCCATGGGATTTTCAATAACCTCATATGCATGTGAAAGCTGGAGAGTAAATAAGGAAGACCATAGAAGAATTGATGCTTTTGAGTTATTGTGTTGGAGGAGAATATTGAAAGTGCCATGGGCTGCCAAAAAGAACCGATAAATCAGTTTTGGAAGAAGTGCAGCCAGAGTGCTCCTTGGAGGCCAAGAAGGCCAGATTTTGACTTTCATACTTTGGACATATTGTCAGAAGGGACCTGTTGCTAGAGAAGAATATCATGTTTAGTAAGGTGGATGGTCAGAGAAAGAGAGGAAGACCCCCAACAAGTTGGATTGGCCAAGTGGCAGCATCGATGGGCTCAAGCGTGGCAACAGTAGTGAGGTTGGTCCAGGATCAGTCAGTGTTTCGTTCTGCTAAGCATAGGGTTGCTATGAGTCAGTACTGACTCGATGGCACCTAACAACAACAACAAATAGCTAATGATATGTTTGTTGGCTGCCCGAATCTCTTCCTTGTTGAAGTATCATTCATTTCCTGTGCCCATTTGTTAACTGGTTTACTTGTCTTTTTCTTATAGTTGTGTTATAATTTCCTATTGCTTTTATAAATTAGTCCCTTGTCTGAGATGTCATTGCAAAAGACTTTTTCCCATTCTATGGGCTCCCTTTTTGCTCTTTTGGTGAGTCCTTTGATGCACACAAGTTTCTAATTTTTAGAATATCTCAATCATCTATGTTGTCGTCTTTTGTTTGTATAATTTTTGCAATGTTTGGTAGTGTGTGTGTGCCCTGGATTAGAGCCCTTAAAATTTGCCCTATTTTTCAAGTGATAACCTTTATAATTCTAGGATTCACATTTAGGTCTTTAATCCATGTGAGATATAGGTCTTGTTTCAATGTTGTATATCAATTTCCTGTTCTGCCAGCACCGTTTGTTAAAGAGACTATGTCTTCCCCACTCAATGTACTTTGGCTCTTTGTCAGATATCAGTTGGCTGTATGTAGCTGGGTTACTTTCTGGATTCTCAATTCTGTTCCGTTGATCTATATATCTTTCATATTTCTAGGACCAGGCTGTTTTGACTTCATTAGCCATGTAGTATATTTTGAAATCAGGAAGTGAGAGTCTTCCATCTCTGTTCTTCTTCTTAAGCAGTGCTTTGTTTATCTTGGGTCTGTTTCCTTTCCATACAAAGTTTGTAATTGTTTTTTCCATCTCTCTAAAAAATGTCGTTGGAATCTGGATTGGGATTGTGTTATATGTGTAGATTGTTTTGGGTAGTATTGACATTTTCACAATGTTAAGTCTTCCAATCCAGAAGCATGGTATAGTTTTCCATTTTTGTAAGTCTCTTTTGGTTTCTTATAGTAGTGTTTTGTAGTTTTCTTTGTATAGGTCCTTTTTTTTTTCTGGTTACATTTATTCTTAAATATTTCATCCATTGGGTGACTATTGTAAATGGTATTGCTTTTCTAAATTCCTTTTCAGTGTTGTCATTATTAGTATAGATGAATCCAATGGATTTTTGTATGTTGCTGATTCTTCCAATGAGGTTTTTTTTTTTTTTTTTTTTTTTTTTGCTGAATCTTGGGGTTTTCTATGTATAGGACCATATCATCTGCAAATAGAGTGAGTTTTACTTCCTCTTTGCCAATTTGGATGCCTTTAATTTTCCTATCTTTCCTTATAGCTCTGGCTTAAACCATAGTGGTTATGAATCAGGCTGCTAATCTCAAGGTCAGCAGTTTGAAACTACCAGCTGTTCTGGGGGAGAAAGATGATCTTTCTGCTTCCATAAATATTTACAGCTTTGGAAACTCTGTATAGGGTCATTATGAGTCAGAATCGACTCCACAGCACATAACAATAACAATGACAACAAGACTTCTAAAACAATATTGAATAGGTGTGGTGATAAAGGGCATTCTTGTCTGGTACCTGTTCACAAGGGGAAGACTTTAAGGTTCTAATGGGAGTGATGTTAGCTGTTGGTTTTGTATATATGCTCTTAATTTTGTTGAAGAATTTCCCTTCAATTCCTATTTTGCTTAGTGTTTTTATCAGGAATGGATGTTGGATTTTGTCAAATGCCTTAAGAAAAGGTATTCTTGATAAAGGAAATGTTCTATAATGGTTACTGGGTAGGGTGTCGGAGGAGCAATTGTTCATCAGCTAGAGGGTAAACAAGGGTGATGGGGAAGCCAATATAAAACAAGAAGTAGGTTGGCAGAGGAAAGTTGATGGTAGCAGAACACACAAGGAGGAGTGCAAGAGTTAAAGGAAATAGAAGTATATACTGTTAACTGATGGTACATAGAGGGTTTGCGATGGTTTTAATGAAGCTAACTACATGATTTATTTAATATATATCTGATGATCTGCTCTGCAAACCTTTACTAAATTCATAATAAAATGCTGTTTGCTTTTTAAAGGTGTCTTTGGCAGCAAATTAGTTCAATATAATGTCATTTGGTGTCTTGAGTGCTATTTCCATGGACATTGATTGTGGAACCAAGTAAAATTAAATCTGTGGCAGCTTCAATATATTCACCACTTATCATGATGTTCCTGATTGATCCAGTTGTGAGGATTTTAGTTTTGTTTAATTCAAAGTATAATCCATAATTAAGGTGCTGTGGATTTTCATCTGCTTTAATAAATGCTTAAAGTCCTCTTCACTTTCAGCAAGCAAGGTTGTGTCATATATAAATGGCAGATTGTTAATGTGTCTATCTCCAATCCTGATGCCATGTTCTTCTCACAGACCATCTTTTTGGAATTTTTGTTTATCATACAAATTGAATAAGTATGGTGAAAGAATATAAACTGGATGCACATCTTTCCTGCTTTTTTCAATTTGTTCAGCTTGGAAAATGCCAGCTACGTTACTCTCTTGATTGCCATTGATTTCAGACTTTCAGAAGTTGATAAAAATCTTAATTTTATTCACATTTTCCATTAATATTTGTTGCATAAATTTGAGTAATAGTCATAAAGGATTTCTTTGTAGGTGTATGGATATTATCTCATCACTGACAGCACTGTAATTCAGGATAGATCTTAAAATGCTTTTTTTGATGATGAATGCTACATTATTCCTTTTCAATTACTCATTCCCAGTGTAGTAGAGGATATGATTTTCCGCATCAAAATGGCTAATTCCAGTCCATTTACACTCACTAATACCTACTATATGGGTCTTTATTTTTTCTCCTTAATTTTTGATGATTTTCAACTTTCCTAGGTTTATACATTCCATATTTGAAATACTAATGGATATTTTCAGCTCTTTCTTCTCATTTTCAGTTATATAACCTGAGTAAATGATGGTATCACAAGCTTTATTCCATTTATGTCATTATAGTTGACTCTACTTTGAGAAGGAATCTTGTTGAGGTCCTATGTCAGGTTCCAGCCTCGACAAAGAAGTGTGGGTGTCATGAAGAAGGGAGATCTGGCGGCGAAAGGGATAGAGAAAGAGAGAGATGAAATATATACAAAAAAGACAGACACATAGATATGATGCAAACTGACAGGTAGACAGATCTGCAAACATATTGCCTAGCATAGTACAGCATTGCACCCAGATCTAACTCTACCTCAGTCTTTTATTCTCTGTTTTAGGGATGGATGTATTACAAAGGAAGGATGTAATTCACAAAGGGAGGATGTGATTAAGACAGGATACAGAACTGATATGTGATTAATCATTCAAAACAGGACATAATGATTCACATGAACAATTTTTAACTATGATATTTTCATAGTTTTTCTTAACAATCCAACATTTTTATTTTTACAGAAAAAGGTTCAATCAAGCTGTTATATATTAACTTTTAGGCTTAAATTATCTAGAGCAGTGACGTGTGGTTTCTTAAGGATACTTAACATAAAGCAAGGTTCTTGAAAGGAGCCAAGCTGTCTCTGTACACTTTGCAAACTTTTGTTTGTGAGCAAGATCTCAGGCACCGGGCTTCATTTATCTATATCTAAAATGCTACATTGCTCTTAATTATCACATTCCTACATACTTTCAGGAGGAAGGAGAGCATCTGGGTTAAACTGATTATATTCAGAGGTGGTTTAATGGGGCTGCCACTGATCAACCCAGGGCATATGCTGTCCCCAGCAGAAGCTGTATCCTAGTTGTATTCTGATTGCTTTCTAACCTGATGGATTAATTTCTAGCAATATATCAGATAATGTTCCTCTGCTATTCATTAGATTTTCACTGGTCATTATATATATATATTTCTTCTTAGTTTATCTTAGTCTAAAAACTCTGGTAAAGCCTGTTCATCATGGGTGATCCTACTGCCATTTAAAATACCAATGGCATGGATTATAGCCTAATAGTAACATGCAAGCTACCACAGTATGACAAACTGACAGATTAGTAATGGTTTATACATTTGATTGTATGTAAAGCAATAAAGTGACTCTCAGTCTTTCTATGGTCAAGGAACAGCAGCTGCCCACAAGACATACATCAATTCTGAATTCTAGATTCTCCTCCAAGCCTCTGTCTCCTGGGATTTTCACTGAGTTAGAATTTTATACTTAAAAGCATATATTCTTACTCTATCCCCCCCACCTTTTTTTTTTTTTTTTTTTTTTTTTTTTTTTTGGTGAGGAGAGGAGAGTGTCTAACTTTTCTAGTTGCCATCAGCAGGAGTGTCTGAATTACCTAGTTTGCTATTATGGGAACTTGATCTCTTCCCACCAGGAATCCCTATAAGCATGGAAAACCTTGGTTGTTGTTGTTGTAGCTATGTGCTGTGGAGTCGGTTCCAACTCATAGTGACCCTATACAGGGTTTCCAAGGCTGTACATCTTTACGGGAGCAGAAAGCCTCATTTTTCTTCCGCTGAACAGCTGGTAATTTCGAACTGCCGACCTTACGGTTCACAGCCTGATTCGTAACCACTACGTTACCAGAGTTATTTGATCTATGACATCTGACATTGGAATCTTAATGCTGATTCTGAAAATAAAGTAAAATGAACTTAAATCTAAAATGTTTTTCCTACATGAAGACCTTGCCAAGATCCTAGTTTTCGATTAAATCACCCAAATTTTAAATTTCCAAGTTAGATTGGCAATATCTACATGATATTACCATTCTCCTCTTCTGAAAAAATCATACGTTACTTTTAATTCCCATTTTTTTTACTGCTTATGTTTATTTGGTAACTTATAAAAATCAGTAAATTAATTTATTTGATTAAATGTTTCTATCTTTTAAAATAATTACTTGGTATATCTCCTTTTTCCTAACATATTTTGCTGGTTCTTTATAAATGTATTCTCATTTGTATGTGCTATGGAAATATTTCTAAGGATTATTAATGTGCATGTGTTTTCTAGAAGCAAGTGAATTATAAGTTTGTAAGAGACTTTATTTTATCTCTTTTAAGCCCCACACATAACATAGAATGCCTAGGTCAAGTTTGTAGTGTACAATGTTTTTGTTGTTGTTGTTAAATGCCATTGAGTTGGTTCCAACTTAACAGCCCTGTGTAGGGTTTCTGAGGAGCATCTAGTGGGTTTGTACTGTCAGCCTTATGGTTAGCAGTCCAGTGCATATCCTACAGGGCCACACAGTATGCATTAAGTATTCTAAAATATTGACTATGTAGCATTAAATATCACAAAGGTGTTTATTTTTGCTTTCTTGACTATGCAAAGGCATTCAACTGTGTGGATCATAATAAACTATGGATGGCATTGTGAATAATGGGTATTCCAAAACACTTAATTGTATTCACAAAGAACTTATACATAGAGCAAGAAGCAGTTACTATAACAGAACAAGGTGTGTGCCAGGGTTGTATCTTTTTAGCATATTTATTCAGTGTTTGTACTAAACAGATAACCTGAGAAGCTGGATTATATGAAGAAGCACATGACACTCAGGTTGCAGCAAAGCTCAGTAACAATGTGAGATATGCAGTTGACACAACCTTACTTGCTAGAAACAAAGAGAATTTGAAATACTTGCTATTGAAAATTGAAGATGACAGCTTTCAGTATGGAATGAACCTCAATGTAAGGAAAACAAAAGTCCTCACAACTGGACAAATACTAATATGATATATGGAAAAAAGATTGAAGTTGTAAGACTTCATTTTGCTTGGATCCACCAGCACACATGTAAACATCAATCAAGAAATCAAAGGACTTATTGTGCTATGCAAATCTGTTGCAAAAGACTTCTAAAGTTAAAGACCAAAGATGTCAGTTTGAGTACTAAGATGAGCCTGACCCAAACCATGGCATTTTCAGTTGCCTCTTATGCGTGTAAAAGTTGAACAATGAAGACTTAAAATTTATCCTCTCAGGACTCAATAAAATTAGGTTCAACTGATAGCAGTAATTATAAACAGCATTGTGTAAGCTTCAATGTTGTTGAAGCTGTTGAGCCCATTCAGACTCATAGTGAATCTACATCGGGTTTCTGAGAAGCAACTGGTAGATTGGAACTGGCAACCTTGTGGTTCGCAGTCTAATGCTGATCCTACAGCATCATACCAGCCAGGTTAATTTAATCTTTATAAGGAATGTGTTAAAGTGAAATTGTCAACTTTGATGCTTCAATTTATGTATTAACTACCTTTTGCTTTTATTGTTGAGTTATGACTGCTATTTGTGTAGCACTGTAGGATAAACACTTGACTGCTAACAATGAGGTTAGTAGTTCAAACCCACTAGCCACCTCTTGGAAACCCTATACAAGATTACTGTGAGTCAGAGGCAACTTGACGGCACTTAATAACAACGATGTTTCTAAACAGAAATCTTTTAAGCTATACACAAAATACTTTTAAACTATGTTCATATCAACTATAATTTTTTTTTAATTTTCATTATTCAGATAAAATTTAGCTCCAGAGAGGAAAAAACAAAAACAAAAACACCAAAAGAGCTTATTTTTGAAATATCAAAGTAAAAGAGTTTTTTTTTTTTTTTTTTTTTGTAATTTAATTGAGGCCATTCGTTCACTCATTAACAAATAATCTATTGATAGAGACCGTTTAAGGGACTGTGTTCTTGTCTTAATAAAGTTTCTATATTAATTAATGACAGAGACAGAAATAATTTAGCAAATTATTTAATGCAACTTCTAATAGTTGTAAATTAAGGAAAATAGATAAGAGTAAAGGAGTTACACATGAGAGGGCAAGTATCAAAGACAGACTAGCCAGGGATAGTCTCTTAAGTTCATGATCTTTGAAAATAGACATGAATGCAATAAATGATCAAGTTAGGAGGATATCAAGATTTTTTTTCCAGATTAAGAAGACCAAAAGCTCAAGCTACTGAAGTAAGAAGAAACATTGATGTGTTGAAGGATGTAGACAAAGTACACTGAGAAAATTGTAGTGTGTAAGGTAGAAGGATATAATAGAAAATACAATTGTAAGTATAGACAAGAGCTGGATGATAAAGGCAAGGCTCAGAAGTATTTATTTTATTCTGAGTATGGTGGAAAGCTATGGGGAGATTATAAATAGAGAGGTAATAGAATGTGATATCATGCAGAGTTTTAAATTCCCTTTGGTTACTCTGTGGGAGAAAGAGTGGGAGCTAGGAGGCAAATATTTAGACCATTGCAGTAGTTTAGAAGTAAGATGAAGGTGACTTGCAATAGAATAGTTGCAGGAGAGGTGGGTAGATCTGATTAGGTTTAGGACAAATATTCATGGTAGAGAAACAAATAAACATTTCTGTCACGTCAATTCTATAAATTTTGCGTAGGTTGGATATGAGGGTAAGTAAAAAATTTTGCTACAAAAATTACAGAAACCTTTTATAAACAAAAAAATAAAAGGTGAAGCTATTATTTCCTTGTATATCCTCCTATACATTGCCTAAGATGGTATTTCCATCTCTAGGCCCCTTCCCCCCCAAAATCTGAACTCTTAGATTTACACCATATCAAAACAGCAATTTGGGCATACTATAGGCACTTGAATTGTGTTCCTTTTTAATTTTTTTTTTGGAATTTTGGAAACTGAAAGAAGTCTGGAGGGGCAAAACCAGGGTTATAGATGGACCTCGAGTTAGAAAACCAAAAGGGAAGAACATGATCAGCATTTCTCAAGGTTAGGGAACTGGAAGAAAAAAAAAAAAAAATCAAGACTTGACTTAAACAATATTAAAGGATTCTATGAGCAAAATCCTTGGGTTGTGAGATTTGTATCTCAGAAAGACTTACATGTTTTATATCTGAAGTGTATTTTCTCCATTGATCACCAGAATCACTATGTTTGGCCCATAGAAAGGGCTGCTCCCTATCACAGGAAAATATTGGAATATTACATGGAGCCCTGGAGGGAGAAAGTGTTACATGCTGAAAAAATGAAAATTACGATAAACAGAAAATCATTGGAACTAAAGAATGTAGTTAAATATTGAAAAGAAGAAATAAAATCTGAATCTGAGAAATGTACATTATTATTCTAAGATCAGATGAAAATTGTACATAGGCAATAAGAAGAATAGAGGGGCATTTTAACAAAACAAAATTTAAATCTAAAACAAATTTCAGATCATATTTACACATTAAAACACCTTTTAATGATGATAAAGAGCAAATGTGTGCATTCTGAACTGGAATTTATAACAGATTTTAAAAGTATCTAAGGAGCTCTGGTAGCGTAGTGGTTACAAATCGGGCTTC
>NW_006408745.1:764377-765778 GCF_000296735.1 Chrysochloris asiatica | reverse complement strand
ACTGTGGTGACTTGCGTGTTTCTGTGATTCTAGAAGCTATACCACTGGTGTTCTAAATACCAGCAAGGTCAACCATGATGGACAAGTTTCAGATGAGATTCCAGACAAAGAAAGACTAAGAAGAAGTCGAGATGTACTACTTCTAAATATATAGTCACTAAAAACTTTATGAATAGCAGTGGAACACTGTCAGATAGCACCAGAATATTGAATTCTGCAATATGATGAAGAGTACCAGAATATTGTCAGATATACAAAAGGAAGATGAGACCTCAGGTTGGAAGGCACTCAAAATATGACTGGGGAAGTGCTGCCTCCTCATTATAGAGTTGACCATGATGACACAATGGAGTAAAGCCTCTAGAACTTCATTTGCTAATGGAGCACCACATAAAATGAAGACCAACAGCTGTAAACATCCATTAATAATCGGAACATGGAATGTACAAAGTATTGTTGTTGCTGTTTTTAAGTGCTTTTGAGTCGATTCTGACCAATGGCAACCCTGTGTAGGATTTCCAAAGAGTGGCTGGTGAGCTTGAACCACCACCTTGCAGTTCAAATGACTTTGCAGTCTGACGCATTTGCCACACCAGGACTCCGTACAAAGTATGAATCTGGGAAAATTGGCAATTGTCAAAAATTAACTGGAACGTGTAAACATCAGTATATTAGGTACTAGTGAGCTGAAATGGACTGCTATTTGCCATATTGAATCTGACAGTCACATGGTTTACTATGCTAGGATTGAAAAATTGAAAAGGAATTTTGTTGCTTCATCATCAAAAAGAGCATATCAAAATCTGTCTTCAAGTTCAACACTATCTGTGATAGGATAATATCCATACACCTACAAGGAAGACCAGTTAGTACCACTATTATTAAAAATTTCTCACCAACCACTAAAGCCAGTGATAATATTTAAAAAGATAATGTTTAAAAAGGTTGCAACAGTAATTCAAAAGGGAGCTGCTAGAAATTCAAGCCACATTCAGAAGAGGATATGGAACAAAATGTATCATTGCTGAATTTGGATGAAACTTGGCTAATAGCCAAAAATACCAGAAAGATGCTTCTTGTTACTGCTGTTAGGTGGTGTAGAGTTGGCTCCGACTCATAGTGACCTTACACACAACAAATGAAACACTGTCCAGTTCTGTGCCATCCTCACAATCATAATGAAACATTACTGCTACCACTATGTCAATCGATCTCATTGGGGGGTCTGCCTTTTTTTTTTTTTTTTTTTACTTTACCAAGCATGATATCCTTCTCCAGGGACTGTTCCCTCTGTATAACATGTCTAAAATATGAGAGACAAATTCTGGCAATCTTGGCTACTAAGGAGCATTCTGTTCCTAATTCTTCCAACAGAGATCTGTTTGTTCATCTGGCAATCCA
>NW_006408745.1:762297-762822 GCF_000296735.1 Chrysochloris asiatica | reverse complement strand
GTGGTTCAAGCTCACAAGACACTCCTCAGAAACCCTGTACAGGGTCACTATGGGTCAGAACCAACTCAATGGCACTTCATAACAACAATCTGAGTTCTAATTATTAAGGTTTTGAAGCTAGGTCAAATGGGAACTATATGCAAGTTTTTGTGTTCTTGTACATCTCCCCTCACTTCATATAAGCTGGATGCTTCACTCTCAGCTATAGCCCTCTGTGGCTATGTCCTTGTCCATGGGCTCAGATGTCCCCAGGTCTCAACACACTTTGGACCAACCAGCCCTTCATCTTCTCTCTCTTATCTCCCAGTCAACGGGTGTCTATGGATCGTGGTTGAACTCAGCCCATTTCTACATTGCTGCCTTTCCGCCTCCTCCACTCACCAGTAGCCTAATGAATAAAAACAGATTTAATGTATTAGGCTTTAATTATAAAAAAACAAAACAAAACAGAAGAGGTGTGGGATGACACCAAGAAAATCATGTAGGAGAAAGAAAAGGCCATTAAGAATACACTAAAGAAAGAAA
>NW_006408745.1:758609-760182 GCF_000296735.1 Chrysochloris asiatica | reverse complement strand
CTCAAGGTCATCAGTTTGAAACTACCAGTCATTCTGTAGGAGAAAGATGAGGCTTTCTGCTCTCATAAAGATTTATAGCCTTGGAAACTCTATCCAGGGTTGTTATGAGTAGGAACCGACTACACGGCATATCAGCACCACCACCACCACCATTCAGGGATATGGCTCCCTTATCTATGCCACCTCCCACCTCTACTTTTACAGAATAATTTTCATCAGCATGCAGAAATGCTGTTTATTCCTCCTTTATCAAAAATAAAATAGTAAAATAAAAAACATGCTTACTTTATAGTCCTTTATAAGCTTTCTTCATTTTTCTACTCTCCTTTCCATTAAAATTCCTCAAAACAGTTGTCTGTATTCACTTCATTGTTTCTAATTCATGTTGTTCCCTTCTCTCTTGAACCAACTTCAATTATATGTTTATATAAATAATTCATTGACTTAGAAAGAATTAAGTTTAGTAAAAAATTGCAAGAAGATATTATAACCTTGAGGCCTAAGCTGCAAAAAGAAATGTACTGAAAGCAGGAATGAGAACAAAGGGGAATACCTGCTCACTTCTAGGCTCTGTGTTTTATGTATGTGGGGAGAAAACAGGCACAATCTGAGAGATGCTGAAGAAACAGAATCATCATGGGATAAATATTTTTTGCTAGAGTGATATGATTAATGGAATGTTTAGAATTTCATGTCAATAATGTAGACGATTTGCTGATAACACATCGTGACTTCCAGAGTGCACATTAAAAGGGATTGAGACTAGAAAGGACTAGAACATTGGTCAGATTCAGAGACATGTGGAAAATTATTTCGAAGCTGATAATCTGGGAGTATTGAATTTCTGTTGGTGATTGAAGTGAATAGATATGCAAACCATGATTCTATTGTTCTAGATAAACTCTTATGGAAGGAAGGTATTAATTATAAGTATAGCTTCCTTTAAAGTGTTTATAGAGATTTAGCATTTGTAGTGATATGGTGGTAGCATCAGAAGAATGAGGACATGAATCTGATAAAAAAAATCCATCTGTGGATCTCTTGTAAATCCAACTGAAGATCATATAATTGTCAAGGAGACAACTGGTATAACCAAAAGTCATTGAGCATGAGAGGCTTTAAATTCAGGAGCATATTGAAATCCATAGATCAGAGTGGATAGTATCACAGCTGGGGAAGCACACAGAGCTCATTGGTGGCCATTCTTTAAACCCTACTGAGAGTGCTCATATGACATGGTGAGCAAAAGCCTGGCCTTATTTGAATCCAGAATCCTCTATTATCAGAATAATATTAGTTTGTATTTCTCTAGACATAAAATGGGGATCATGATAGAACTTAACTTATTGGGTTATTGTTAGAATTTACAAATATATATAAAGTCATTAATAGGGTGTCAAGAAGCTAACATTGGGTCCAGTGCAATCATTGCTGTTTAGGATTTGAGAGAAGTTATAGACAATTTACCTTAAGAAAATATATGCAATTCTAAAACTGATCAGCTCAAGAAGATAAAACCAGGTACTATAATAAAATATGCAAAGATTTGGAATTAGAAATCCAAAAGGGAAGA
>NW_006408745.1:746348-756214 GCF_000296735.1 Chrysochloris asiatica | reverse complement strand
ATTTGAGCTCACCAATGCCGACAATATCGATGTGTATGTGTTCCATTTCATTTTTGACCAATTCTAATTTTCCTAGATTCGTACTTCGTAAATCCATGTTCCAATTATTAATGCATGTTTACAGTTGTTTCTCTTCATTTTGAGTTGTGCCCCATCAGAAAATAAAGGTCTCTAGGGCTTTTCTCCCACGGGCTTTACTCCATTTACATCATCACAGTCAACTCTACTTTGAGAAGGCATCTTTTCCCCAGTCGCGTTTTGTGTGCCTTCCAACCTGAGGGGCTCATTTTCCAGCAATATATCTGACAGTGTTTCTCTGCTAATCATAAGGTTTTCAGTGACTAAGTATTCAAAAGTAGTTCATCACTCCTTCTTCCTAGTCTGTTTCCCCTGGAAGCTCATCTGAAAACTGTCCACCATAGTATTTAAAATACCAGTGGCATAGCTTCCATAATCACAGAAACTTATAAGCCACCACAGTACAACAAACTGACAGACAAGTGGTGGTTGTGATGTCATCAAATTAGTTTTGATTCATAATGACTCTATGCACAACAGAACAACACACTGTCTACTCTGTCCTGCACCATCCTCACAATTGTTATATTTGAGTCCATCAATGCTGCCATTGTTTCAGTCCTTCATATTGGAGGTGTCTTTCTCCAGAGACTAGTCTTTCCTCATAACATGACTAAAGTAAGAAAAACAGTCTCCCCATCGATGTTTTTAACAAGCATTCTGGCTTCACTACTTCCAAGACATACTCGTTCATTATTCTGGCAATCAAAACACTTTCAATTTTCTTCTCCAACACTATTGTTCAAATGCATTGATTCTTCTATCTTATTCCTAATTATATCCAAATTTCACATGCAGATGAAACTATTATATTTTATTTTAAATCCAATTCAGATATTAGAAGTATAATATGAAATGTTCATTTATGACAAAATTTAGAATATAATGTGTTGATTATATCAACACTAGAAATATATGTTTGAGCTATTTATCATCACAGATTTTATCTTTAACTAAAGATGGTCAAGTAGCAAAATTGTAGCCGAATCTGTTCAATGTCTGTTCAGGAATATCTGTTAAAAGTATTCATTCCTCTGCTCACCATGTAAAACAAAACAAATGAATGAAAAATCAAACCAACAAAAACAAACTATAATTAAAAAGTTGATACTGATGACAAGATCTTAAATGCTCTAAAATACTTAGAAATTCTTTAATGTGACAACACTGTTTAAAGTAGTTTTTGTTTATTAAAATTCTCACAGTAATCCTATTAAGAAGATTCCATTATCATAATCATATCTGTCATCATCATCTTCATCAATTAATATCATCTTTATTTTATAGATGAATAAATGGAGGTACATCAAGGTTAAGTAAATTTCTCAAGATCAACAAGCTAATTTGTTGACTTGTCAAACTGCCATGAATTGAATCCAAGTAATCTGGTTATTTATTTCTTGTACTTAACCACAGTATACAACTTTCTGTTTGAGTCAGGGTTTAGCATTCAGAAAGGATACTATCATCAGCATCTTCTTCATCACTTACAGGAAAAGTGAAAATAATAGCTATTATTTATTGAGTGCTTTGTATGTACAAAACACTATACTGAGTCAATAACTTATGTTATTTATGGTTCCTACAAAGACTCTTTGAGATGTGAATTATTATCTACCCATTCTCTAATAGGAATCTGAAGCTAAGGAGGTCAGTTCATAGAATGAATTTATGTAGCTAGAATATCTAAAATCTTTCTGCATTAATTAGCATCCTCTTGTTGAAACTGACTCCACTCCTGACTTTTTGAAGATATACTTTCCTTCATGTCTTTGCTTCAATTCCTTCTGTTGCCTAAATGTATGTGCTCCCTAAAGGTCCATCCTAAGTTTTCTTCTTCCTTTGAGAGTCTCTTTCTCTTTAAATAATATTTCAAGACTTTTCTTGAAGTACAATGCTGTCTCTGACAGGAGTATATCTATCTGCTTTTAAGTAAGAGCAGTTAAAACAATTATTATTCAAGTTTACCCTGATAAATACATTGAATAATTCTACAAATGTATGTAGTCTGAAATTGATCAAACATAATCAAGATGCATTGATAATTAGCAATGATTGCAATGCAAAAGTTGAAAACAAGGAAGAAATATCAGTAATTGAAAAATATGGCATTGGTAACAGAAACAGTTCTAAATATCACAATACAGAATTTTTCAAAACCAATAAATTATTCATTGAAAATACAATTATTCAACATAAATCATGATTATACCTGTGAACTCCACTAAATGGAATACAAAGGAATAAAATCAACTACATCTGTGGAAAGAGTTGATGAAGAAGATCATTTTCATCAGCCAAAACAAGGCCATGAGTCAACAGTGGAACATCAGTTGCTCATATGAAGTTCAGACTGAAGCTGAAGAAAATTAATACAAGTACACAAAAGACAAAATAGTTCATGAGTATGTCCCACTTGAATTTAGAGACTATCTGAATAATATATTTGACACATAGAATGTTAGTAACTGAAAACCAGAGTAGTTAATTGTAGGATTACATCAATAACAACATTAATTAAGAAAACAAAAGATTATTAAAAAGGCAATAAAGAAAGAAAAGACAAAAATGGATGTCAGAAAAGACTCTGAAACATACTGTTGAATGTACAAAACTAAAGCAACAGGAAGAAATGATAAAATAAAAGTGCTGAACAGAAAATCTCAATGGATACTTGAGAAGACAAAGTAAAATATTATAAAAAAATGTGCAAAAACATGGAGTTAGAAAATTAAAAGGTAAGAGCTCACCCAATATTAACCAATCTGAAAGAAGTGAAGAAAAAGATCAAGCCACAACCTACCATACTGATGGTTCCTATGGACAAATTATTTAATGTTGCAGAAATCATCTCAAAAGATGAAAGAAATAGAGTAACTAATACAAAGAATTGGTAACATTCATTCAAGAGGTAGTATATTAGCAAGAACTAATGATACTGAAGGAAGTATAGGCTATGCTTAAGCCATTGGTGAGAAACAAGTTTCCAGGAATTGATGGAATACATATTTGAAATGTTTTAACAAACTCATGCTGCACTGGAAGGTCCTTCTAGCCTATGCAAAGAAATTTGAAAGACAGCTACCTGTCTGATTAATTGGAAAAGACATATTTGTGCCCATTCCTAACTGGATGTGATAATTTTGGAACATTATCATTAATATCCCACCACTCCACTATCAGTTTATTGTGGTGTTAAAATTGTGGTGTGGCATCTTGTATGTTGTTGTGATGCTGAAAGCTATGCTACTGATATTTTAAATACCAGCAGGGTCACCCATAGTGGATAGGTTTCAGAGGAGCTTTCAGATGAACACAGAGTACAACTCATTGAAAACCTTATGAACTGCAGCAGAGCAATGATATAATGCCCTAAAATGAATCAGTCCCTCAGGTTGGAAAACAGTTAAAATATGATTGGAATACAGTTGCTTTCTCAGTAGTGACATGGTTGGAGTAAAACTTTCAGTACCTTCATTTTCTGATGTGACACAACTCTAAAAGAAGAAAAAGCTACAAATACCCATTAATCATTGGAACATTAAATTCATGAAATATGAATCCAGGAAAGTTTGAAGTCATCAAAAGTGAAACGGAAAATGTAAAAATAGACATTTTAGGAATAAGTTAACTGAAATAGACTGGTATTGGCTATTTTGAATCAGATAATAATATGGATTACTATGCTGGGAACAACAAACTGAAGAGGCAAGGTGTTGTATCATTGTCAATGCAATATGTGCTTTGATTTCTAGACTCCTGTTTCCAGGAGTGTTGATTTGGGATGCAAGCAAAACGAAGTGTTTGATAACTTCAATCTTTTTTCTTTTTAATATGAAATTATGTATTGGTCCAGTGGTGAGACTTTCTGTTTTCTTTACACTGAGATGCAACCAATACTGAAGACTGTGGCCAGTGAGTATTTTAAGTCCACTTATCTTTCAGTAAACAGGGATGTATCATCTTCATATCACAGGTTGTTCCTCCAATCTTGATGCCACACTCTTCTTCATAAAACCTAGCTTCTTGGATTATTTTCTCAGAATACATAATGCATAAGTATGGTGAAAATACAATACTGACCCACACCTTTCCTGATTTTAAATGAATCAGTGTCCCCTTGTTTTGTTCGAGCAACTGCCTCTTGGTCTATGTACAGATTCCTCATGAGCACAGTTAAGTGTTTCAGAATACTCTTTTTATGAAATGTTGTTTATAGATTGAGTATGCCTTTGCATACTCAATATTTTGTTGTTGTTGTTGTTGTCAGATGCCATTGAGTTGGTACCAACTCATAAATACCCTATGTTCAATAGAATAAAACACTGCCCGATCCTGTGCCAATCTCACAATTGTTGCTACATTTGAGCTCATCACTGCTGTCACTTTGCCAATCCATCAAATTGGGGGTCTTTCTCCTTTTATCTGACCCCGCCATTTCACCATGACATCCTTCTCCAAGGTCTGGTCCCTCCAGATAATACTAAGAATGTTATGTTATGTGTCTTGGAGTCAGTTCCAACTCATAGTGACCCTGCACAGGGTTTCAGAGACTGTAAATCTTTACGGGATCAGAAAGCTTCATCTTTCTGGTACAGCTGGTAGTTTCGAACTGCTGATCTTAAGGTTCACAGCCCGATTCATAACCACTACATTAACTAAAAATAGCACAGGTAACTATCTTTTTGACATTATCTGCTTTCAGTTAAGATCCATCTGACATCAGGAATAATATACCTCGTTTCATGTCTACTTCTGAATCTGGCTTGAACCTTTGGCTTATCCTTGTCAATGTACTATTGCAGCCATTTTTGAATTATCATTAGCAAAATTTTATTTGCATGTGATATTGATGACATTGCATTATGATTTCTGCATTCCATTGGTTCAGTTCTCTTTGGCATGGGTACAAATATGAATCTCTTCCAATCAGTTGGCCAGGTGACTCTCATTCAATTTTCCTGGTATAGATAAGTGAGTACCTCCAGTGCCACAACAGTTTGTTGAAAGGTTTCAATTTATATTCTACAAATTTCCAGAACTGTGTTCTCTGCCTATGCCTTCAGTGCACCTTAGATGTCTTCCTTCAGTACCATTGGCTCTTGAGCATATGCTACCTCTTAAAATGATTGAACATTAACCATTTATTTTTGGTACAGTGACTCTGTATTCCTTCCATTTCCTTTTGATGCTTTCTGCATCATTCAGTATTTTGCCCAAAGAATACTTCAGCATTTCAAGTGGAGTCTTGAATATTTCTCGCTGTTCTTTCAGTTTGAAAAATACTGAGAGTGTTTATCCCTTTTGTTTCTCCAACTCCAGGTCTTCAAACATTTCAATATAATATTTGTTTCTGTCATCTCCAGTTGTCCTTTGAAATTTTTCTGTTCAGTTGTTTTTTTCCTCCTAATTTCTTCCATTTGCTTTAGCATCTCTACAGAGGAGAACAAGTTTCAGAGGCTTCTGAAATCTAATTTTTTTCTTTTCCTTCTTTCTTGTATTTTTAATGGCCTTTTGCTTTCTTCCTGAATGATGCCCTTGATTCCATCCCACACATCTTCTGGTTTTCTATCATTCATGTCTAATGTATCAATTCTGTACTTGAGATAATCTCTAATATTTGGTAGTATATTTAGGATAAGCACTGTACTTTAGGATAAACACTGAACGTCAAACCACATGGTTGGCAGTCTAACCCACCAACTGTTCTTTGGAAACTCTACACAGCGTCACTATGATTTGTAACTGACTTGAGGGCACTAAACAACAGTATCAATATTCAAGGTCATATTTTGGCCCTTGAGGATATGTTTTATATTTCTTCTGCTTCAGCCTAAACTTGCATATGAGTAATTGATGGTCTGTTCCACAGTCTTCCCCTGGCATTGTTTTGGCTGATGATATGAAACTTTTCGACTGTGTCTTTGCACAGATGTGCTTAGTTGGATTTCTGTGTATTCCATCTGGTGCCATCATGTGAGAGTCATCTTTTATGTTGTTTATAAAAATATTTGCAATGGATATATTATTGTTCTTGCAAAATTCTATCATGTGATATCCAATATAATTTCGATCCCTAAGGCCATATTTTCCTACTATTGATCCTTCTTTGTTTTCAGTCTTTGCATTCTAATGACCTGTAATTATCAATATGTCTTGATTGCATCTTTGATCCATTCCAATCTGAAGAAGTTAGTTTTGTTGTTGTTAAGTGCCATTAAGTCGGTTCCAACTCATAGCAATTCGGTATAGTGTTTCTGATGTTTTGAATCTCTATTGGAGCAGAAAGCCTCATCTTTCTCCCACAGAGCAGATGACAGGCTTGAAATGCAAACCTTGTATTTCAAGTCCAGTGTTTATTTTATAGAGTTCTTCATTGGCTCTAGTGGTTTATATTTAAATTTGAATAATAGTATTATTAACTGGTCTGATGTTCTTTGTAGACTATGGATATTATCCTATCACCAAGAGCATTGCACTTCAGTATAGATCTTGATATGTTCTTTCTGATTTCTTTTATGTTTGTCATTTCTGGCATAGTAAACTATATGATTGCCAAATTCAAAATGGCCAATACCAGTCCATTTCAGTCCACTAATACTTAGGCTATTGCTCTTCATGTGTTCTAATCCAATTTTGACAACTTCCAATTTTTCTAGAGTCATACATTCCATGTTCCAATGATTATGGCATTTTACAGTTGTTTCCTTTCATTTTGAGTTGTGTCCCATCAGTAAATGAAGGTGCTAAAAGCGTTACTTTGTTTGTGTCATCATGGTCAACTCTATTTTGAAGAGGCATTTCTTTCACAGTTGTATTTAGAGTCCCTTCCAACCCAAGGGTGTCATCTTCCAGAATTATATCTGACAATATGCTGAAGCTCTTCAACATGTTTCAATATTCAATATTCCAGTGCGATCTGATAATGTTCCACAGTTATTCATATGTTTTTCAGTGACTAAATATTAGGAAGAAGTTTGCCTCTCCTTCTTCCTAGTTTGTTAGTCTGGAATCTCAACTTAAACCTGCCGACCCTGGGTGACCCTGCTGGCATTCAAAATATCAGCAACATCACAGCAATACACAAGTACCACAATATTGCAAACTGAAAACCTCCATCATCACAGTAATGTGCAAGTTATCACAGTATGACAAACTGAAAGATGACCTTGAATATATACCACTTGAAATTAGATACCAGTTCAATAACAAATTTGGTGCATTATACACCAATTAATGAAGAGCAGAAGACTGTGGCCTTACATGAAGAACACTATACATGAAGAAATAAAGAGATCATTAAAAATTCAGAAAATCGAGAAACATCAAAATGGATATCAGAATAGATTCTGAAATTTGTTCTTGAATATAGAGAGGCTTAAGGAACTGAAATGATGAAGTAAATGAGCTGAACAAAAATTTCAGAAGTGTCTGGAAAATACAAACTCAGGTACCGAGAATTGAAGAACCAAAAGGAAGAGCATACTTAGCATTTCTTAAATTGAAAGAACTGAAGAAGAAATTCAAGAATTGGGTTGTTATATTGATTTCTGTGATAATTTTTGAATATCACAGGAAGCATAAAAAAAGATGGAAGTGATGTCACAGAGTCACTGTATCAAAATAAGTGGTCAAAAGTCAACCATTTCAAGAGGCAGCATATGATCAAGAATAGATGATATTTAAGGAAGAAATCCAACATTTTCTGAAGCCACTGGCAAAAGACAAGGCTCTAGGAATTGTTGGAATACAAACGGAAATATATCAACTAACTGATGTAGTGCTGGAGCCCCTCACTTGTCTTTGCTGAGGAATTTGGAAGACAACAACCTGGCCAACTGATTGGAAGAGACCCTTATTTGTGCCCATTCCAAAGAAAGGTGACTTAACAGAATGAGGAAATCATTGAGCAATGTCATTAATAACACATGTACATAAAATTTGCTGAAGGTAATTAAAAAATGGTTGCAGCAGTACATTGCCAGGGAGCCACTAAAAATTAAAGCCAGCCTCAGAAAAGGATGTGAAATGAACTATATCATTGCTAAAATCAGATAGATATTGGCTGAAACAGAGAATACCAGAAATATGTTTATATGTGGTTTGTGACAATGCAAAGTTATTCAACTATGTGGATCATAACAAACTATAGTTAACATTGAAAAGAATGGGTGTTCTAGAACACTTCATTGTGCTCATGGGTAAATTGTACACAGACCAAAATGCAGTTGTTCGAACAGAAGTAGATGATACTGAATGATATAAAATCAGGAAGGTATACACTAGAGATGTATATTTCACCATGCTTATTAAATCTGTGGGATTGCTAGTGTGGCACTGTGGGTTAATGTGCTGGACTGCAAGGTCAGCTTGAACCATAGGCCAGCAGTTCAAGCTCACCAGCCACTCCTTGGAAACCCTATACAGGGTCACTATGAGTTGGAACCAACTTGACTGCACACAACAGCAATAACAACATAAAATATGTATGTTGCACAAATAATATGAGAAACTATATTATGTGAAGAAGAATGTGGCATCAAGATTGGAAGAAGACAACATGTGATTTATAAATGACACAGTCTCGTTTTCTGGAAGTGAAGAGGACTTGAAATGATGAAGAACAAAGATTATAACCTTTAGTATGGTTTACACCTCAATGTAAAGAAAACATTTTGTTGACTCACCTTTCCTTGGAATAGGCATAAATATAGATCTCTTCCTATGAGTTGACCACATTGGCCAGTTGTATTTTGAATGCCTTCCAGCCTAAAGGGCTCATTATGTCAGATGATGTTCTGCTGCTATTCATGATGTTTTCGTACTAACCATTTAGAATTGGTCTGCCTCTCTGTTTTTCCTAGTCTTTGTTAGTCTTGTAGCTCTGTTGAAAGTTGTCCACCATCATTGAACCTTTTGGTATTTAAGATACTAGTGACACAGTTTCAACCTTCAGAGCAACACACAAACCATCACACTACAATAAACTGACAGATGAATGGTACAATGGAAAATTTAGGATGTATACATACAAAAATTATAGGTACTTAATTAATGAGTTTAATGTAAAATTGATGTATCTGAAAATAGAAGTAGTAAAATGGAATATAATACAAAATAAATTATTCAAATATTTCATAAGAGACCAAAAAAAAGGAAAAAGTAGCCTATGCATGTAAAATTATGAATAACATAATTCCAAAATGTTTGCCATAGTGTCTTGATAGATAGCTGCCAGAAATTCAAGCAAGATTCAGAAGAAAATATGGAAAGAAGGAAATCAATACCGATGTTCAGATGGATCTTGCCTGAGATTAAAGAATACTAGAAAGATGCTTGTGCATTACTGACTATGCAAAGATATTCACCTCTGTGAAACACAACAAACTATGCATGTCTTTTGGAAGAAGACAATTGTAGAACACTTAATTATACTCATGTGGAATCTGTATACAGATAAAGAGGCAGTTGATTGAATAAATTAAGAAAACAATCAATGGCTTAAAATAAGGAAAGTTGTGCATCATGGTTGTGTTCTTTCACCATACATATTTTATATATATGCAAATAATCTTTATTATATGCAAATAATCCAAGAAACGATATTAAATTGAGAACACAGCATCAGAATTATAGCCTGTTGTTTGTGTTGTTACATCCAGTAGTTTCTGACTCATACCCTTAATTGGGTTTCCAGGGCTGTAAGTCTTTGTCAGAACAGAAAGTCTCATCTTTCTCACTTGGAGCAACTCAAACCACCTATCTTGTGATTATCAGTCTAGTGCTTA
>NW_006408745.1:743318-744603 GCF_000296735.1 Chrysochloris asiatica | reverse complement strand
ATTTGTTTGCACTGCTCCTGTCTCATTCTTTTGAATAATAAATAGCTTACTTCTTTAGTTTTCACCTTAAACCACTCTCTTACAAGTCGATTATTTAAAAATTTCATCTTTTAAAATCTACGATTGCATTTTATGGGCATAATCACACTATCATTTTTGAAATTCCATTGTCTCTTGCCTTTGTGAGATTTTTCTGTTATCTTTATTTCTGTTGTTTCTTATTGCCAAAATGTAAGTGTTCACCAAATGTTCATCCTTGTTTTCTTATTTCCTCTTCTCTCCCTCAACAGTTTCATTCATCACATGGCTTTTCCTCCAGATGATTCTCAAATTCATATTCAGTTTGTTTCCAATTGTCTGCTGGACATTACCAGCTGGATGTCATGATTGAACAAAATTTGCATTGTTTTCCTCTTAAATTTCTTCTTCTGTCTCTGCTTACTATATTAGTGACAGTGGCATCATCTTAATATTTATTTGGGCTCAAAATCTTGGAATGATTTATAAGTCGGTTGGGTCTTACCAGTTTCCAAGCCCTGCAAATTACTGTGCCATTCTTTCTGACAAATTGGTTCCCACTGCCACTACCTGAGTTTAAACCCCACGACTTCTAGGCTTTTCACAATAACATAACTTGTTTCCTTCCTTGTACATGTCTTTCTGCTTCCTAGGTATCCTCTTGATTAACTTTTCTAAAGCAAAATTCTGTTCATAATATCCCTCTGTTTGAAAGCTTATAAAAGCTTTCTATTGCGTATAAAATAAAGTCAGAGCTCTTTAAACTAGAGTTCATGCTTCTGAATGAATTGATTTGTTTGCCTCCTTGTTATGGATTGAATTGTATCTCCTAAAAATATATACATTTTGTAAATCCTATTATACCTGCATTTATAATCCTAACTGGGAAGAGGGTTTTCTTTGTTATGTTAACTCATTTGGGGTGTGTCTTAGGACAATCTTTCTTCAGATCTAAAAATGTATAGATAGGGAAGATATTAGCTGCATGATCTTCAAGGAACATAAAAATAGAAGCTTCAAAGAAACAAGAACCCAACCACAGACAGAACCCTGAATTCAGAAATCTAGCCTCCTAACCGCTGAAAAAAATAAACTTATATTTGTTAAAATTATCTACTTATAATATTTGCTATAGCTAAACTAGACAATCAAGCTAGTCCTGAAAACATGTTTCTTACTTCTCCATTTAAAATACCACAAATACCTATCAAATAGAATATCTCATTGTCTCTGTACCTGTCTGTAAAAGGGGGCATCAAAAAATTTG
>NW_006408745.1:741494-742458 GCF_000296735.1 Chrysochloris asiatica | reverse complement strand
TTTTCTTCATAGAACCCAGCTTCTCATATTGTTTGCTCAGCATACAGGTTGAATAAGTATGGTGAAAGAATACAACTCTGTTGCACAACTTTCTTAATTTTAAACCATTCAGTGTTTCCATTTCTGTTAGAACAACTGCCTCTTGGTCCATGTACAGATTCTTCATGAGCACAGTTAAGTGTTCAGGAATACTGACACTTTGCAATATTGTCCATAGCTTGTCATGATCCACACAATCAAAAGTTTCTGTGTAGTCAATAAAGCACAGGTAAACATTTTGGCCCCTCATGAAGCCTAGGTTAAATTGTCATAACAAAACACTCCAATACCTCAGTGCTTTAATGTAACAAAAGTTAATTTATGACACACATTATAAAGTCATCTCAAGTGAGCAAGAACGTTCTATGGTAACACACTAGTTTATCAAAGACTTAGGCTGAGGGGGCCGCCACCATCTTAAAAATGGTTAAATTCCACCTTATGGGAAAGAAATTCAAAGGTGTTCACAACTTTAATGTTATTGAACAGAGTTGACATATGTCACTCCCACTCATAATTTCCTGACCAGAATTATTCATAGGGTTCTAACTAACCATATGAGAACTTCAGACATACAATCACGCCACATGACTAGAAAAAGAAATAAAAGTAAAACCAAAAATCTAAGGCCCCATATTGGTACATATCATTAAAAATAGCTACTATAAATATTAGTACCTATCTCCATCATTATTCTCCTTTGGATTATTTCCTAAAAAACTTGGAATATTTTCCATTCTCTTCTTAAACTTATTCATATTTTCTTTATCCTTAATGGCTAGAATGGCTACTCTTCAATAAATTGTTTCTGATTCTTGTTATTGTTGTTGTTAGGTGCCATCAAATTGGTACTGACTCATAGCTACACTGTTCACAACAGAATGAAACACTGTCTGGTCCTGTGCTAATGTCAAAATTGTTGCTA
>NW_006408745.1:740368-741034 GCF_000296735.1 Chrysochloris asiatica | reverse complement strand
CAAAATGAAGTCCGAATGTTCTGTGGGTTAGTGAGATGCACTCCAAAGTTGGTGAACAGCAAAGTCAGCAGTTCAAGCTCACCAGACATTCCTTGGAAAACCCATACATGGTAGCTGTGGATCAGAAACAACTCAGTGGCATTTAATAAATCAACAACTACAATGTATCAAAAATAACTTGTTGATATTCAACTATTTCAGGAGGTAACTTATGAACAAGAACTGATGGTTTTGAGGGAAGAAGTCAAAGTTGATTAAAGGCATTAGCAAAACACAAGAATACAGTAATTGATGGAATAACAACTGACATGTTTCCAAAAACTGATGCAGCACTGGAAACAGTCACTTGTCTATGCCAAGAAATATGGAAGACAGCTACCTGACCAACTAACTGAAAGAAATACATATTTGTGTCAGTTCCAAAGAAAGGCAATCCTACAGATGTGGAAATTCTTGAACCATATCATTAATATCACATGCAATAAAATTTTGCTACCAGAAATTCAAGCAGAATTCAGACAAGGATGTAGTACAAGATGTTTGTCTATGATTACTTGACTATGCAAAGACATCCAAGTATATACATTATTACAAATAATAACATTATGAAGAATAGGAGTTCCAGAACAATTAATTTGTCTCATTTGTTTGAACAAAACAAGGATA
>NW_006408745.1:698391-739415 GCF_000296735.1 Chrysochloris asiatica | reverse complement strand
CCACAATTAACACATATATAAGGAACTCTGGTAGTGTAGTGGTTAAAATCTGACTGCGAACCTTAAGACCAGCAGTTCGAAACTACCAGCCGCTCCGCAGGAGAAAGATGAGGCATTCTGCTCTTATAAAGACTTACAGCCTCAGAAACCCTGTACAGGGTCACTATGGGTCGGAACCGACTCGAAGGCACTTAACAACAACAACAAGTAGAAGTAACAAATCAAACAGCATACTGCAGTGTACCAATCTGCTGCTAAAGAACTTTTTAAAGTGTTAAAAAGCAAAGATCTTTTGAGGATTAAAATTTGCCTGAACCAAGCCATGACATTTTCAATCACCTCATATTCAAGAGAAGACAGACAATGAATATAGAAGGCCACAGAAGAACTGGTGCATTTTAATTATATTGTTGATGTAAAATATTGAATATATTAGAGACTTCCAGAAGAATGAACAAATTTTCCTGAAAGAATTGCAGCCAGAATATTCCTGAGAAATAAGTAGGGTGAAACTTTATCTTATGTATTCAGGACATATTATTAAGAGGAAGAGTCAGATGCAAGATTCAGACACAACAGAGAGCAAGCAAGTCCAATATACCAAGGCTCTGGAGAAGAATATGATACTTCGTAAGTAGAAGGTCAGCAAAAAAGAAGAAAGCCTTTAGTGACGTGGATGGATACAGTGAATGCAAAAAAAAATGGGCAAACATGCCAGCAGTTGTAAGGATAGAACATTCTGTCATACACAGGGAATTGACTTATGGAATCTAAAATAAAAATTCATTTATTTGGAGGCAATTATTGTTCTCTACATATATCTGGCAGTTTATCCTACTGTGATGGGTTGCATGTTACTGTGATTTGGAGGCTATGCCACTGGTGTATCAAATGCCAGTTGTTGTTGTTAATTGCCGTTGAGTTGGTTCCGACCCATAGCTATCCTGTCAGGGTTTCCAAGGTTGTAAATCTTTATGGGAGCAGAAAGCCTCTTCTTTCTCCCACGGAGCAGCTGGTAGTTTAGGGTCACCCATATTGGACAGGCTTCAGTACAGCTTCCAGTCTAATACAGACTGGTGGTGGTTGTGTGCCACTAAGTCAGTTTCTACTCATAGTGACCCTTTGTAAGGTTTCTGAGGCTGTAAATCTTTATGGAAGCAGAAAGCCTTGTTTTTGTCCTGCTTAGTATTTGGTGGATTCAAATTGCTGACCTGGTGGCTAGAAGTCCATCATGCAATCTATTAGGAATTCTAAATAGGCAGTCCACTTCTGAGGGTTTGTTGTTGCTGCTGTGTGCCATTGAATTTATCCTGACTAATAGTGATCCTGTATAGGATTTCTAAGTCTGTGCATCTCTACAGGAGCAGAAAGTCTTATCTTTCTCCCATGGAGCAGTTGGTGGATTTTTACCATTGACCATGTGGTTAATAGCCCAAGGACTCCTAGGTAGTTCACTTCTGAGGATTTAGCCATTGAAAACCTTATCAATAGTACAGAAACATTGTCTGATACAGTGCCAGAAGATGAACTCCTTAGGTGGGAAGGCACTCAATATGTGACAAGAGAAGAACTGACCTTAATGACATGAAAGGAACAAAGCTTTTGAGACCTTCCTTTGTTTAATGGGGCACAACTAAAATGAGAAAAAACCAGCTGGATACATCCATTAATAAGCAGAACATGAGATACACCAACTATGGATCTATGAAAATGGGAAATCATCAAAAATGAAATGGAATATTTAAAGATTGATACCTTAGGCATTGGTGAGCTGAAATGAACAGCTAGCAGCCATTTTGAATGAGATCATCGTATGGTTGACTATGCTGGAAATGACACATTTGAGAAGAATGGAGTCACTTTCATAGTCAAAAAGAATGTTGAAAGATCTAAACAGAAGTACAGTGCTGTCTATGATAGGATAATATCTATTTACCTATACAGAAAACAAGTTAATACAACTACTATTCAAATTTACCCACCAATCCCAAAGCCAATAATGAAGAAATTGAAGAACTTCACTAACTTCTTCAGTCTGAAAATTGATCAAACCTGTGATCAAGTTTCATTGATAATTACTGGTGACTGGAATGTGAAAAAATGGAAACAAAGAGGAGGAATTGGTAACTGAAAAATATGGCTTTGGTGATAGAAATGATTCTGAAGATCACATGATAGGATTTTACAAGACCATTGACTTTTTAATTTCAAATAACTTACTAAAAACATAAACAATGACTGTAAGTGTGGAACTCATCAGATGGATTACATAGGTATCAAATTAACTACGTCTGTGGAACAAGACGATAGATAACTTCAGTATCAGCAGCCAAACCAAAATCAAAGCTGACTGTGGAACAGACCAACAATTGCTCATATGTAAGTTTAGGCTGAAACTAAAGAAAATTAAAACGAGTCCATGGGAGCCAAAATATGACCTTTAAGTATACCAAATTTGAGTTTAAAGGTCATCTCAAAAACATTTTTGACATACTGAGCACTTATCACTAAAGACCAGAGAATTGTGGGATAATGTCAAGAACATCATGCATGAAGAAAGGAAAAGTTCATTAAAAAGACAGGATAGAAAGAAAAGAACAAAGTGGATGTCAGAAAAACTCTGAAATTTGTTCTAGAACATAGGTCAGCTACAGTGACTGGAAGTAATTATGAAGTAAAAGAGCTGAACAGAAAATTTCAATGGACAGCTCAAGAAGACAAGTATTAATGTGCACAGATCTATCTATAGAAAACAAAAAGGGAAGACATGTTTGAAATAACTGGAGAAAAAAATTCAAGTCTTAGATTTCAATGCTGAAGGATTCTATGGGCAAAACATTGAATGAAAAAAGATGGAAGGAATGCACAGTCACTGTACCAAAAACAACAACAACAACAACAAAAAAACAACGCAGATGTTCAAAATTTTAGGAGGTAGCACAAGATCAAAAGTTGATGGTACTGAAGGGAAAAATCCAAGCTGCACTAAATATATCAGTGAAAACCTAGACTCCAGGAATTAATAGACTACAAATGAAATGTTTTAATATACCAAGGCAGCACTGGAAGTACTTTTTAGAACTTTTACCAAGAAATTTGAAAAACCTGGCTAACCAGTTGGAAGAGAAAGGTGACCCGACAGAATGTGTAAATTTTTGAACAATATCATTAATATAATATGCAAGTAAAAATTGGCTGAAGATAATTTAAAAATGGTTGCAACAGTACATTTATATGGAACTGTCAGGAATTCAAGTTGGATACATAAATCTGTACTGTTTTTGGGTGCATTCCAGTTAGTTCCAACACATAGCAATGCTGAGGACAACAAAAGAAAACAGAGCCAGGTCCTGTGCCATTCTCACAATTGCTGTTATATTTGAGTTCTCTCTTGCAACTACTCTGTAAATCTATCTTATTGAGGGTTGTCTTAGATTGGGTTCTCATGAGAAAAATCAGTGAAATTTATTTCTGAATATATAAAGATAAATTTATATGATGGAGATGGCCTACATAGTTGTAGAGATGGGAGAGTCCTAAGTCCAGGTCGCAGGAGCCAAGAAAGTCAGTTCAGATGGCAGGCAGGCAGATTTGGCATGTAGGAAGACAGACAGAAGATGACTGCCAGGATCAGCAGGCAATAGTGGAGGCCACTAGCTCAAGTTCAAATAACCCAAAGTTGGAGGATGAGCCAGGTACAGGATCCAGGTGCAGCAGAGATCAAGGAAGCTTTGCCTGAGTGTCCAATATATTGGAAGCAGTCCACACCTCTGAAGAATATTTCCTTCAATTGATTGGCTTCTCATAACAGACCACATCATAGAGTTGATTACATTATATTAGATCTATTCACAAGTATATGTACACCTTCACTGCCAAATTACTGAGAATCCTGGCCCAGTCAAGGTGACACAAAACCTTAACTATCCCATTTACATTTTTGTGTCAACATGGCACCTGTGCACAACACCTAATACCATACATGTTATCTAAATAAGGAAAATTATGTCATACATATGCCTAACATGCTTCTGATGGTTTCAGAGTTGACATGTTTGTTTCAACTCATAGTGAACCTATATAGGGTCCTACAAGGAGCAGCTGGTAGGTTTGAACTCTTGACCTTGTGGTTCATAGTCCAGTTCTGATCTTACAGTGCCATACCAGAAGTCCTAACATGATACAACTGAAACACATTAACCCCATTTACAGCTTATATTTTATACATGAACAAAAATATTTGATGTACACACACAAGGAAAAAATATGCATAACAGTTACACTAGTTTCTGTAACTGGTCACATGACTAGCTGGCATTTAGAATTACCTTCTCCCACTGCACATTATGGAGTCCTGGTGTAGTGCTGTGGGTTAATACACCAGACTGCAAACTGACTCAACAGCACTTCACAACAACAACAACAACAACAACTGTACATTATTATTCCCTTTACTCTTGGCAAGCACCTTCACTAGTCTTGGTCCTTTGCCTGGTTGTTGTTGTTACTAAGTGCTGTCGAGTAGATTCCGACCCATAGCGACCCTGTTTAGGGTTTCCTAGGAGTAGCTGGTGAACTTAACCTGCCAACCTTGCAGTTTAAATGGCTTTGCAGTCTGGTGTATTAACCCACAGCACCACACCAGGACTCCATAATGGCTAGTGGGAGAAGATAATTCTAAATGTCAGCTAGTCATGTGACCAGTTGCAGAAACAAATAGTGTAACTGTTATGAATGAATATTTTTTCCTTGTGTGTGTACATCAAATATTGTTGTTCACTTATAAAATATAAGTTTTTATAATATATTATAACTTATAAAATACAAGTTTCTTTGCTTGGTAAGGTGACCTAAATCTTCATTCCTAAAAAATGTGAGTCACTGTTAGAATTGGGTTGCTGTACTTGGCTATTTACTTTAATTGCAAGGCATAGCAACACTAAAAGACTTCCTAAGGAATCTCCTAGGTTCCACACATGTTCTACATTACCTTCATTATGTCATGTCAATCCAATGTCTTCTTGGTAATCAGGATCAATCACACCTCCCAATATAATATCTCCCTTCTTTGCCTGTTGATCCAGAGGCATGAGGAGTCCATAGAGGCCAGGGACATTCTTAACTTCCTGGTCAATGGAATCAGCACTGTGTCTCCAGGTAGACATATCTCTTCCTTTGGAACTAAGATATCCATATCAGGAGGATAAGGTTGCAGGAAGAACAAGCAAAAAATTTGTGAATGTGTCACTAGGTTTAATAGTGAATGGAGCTACTCTGACTTCCATCCCTTGGTTCTTGGACCAATGAATCCTGGTTATTGGAGAAACAGTATCATATATTGTATGTTGACTTAGAGAATATAAAGCCCACTTGAAAACATTCTCCTAATTCTGCAAAGTATTGAAAACATATATAGAACCATAATTCTGTCTTTAGAAGGCCATTTCATTGTTTGATCAAACCATCTGCTTCAGGATGATGAGGGAAATGGTAAGATCAATGAATTTCAAGGACCAACTTTCATTTCCTGTAAAGGTGGTCACTTGATCTGAGGTGATGCTGTATGGAATAACCATAATGGCAGGTAAGGCATTCTTTAAGTCTATGAATGGTAGTTTTGGCAGAAACATTGCATACAGGGAAAGCAAGTCCATATCCAAATTAATTGTCCATTCCTGTAAGAACAAAATATTGCCCTTTCCAATGTAAATGGTCTGATGTAATAAACATACCACTAGGTTGTTGACTGAACTCCTTGAGACATGCTCACATATCATAGACTCCGTGTTGCTTTCTGGTGATGGCAGATAGGCACTCAGCAGTGGCTGTAGCCAAGTCAGCCTTGGTGAGTAGAAATCAATCCTGCCAAAGTCATGAATAATTTTCACCCCTGACACTATGGCTATTTTGTTCATGAGTCTATTGGGCAATGATAGGAGTCACTGGACAAACAGAACGGTTAGTTAGAAAAGAATGTGTCATTATAACCACATAATTTATAAAACCCTCTTCTGCTGAGGTAACCCTTTGATGAGCACTCATGTGAGATACAGATATCTTCACATTTTTGGCCCTTTCAGAGAGGTCTATCCACATACCTTTTCTCAACACATCCTTGTCACCAATTTTCCAATCATGTTACTTGCAAGTTCCTGGCCATCCAGCCAAACCATTGACAACAGCCCATAATTCACTTTGTAGTTGCATATCTGGTCATTCCAAGGAAAATGAGTAATCAGGTACACTGTTTGAGATTCTGTCCATTGGGAGGATTTCCCTTCACCATTGTCCTTCAGGGAAATCCCAGAAAGGGGCTGAAGTACTACAGCTACCCACTTTCAAATGGTGCCTGTATATCGTGTATCTGTAACCAAGGACACATTTTCTCTTCCTCAGTCACTTGATCATAAGGAACTGCCTATTAGGTCATGGTGTGGTACTGTGGGTTAATGCACTAGACTGCAAAGTCAGTTTGAAACTCAAGGTCAGTAGTTCAAGCTCACCAACTGCTCCTCAGAAACCCTATACAGGGTTGCTATGGGTCAGCATAGACTCAATGGCACTTAACAACATATGGTCAAAGGCATAGACTGATAGAGGGAAGGTAATGTAACAGGAACAGAGACCAAGAGTGCTTGCAACACTTCCTCATTCAATTTGCTTGTGCTTTCAGGTTCTGCTAGAGCCTGGTCTTGTATGTATCACCTCTAATGAATTTTGGAGTGCTTCTTCACACATTTAACTTTATGACTCTTTGGGTTAGACAATACCCAGTTCATAATGGGTTGAATGGTGATTTGGTGGCCCATGGGTATGTGTTTCAGTCTCTACTAAGGCCCTATAGCAAGTCAAAAGTTGTTTCTCAAAAGAATAGTCGTTATGTCAGGACTTTGTCATTGGCGTTCATTACTGCTTGATGTATGTCATTAATGCACAAAATAGTTGGATAATGAAATTTTTACTATTATAAATGCAAGCACATTTTTACTATTGTATTAAGTGATGTGGAGTTGGTTTTGACAACAGTGACCCTGTATAGGGTTTCCAGGGAGTGGCTGGTGTGTTTGAACTGCTGAGCTTGTGGTTAGCAGTCCAGTGCTTATCCTACAGTGTCACACCCGGACTCCATATATATTTATATATTCTGTAGCAGCACTATCTTTTACTGCTGTTGTTAAGTTCCACTGAATCGTTTCTGACTGATAGCAACCCTGTATAGTGTTTCTGAGAAGTGATTAGTGGATTTGCACCACTGATCTTGTGGTTCAAACTGACTTTGTGGTCCAGTGCTTATCAAACAGCACTACACCAGGACTACCTAGATAACTGCTGCTATATGTTGTTAGTTGTTAAGTGCCATCAATTCAGTTTTGACTCCTAGCGACCCTACATAGGAGTGACTGTTGGGTTTGAAATTCTGATACTTCAGTTAGTAGGAATGGACTCATCCTACAATAACAGGTGAATTATGAATCAGCCTCATTCTGACTCATTATTTTATTTTTAAGTTTTTCTTGTGAATTGAGTGATAGTTTATGTGGGAGAATATCTGTTTTACATTCATTATTTCATTGCAGTGATTACAATCTCCTCCGCGCATCATCATTCAACAGTATTTGCTTCCATTCCCTCTGTTTTTTTGTTTTTGGTTTTTGGTGTGTGTGGGGAGATGTACACAAAAACACTCAGGAATATATAATAATTTTAAAAACCAAAGGGCACATTCTGTAAGCCTGCCTCCTGGCCACCAGCACTCAGTCTTTCTCTTTCCATGAGTCTAGAGTCCTCAGATGCTCGCTCTCTCTCCATGTCCTCATCTCTGTCTCCATCTCTCATGTCACTGCCTCTCTGGATAGGGTCCTACATTCCACTCGCAGTCTTCTCCCTTAATGATCCTAGGTCCTCTGTTCCTGGGCTGTAAGATTAACTATTCCCCCACTTTTTTGACTCATTATTATTATTATTATTATTTTTACAAACCTTGACACTTCTTTCATACGTTTTGAATTATTTTTTATTTGGAAATTACTTATTTGCAATTTGTACCCTTGCCCTTGGGTAGTATTTAAAATACAATCTAGGGATTTTTTAAGAGTTATGTTTAAATGATTATTCATAAGAAACACTGAAAATATCAAGTAATGAAATATTCTCCTTCTGTCTTTTCTACTTTTTTTCTCATTTAATATAGATTCATTGGACACTTTTTCTGTGTCTGGTACTATGGTAAGATTTAATGTTGAATTAGATACAGGCCCTACCCTACTGTGTGGGATGGTGTGGTGTTCTTACAGACAATAAGAAATGTAATATCCAAATTTCCAATTATTGGCTACGAAGTCATTATTTCCTCAATCGTATTCATGTAAAATGCCTCCTCATGCTATAAATCTCCTTAACTATCATATCGTCTTACTTTCTTGATTTCCATTTCCAAGTTTGATTGGCCATTTTCCATTTCAAAGACCTTGTGCTATGTTGGTATTTGCTTATATAATTGTCTGCCTCCCATCTTTCATTGCATATTCAGCATCTAGCATACTCTTAGATAGAGTATGTGGACATTTGAAATTAATTTTATCAAATAAAAGAAAAATATATTGGAAAATGCATACTTTGATGAAGATGTGAGTGAGTTGAATTCACTAAGAATATTTAATATATATACTTTCTATTCTGTTACTATTGGGAGAATATAGTGAAGATAGTATTTACCAATAGTAGTAATTCATATAACATGACCAAAAAAGACAAATACATGAGTCTTATAAACCAAATGATGTAAATTTAGAGAATGTAGCCATTAATTTAGAACTGATTGTCATTCAGAACTGGTTGATTCGTCCTGTAATAGCCAAAGGGCTTAGGGTTTATTTATTTGTTGACATCAATTTAGAAGATAATGTTTAGCTCTATATATCATATATCCTGGAGATGTTTATTTATTTAAACAATTGGTTAAAATGTTTTGGCTGTCCCTCAAAATTTTAAAAGCTCTGTAAATATTTATTAAACAATATTATATGTCAGACACAATGATAAATTGGTAGTTGCTATATATACAAAAAGATGATATGGCCTCTTCCTTTAAGAAGACTGCAGTCTAATTCAGAAGATTGACAATAAACAAAAATAAAGTAAAACAAGTCAGTGTATATAATCATACCATGAAGGGTGTGATTAATTCTTTTGGGGGTATATTTGTGAGAGGCAATTTCATAAAATAAATCAAGTCCCAATAAAATTTGGAGGATGAAAACATGCCCTCATAGAAACCAAGAATGATAGACATTTGATTCATTCCAGGATGTAAATAATGTTAAGTATATGAAATGATTAGTATACTAATGTTAAAAAAACAACAGTAACCAACCCCACTGCCATCAAGTCAATTCTGACTCATAGCAACTCTGTAAAAGGTTTCTGAGGCTGTAAATCTTTATGGGAACAGAAAGCCTCATTTCATCCCTGCAGAAAAGCAGATGGGTTTCAATTGTTGCCCTTTCAATTAGCAGTCCAGTGCTTATTCTGCAGCACCACTAGGGATCCTTAATATTAGTGCTGTTGTTAAGTGTCGTTAGTCAGTTCTGACTCATAGGGAGCAGAATTTGAATTTTAAAAAAGTGATAAGAAAAAAATATCTGCAGATGTGAAGAATGCAATTCTGAAGGACATATGTGGCATGTTAGGGGAGGAGCTTAACTTCTTTCAAGAAGTTAAGTGACAGTAATACATTTACTTTTTAAAATATAATTTTGGCTTAAATTTGAATATGAATATGAGTCAAATTATATTAAGGCAGGGAATTCTTAGAAAGCATTTCTAAAACCTAAGAAAGACATAGTTAGATTTCAAAGTAACATGATAGAAGGTGTTATAAAATACAAGACAGGGCAGTTAGGAGAAGAGAAAATATTTGGTGATAGGCTTCTTGTAATGGGCAGAGAAAAAGAGCCATTGGGAACACAATATAAATTTCTAACTGAGATGACTAGATGACTAGACATGTGACAAGTTGAGATAGGGAGGACAGGAGGGGAATCAGGTATGGAAGCCATGATGACAGTTAGATTTAGATGTTTGAATTTTAAGGCATTTGAATGTCCAGGGAGAAACTTTTAGGAAATAATTGAAGATATAAAATACAAGATAAAAAAAAAAACATAGAAATATAAACATCTTAGAGTAACTACAATATGAAAATAAGAAATAGAGAATAGGTGATATATAGCTTTTTCAGACAACCAATATTTAAGCAGTAGAGATTTAGAAAGAAAGTGAATCCAGTGAAGAACACTCAAAAGATAATGTCAGGATAGCATGTAGTTATAAAAGCCAAGTTAAGAGAAAACTTCAACAAGAAAGGAGCAACCAGATGATATTGAAGGCTAAGTAAAGAACCTGCACTTTCTTACTAAATTTAGTAATTATATGGCCTATAACTATTACTTGCCCCTCTTTTGTTCCCCTGGGTACAAATGGCAACTATTTTCCCCAGATTGCCTTGTAGTCTGGAATGTGCATATGATTAACTACTTTACTGGAGCAGAAATCTTTACCAGAGTAGGAAGCTTCATCTTTTTCTCATGGAGCAGCTGGCAGATTTTAACTGCTGACCTTACAGTCAGCAGCTCACCTTGTAATTGACAACACTACCGGAAACTACCTTACAAATATTAAAAATTTCATATTTTATGCAGACAGGAAATAAGATTTCACTTTGTTAAAACTGAAAGTTTAGATCCTGACTTTCATAGTAACTAAATCTAAATTAATATGTTGTTGATATTGTTAAGTGCCATTGAGACAGTTCTGACTCACAGTGACCCTGTATAGGGTTTCCAAGGAACAGCTCATGGTTTTGAACAATCAACCTTGTAGTTCACAGTCCAGCACTCATCCTAAAGGGCCACACAAGAAGACCTAAATTATTATAGTAATTGGTAATTAGAATTCAGATACTGCCACAATATAAACAAAAAAACATGTAGCATTAGGCTAATAATCTAGGTTTAAGGTAGCAGTCAGATAGAAAACTAACTTCAGAGAATGGAAAGGAAGCAACTCTAGCTGTATGGTGACAAAATATTTGCCACAGTCATTATATTCAATAACTTTTAAAGCAGAGCAAGTGCCTGTTTTATTTAGGTCTAGGTGAAAGTTTGAAACATTCAGTGTACTTATTGGTAGGTACCATCTAGTTAATTTCAACTCATAGAGCCCCCATGTACAATAGAATGAAATACATCATGGTCTAGCACCATCCTCACAATTGCTGCTATGCTTGAGTTCATTGCAGCTGCCACTGTGCCAGGCCATCTCATTTGGGATTTCCCTCCTTTTGCTGACTCTCCAAATTAACAAGCATGCTATCCTTCTTCAAAGATTGGTCTATCCTGGTAATATATCCAAAATATGAGAGATGAAGTCTGATTATATTGGCTCCTAAGTAGCGTTATGATTGTAACTTTTCCAAGACAGATTTGTTTGTTCCTCTGAAGTCCATGTGATCCTTTATATTCTTTTCTAACACCAAAACTCAAATGCATCAATTCTTCTACTGTCTTCCTTATTCGCTGTTCAACTTTCACATGAATATGAGGCTATTTAAAACATCATGGTTTGGATCAGGTTCACCTTAGTCATCAAACTAATATATTTGTTCTTGAACACTTAAAGAGATCTTGTGCAACAGATTTGCCTAATGCAATATGTTGTTTAATTTCTTGACTGCTACGTCCATGAGTGTTGATCCAAGCAAAAAGGTCTTTGTCAATTTCAATCTTTCTCCAGCAGCACTGATGTTATTTATTGGTCCAGTGCTGAGTTGTTTTTTTGTTTTTGTTTTGTTTTGTTTTTTATTGAGGTACAACCCATAATTCTGTGGTCTTTGATCTTCATTAGTAAGTATTTTAAGTTCTCTTTGCTATCAGCAAGCAAGATTGTGTCATCTGCATATCCTAGGTTGTTAATGAGTCTTCCTCCAAACCTGATGCCATGTCCTTCTTCACAGAACCCAACTACTCAGACTATTTGCTCAGAATACAGATTGAATAAGTATAGTGAACAAATACAAACCTGTGCACACTTTCCCTGCCCCTTGTTCTGTTTGAACGATTTCCTCTTGGTCTGTGCACAGGTTCCTCATGAGCATAATTAAATGTTCTGGAATACTCATTCTCTACAATACTGCTTGCCATGATCCTCACATTTAAAAGACTTTGCATAGTTAATGAAGGACAGGTAAACATCTTTCTATATATTCTACTTTCAGTCAAGATTTATTTTATGTCCACAATGATATCCCATGTTTCACATCCTCATCTGAATCCATATCGAACCTCTGGCAGTTCCTTGTCAATGCACTGTTGCAACCATTTTTAAATTATTTTCAGCGAAATTTTACTTGCATGTGATATTAGTGATATTGTCTGATCATTTCACATAGTGTTGAGTCACTTATCTTCAGAATGGGCACAAATATGGATCTCTTTCAATCAGTTGGCCAGGTAGCTGAATTCCAAATTTCTTGATAGAGATGAGAGAATGCCTCCAGTGCTACATCAGCTTGTTGAAAGATTTCAATTTGTATTTTATCTATTCCTGGACCCGTGTTTTTTAACCAATGCCTTCAGTGCACTTGGAATTCTTCCTTCAGTACTATTGGCTCTTAATCATAAGTTACCTTTTGAAAGGTTGAACATGTTTCTGGGACAGTGACTCTGTGTATTCTTTCCATCTTTTATGATGCTTTCTGTACCATTCAATAGTTTTGCCCAAAGAATCCTTTAGTATTACAAACCAAAGCTTGAAGGAAGAGTCCTTCAGCTCAAAAGATGCTGATCCTGTTATTCCCATTTGTTTTTCTAACTGCAGGTCTTTGCGCATTTCATTATAATACTTGACTCTGTCTTCCAGAGCTGTCCTTTGAAATTCTTTGTTCAGCTCTTTTACCACCTCGTGTTTTCCCTTTGCTTTAGCATTTTTTTGTTGGATAGCAAGTTTCAGAGTCTCTTTTCACATCCATTTTGATCTTTTATTTCATCCTAGTCTTTTAAATGAACTTTTCCTTTCTTCCTAGATTTCTTCTTGATGCCATACCCCCAACTTTCTGGGTTTTGATCATTAGTGTCTAAGGCATTAAATCTGTTCTTGATATGATCTCTAAACTCAGGTTGGATATGTTCAAAGTCATATTTTGTCTTCTTGTGGACTTGTTTTAATTTTCTGTAACTTCAGCTTGAACTTACATATAAACAATTGATGGTCTGTCCCACAGTCTTCCCTGACCTTGTTTTGGATAATGATATGGAGCTTTTCCACCATCTCTTTCCACATATGTAGTCTATTTTATTTTTGTTTATTTTTTATGGTGAAGTCCATATGTACAATCATATTTTATGTTGTTTTAAACATGTAGCTGAAATGAAGAAAGCCTTGATCTTGCAAAATTCTGTCATGGTTACTCCAGCACCATTTCTATCACCAAGCCATATTTTCCAACTACTTCTTGCTTGTTTCCAACTTTGATTCCAATAGTCCATAACTATCAATTCATCTTGCTTACATGTTTGATCAGTTTCAGGCTGAATAAATTTGCATAATTCTTCAATTTCATCGTGACTGGCTTTAGTGGTTGGTGTGCAAATTTGAATAACAGTGAGTGGTATTAACTGGTCTTCTTTGTAGCTTTATGGATATTATCCTACCATAGACAGCATTATACTTCAAGAGAGATCTTTAAATGTTCTTTTTCATTATGAATTCGATGCCATCCTCTTCAATTTGTCATTCTTGGCATAGTAAGCCATGTAATTGTCAGATTCAAATTGGCCAATACCAGTCCATTTCAATTCACTAATGCCTAAGATTGCACTTCAATGTAAAGAAGACAAAATTCCTCACCACTGGACCAATAAATAACAGACATATAAATGGAGAAAAGATTAAAGTTGTCCAAGACAGTGAATAAGAAGGCCATAGAAGAATTGATGCATTTGAGCTCTGGTGTTGAAGGAGAATATTCATAGTACCATGGACTTCCAAAAGAACAAATAGGTCTGTGTTGGAAGAAGTGCATCCAGAATGCTCCTTGGAAGCCTGGATGGCCAGACTTCGTCTCTCATACTTTGGACATATTCTCAGGAAGGACCAGTGTCTGGAGAAGGATATCATGTTTGGTAGAGTGGAGGCTTGGATAAAAAGAGGAAGACCTCCAACGAGATGAAATGGCCAAGTGGCAGCATCGATGGACTCAAGTGTGGCAACAGTAGTGAGGTTGGCCCAGGGTCGGGCAGCGTTTTGTTCTGCTGTACATAAGGTCACTATGAGTCAGTAGCAACTCACTGGCACCTAACAACAACAACAAAGACTTCATCAATACAAATGCTTTTTTAAAACAACATAAAATACAATTGTACAAATGGGCTTCCCGAGGTGGAATACACAGGACTCAAGTTGACAACAACTATGGAAAGAGACAATGAAAAATCTCCATATCATCATATATAATGAGGTCGGGGCAAACTGTGGAACAGACCATCAGTTTCTTAAAAGCAAGTGCAAGCTGAAGTTGAAGAAAATTGAAACAAGTCCATGAGACCCAAAATATGACCCTGAACATATTTCATGTAAATTTAGAGATCATTTCAAGAACAGATTTGATGTATTTGACACTAAAGACTGAAGATCAGAAGAGTTGTATAAGGAACTCAGAGACATTATAGAGGAAGAAAGCAAAACATCACTAAGAATACAAGAAAGAAAGAAAGAAAAGATCAAAATGGATATGAGAAGAGACTCTTAAACTTACTCTCCAGTGTACAGATGCTAAAGAGAATGATAGACACGAGGAGGTAAAAGATCTGAACAGAAAATTTCAAAGGACAGCTCAAGAAAACAAAGTCAAGTATTACAAAGAAATGTGCAAAGGCCATGAATTAGAAAACCAAAAAAGAACAACATACTCAACATTGATCACGATAAAAGAACTTACTTAAGAATTCAAGCCTCAAATTGCAATATTGAAGGATTCTATGGGCATAATTTTCGTCTTCCAAAAGAACCAACGAACTGTGTTGGAAGAAGTGCAGTCAGAGTGCTCCTTGGAGGCCAGGATGGCCAAACCTCATCTCTCATACTTTGGACATATGGTCAGGAGGGACCAATTGCTGCTGAAATATATCATGTTTGGTAAGGTGGAAGGTCAGAGAAAAAAGTGAAGACCCCTTTGAGATGGATTGGAAAAGTGGCAGCATCAATGGGCTCAAGTGTGGCAACAATTGTGAAGTTGGTCCAGTACCAAGAAGTATTTCATTCTGTTGTGCATAGGGTCACTATGAGTCGGTAGCAACTTGATGGTACCTAACAACAACAACATGGGCATAATGTTGAATGTTGCACAAAGCATCAAAAGAAGATGAAAGGAATACACAAAATTACTGTACCAAAAAGAAGTGGTTAATGTTCAACCATTTAAAGAGGTAAAACATAATCAAAAGCCAACGGTACTGAAGGAAGAAGTCTAAGGTGCACTAAATGCATTGGCTAAAAACAAGCGTCTACACCTTTCCACTAGTGAAATGACCTTAGGCAAGTTGTTTCACCACATCTGGCTCACTGTACATAAGCCAGATGCCAGTGAGTTGATTTGTACTCATGGAAACCCCACCTGTGTCAGAGTAGAACAGTGCTCTATGGAGTTTTCAATGGCTGATTTCTCCAAAATCAATTGCTAGGCTTTTCTTCTGAGGTGTCTCTCAATGGATTTGAACTTCCAATTGGTTCACTAGCAGTCTAATAAATTAATCGTTTGCAAGAAGAAGAAGAAGAAGAAGAAAAACAAGTGTCTAGGAATTGATGGAATACAAATTGAAATCTTTCAACAAACTGATGTAACACTGGAGGTACTCACTCATCTTTGTCAAGACATTTGGAATACAACTACCTGGTCAACTGATTGGAAGAGATCTATATTTGTGCCCATTCTGAAGAGAGGTGACCCAGTGAAATGTGGAAATCATTGAGCAATATCATTAATAGTACATGAAAGTAAACTTCTACTAAAGATGATTTATAAATGGTTACAAAAGTACTTTGACAAAAGCCCAAGTTGTATTCAGATGAGGCCATGGTATGAAGGATATCGTTGCTGATGTTAGATGGCTCTTGGCTAAAATCCAATAATACCAGAAAGATGCTTGCTGTTGTTGTTAAATGCTGTCGAGTCAGTTATGACACTGTTTAGGGTTTCCAAACAGTGGCTGGTGAATTTGAACTGACCTTGTGGTTCAAACTGACTTAACAGTTCAGTACTTTATCCTACAGTGCCACACCAGGACCTGTGCTTTAGTGACTTGCAAAGTCTTTTGACTTTGTAAATCATGACAAACTATGGATAACATTGTGAAAAATGGGTTTGCCAGAACATTTAATTGTGCTCATGAGAAACCTGTATATAGACTTATAGGCAGTCTTTCAAATAGAACAGGGTGATAGTGAGTGGGTTAAAATCCAGAAAGGTGTGCATTAGGGCTGTATTCTTTCCCCATCATTATTCAGTTTGTATGCTAAGCAAATCATCTTAGAGGTTTTGTTATATGAAGAAGAAGGTGGCATAAGGATTGGATTTCCCTTGGCCAAGGAGGCCAAAATGGGAGTAGGTGGGAGATAGTTCATCATTTTCCAAGTTGCATGATACTGAGATGTAAGAGAATGAACAATCTTTATTCAAGACCAATGCCAGGGAAATACTATTATGAAGAAAAGCCAAACTAGAATAGGAATACGTAGTAGACGGGATGTTTTGTTTTCTGTAAAGAACCTGAGAAAGTAGTGTTTATTTCCTGAGATGAGGTCTAGAAGGAGGAGAGTCAGGAAAGAGAAAGCAACAGTAGAGAAGAGACACCAAGACAAAGAGCCTGAGATGTTTTACAGGGAGAGATGACAAGGCTGTAATTGACTGACCCTAAGCTGTGATATGGAGTCCTGGTGTAGCACTGTGGGTTAATGAGCCAGACTGCAAAGCAGTTTGAACTGCAAGGTTGGCGGTTCAAGCTCACCAGCTGCTCCTTGGAAATCCTATAAAGGGTCACTATGGGTTGGAACCGACTCAAAGGCATTTAAAAACAACAACAAGCTGTGATATGGAGTCCTGGTGTGGTGCTGTGGGTTCATGCTCTGGACTGCAAAGTCGGTTTGATCCACAAGGTCAGTGGTTCAAGCTCACCAGTCACTCTTAAGAAACCCTACACAGGCTTGTTATGGATTGGAATTGATTCAATGGCACACAACAACAACAACAACAGAGTTGTGATATGCAGATGACACAACCTTGCTTGCTGAAAGTTAGAGAGCTAAATGCATTTACTGATGAAGATCAAACTATAGTCTTCAGTATGTATTACACCTCAATCTACCAAAAAAAAAAAAAATCCTCACAAGTGGACTGAAAAATAAGATCACAATAAAAGGAGAAAAGATTAGTATTGCCAAGGATTTAATTTTATTTGGCTCTACAATAAATGTCCGTGGAACTATCAGTCAAAAAATTAAAAGACATACTCCGTTGATCAAATAGACCATGTGCCTGACCCAAGCTATGATATTTTCAACTGTCTCATATGCATGTGGAAGCTGAACAATGAACAAAGAAAAACAAAGAAAAAATGATTCTTTTGAATCACAGTGTTGGTAAAGAATATTGAATATACCATAGACTGTCAGAAAAACAAACAAATCTATGTTGGAAGAAGTACATCCAGAATGCTCCTTAGAAGCGAGGATGGTGAGACTTTGTTTCACGGACTTTGAATATGTTATCATGGGGACCAGTCCCTGAAGAAGGACATCATGCTTCCAAAGTAGAAGGTTGGTGAAAAAGAGAGAGATCTAAAGAAGATTAGATAACACAGTGGCTACAACAAGAGACTAATATAGGAACTACTGTGAGGATGGTGTAAGTCTGGGCCGTATTTAATTATGTTGTATATAGAGTCTCTATGAGGTAGAATTGTCTCAAGGGCACCTAACAACAAGTTATTCTGATGCTGGAACTAACTGGAACAATTAAAGATAAAGAGTGTGTAGAAATCAGGGACTTTTTTTCAGGTGCTGCGGTTGTTGTGTTACTAACTATGAACACCAAGAGCCTATAAATCGGGAAAGACTTAACAGCGTTTAACAAAAACAAGAAACTATACTTTGAAACTTTTTAATGGATTATTCAATCTTATAAATACCAAAAAAATATATGAATAACAAGTTAATCCAAACAAGGAAATATAATGCTAACTGAGTAACAAGGGTGTATTGATTCTATTCCTCAGAGAATGGTAAGATTACTCATGTGAAAAATGATTGTAATTAACTGTACATATTTCTAACAAAGTAATACCTTTCTGAAAACTTTCATGTGAATGTATTTGAATGTATTGCAATATATTATACCTTATGGAAAATCAAATTATGTAGAGTTCTATATGCATTAGGGAAAGCTACCTATTTTAGGAGTTCAATAGTTTATGAAGGTTGTTGTTGTTGTTAATTGCCATCGAGTCGGGTCCGACCCATAGCGACCCTGTACAGGGTTTCCGAGGGTGAAGGTAAGTTATCAAAAAATATTGTTACTAAGATTGCAGTTCATATATACACAGGTTTATTCTAAATGAAATGTATTTAATCAGGACTCTGAGATCAGTGAATGGTGACAAAAAAGTTCTCTGGGCTATATTATATACCTTGTCTTAGTCACATTAGAGTGCCTTGTAAAAAAAAGATCCAATTAAAAAAAAAAAAAAAAAAAAAAAAGTAGCTTCCAAGGGGATTTGCTGGGCCTGTTAAATTTAAGTCAGAGAACTCAGCTGAGAAGATTATTCTGTTTTTCTGGATTCCTAAACATAATCTGGAGTCATGGTATGGTGCTGTAAGATAATACTGGACCACAAGGTTTGTTTGAATCATAAGGTCATCTGTTCATACTCACCAGCCACTCCTTGGAAACCCTCTATAGTGTTGCTATGAGTCAGAACCTACTGGACAGTACTTAACAACAAAAGGGATATTCTTGATATAATTTTTCAAAGGTCATAGGATAATCATGGTGTTTCTAGGAATAAAGTCATACCTAGGAAAATCTTTCCATTGTGACAATAGTAATTTTTTTCAATAGTAGCAAGGACTGACCTATGAGACTATCATTGGAAAATCATACCCAATTCACCGTAGAGCCCTGATTTTGCCCCTATAGTATTTTTTTTTTTGGCCCCCAAACTCAAAGAACATTTAAAACGAACACAATTTGAGTGAGTCCTTCAAGGACTGTTGTTGTTGTTGTTGTTGTCAGGTGCCATCGAGTCGGAACCGACTCATAGCGACCCCATGCACAGCAGAACGAAACAATGCTCGATCCTGGGCCAACCTCACCACCGCTGCCACCCCCGAGTCCATCAATGATGCCACCTGGTCGATCCATCTCGTTGGAGGTCTTCCTGTTTTTCTCTGACCCTCCACCCTACCCAGCATGACATCCTTCTCCAACGATTGTTTCCTCTGGACTACATGTCCAAAGTAGGAGAGACGAAGCTTAGCCATCCTGGCCTCCAAGGAGCACTCTGGCTGCACTTCTTCCAAAACAGATCTATTGGTTCTTTTGGCAGTCCATGGCACTTTTAGCATTCTCCTCCAACACCACAACTCAAAGGCATCAATTCTTCTACGATCCTCCTTATTCACTGTCCAGCTTTCACATCCATATGAGGCTATTGAAAACACAATGGCCTGGGTCAGGCGCACCCTAGTCCTCAAGCTGACATCTCTGCTCTTCACTACCATTTTGACAAGGTGCGAATCCAAGGGTGCAGAATTCTTTGGGAAAGGATCAGAGAGTATGGAAATGCTGCTTTCTGAAGTGTTAATACGTAGGCACAGGATATATCACAAGAAACAATAACTTTACATGCTGACATTTTTACAATAAAGACTCCTATGAGTTTGTAGCAATTCTTTTATAACCATCCTTGTAAAATGCTTACTGAGGAATACAGGTTGAAGTACATGTAAATGTTTGCATGGTTGTATAACAGGTATGCATGTGTGTTCTAAGTTTATTTAAGTGAGTGTATATTTGTTGTGTGTAAATATGTAGGTCAAGAGAACATTATGAAGAATTTTCCTGACCACTTAAACTAGAAAGAACTAGAATTCTCAGGGCTGGAATTTACTCTCATGAGATTTGAAGCAAGATTAGTGTCCTCTTATAACTGTAATGGTTCCAATTATATTCTAATCAGTAATGGCTGTGTATCCTTGGGTTTGAAACTTCAATCACGCTACCAGCTAGTCAATCTTACCCAATAGGTCAGATTGGGTTCTAAAGCTAGAAAGCAAGCCATTCTGACTAGACAGGTGAGGACTAATGAAACTTTTGTGTTTACCAGCTGGTGTTAAATTTCACTAGTGCAGGGGTAGGGAAAATTTTGCCCATCGGCTATGTAAGGTCCATGAAATAATTTGATCTGACTCCAAAGCAACTGCAGTTCCAATCATCACATGGTTATTGTTAAGTGCCTTCAAGTTGATTCCGACTCATAGCCACCCTGTAAAGGGTTTCCAAGGAGTGGTTGGTGAATTTGAACCACCAACCTTGCAGTCCAAACCAACTTGCAGTTCAGTGCTTTATCCCACAACAGCACACCAGGTTTCCAGTCATCACATTAGGGGTGAGTTCCCACCCCTGCACTTGGCCAAGAAGGGATGAGTACAGAGAGCAGCAGTTCAGGGCCAGGAAGTACTGCTGAATGCTATGTCTTCAAGCTTTTAAATGGCTATCTGAACTCAAATCTCATATCCTTGGCATGGAATTTTATAATACAACACTAGTTTTCTTTAACCAAAATTAGCATTATTAGCCTATGTTGTTGTTGTTGTTAAGTGTTGTTGGGTTGGTTCTGACTCATAGAGACCCTGTATAGGGTTTCCAAGGAGCAGCTAGTGGGTTTGAATTGCCAATCTTGTGGTTAGCAGTCCAGTATTGATTCTACAGCACCATACTGGGTGTCCTTATTAGTTTATAGTAAAATTCTTATCAGTGTTTTCTGGTTCAATTTGGTGAAACAAAGTCATTGATAGAGTGAAACCTGTGAAAGTCAAAACTATGTAAGAGAGAAAACTGTTATAGAAAGAAAACTCAAATATTTTCTACCAAAACAACTGCTACAATAATAGGGGCAAGGCTGTACACAGTTAAAAGTGAAAAAATGTTCAAGTCTCAGGAAAACAAGGCAATCTGACTCTGTACTAGAAATGATGGCTGTGTTGTGATTGATGCAATGCATTTTAGAATTTAGATATTTTCTGAAGTTAATTTTGATTAAAAAACTTATTTAGATCAATTTTTTAAAATAGAAAATATGTATTTTACAGAAAATATTTTGGTAGGTCAAGGCAAATGCTTCTGTAATATTTTTTGAAAGTTTAATTATTTGTCACTCACATAGCCTTCTTCCTAATCATATATCATTAATAATTTCTGCCTGCAGAGAATCACGAAGGCTTGGTAGTTAATAAAAACTAACTCTAGAAAAGAACTAACTCCAACACTTTCTATCAAATTATCGCAGTATAATTTACTGTTGGTTAGATTCAGTTCTCAAATCCTTTTTTTCTAAACTTAAAATTTCTAATCCCCTTGCTAACATACACATGATAATCTCTCATGTATGTGAACTAGAGAAAACACCTAAGCATTAATTAGATTCAATTGGGTTTCTTTTTTGTTGTTGAAATTCTTCTCAATTCCCAAGCTTTGAATACATGTTTAAAATATTGCTTTTCCTCAGACAATTACACCATCATTATTTCTTTCCCTTCACTAAAATGCAGCTGCCCTGGTAGTGTAGTGAGTTATGAGTTGGGCTGTTGAACACAAAGTCAGAAGTTTGAATCTACCAGCTGCTCCGCAGGAGACATATGCAGATTCTACTCCTGTAAATGTGTATAACCTAGGAAACTCTATACAGGGTCACTATGAATTGGAACACACTTGATGGCACACAGTCACCAACACCATCACTAAAATGCAACCTCTGAGATGTATTTAGATAAAAACAAAGAAATCACACTTTTGTTGATAAGCAATACTTTTGCTTGAGAAAGATTAGTCATTCTCAAGACATGTTTCTATGTCTACATCTATCAGTGTCGTTCATGTAGGTATCTCCCAGTACTTGATCAGAGGTTTGAATTCTACCCTTTACATACTAATTCATAATTCACTGGAAACTTTTCACATGTTAGGGATCAAGAGAGCAAATAGCAAAACACACTTGCTTTTTGACCACTTATGCAAGTTAAGACAAAAGCCATAGAAAAGACCAGTAAATGAGAAAAAATGCAAATGTTCATCATATTCCATTGCTGTTTTGACACAGCAATTAGATTTGTGCAGAACAGAAAGATTGTTCCAATTCTATTCTCCCAAACATAAGCCTTAAAAAAAGAGGTTACATTTGTGACTGTAGCTCGTAGAGCATCCAATCTGGCATCCTGAAAATCCATATGTAAGCCACACTTATATCTTAAACCTGTCAAACAAATAAATGTACAGAAGCAGTAATTTATGTACTTTATAGACTGTTTTGCCCTTTTAGAGCAAAAGCCTAATTTTCAAGTGTTGCTATTTTAACTTCTGGCAGTGCCTGAAAGATAACTGAGGTTCAAAATGTGAATTTTACAAGTAAAATGTGATTCAAAAATTGATTTACCCTGTTCTCACTGCATGTGAGACAGAGAAGAGAAATGCTGGGTGTTTGTGAGCTTTAGGCAAGGGGAAACATATTGCTAAGTACAGAAGCCACGCAAAACTTTGCGGGTTTTCAGTTTAGAAATGAACTTGAGCCTTTCCCAGTTCAAGTTCTGTTTAGGGCCGGCAAAACATGACTTTCTAATTCAAAGAAATAAGGCTTAAAAAGGCTTATAAAACAGGCTCACAGGCTTCTTGTACATCAAATAGCTCTTACACAATGGCATTTAGATGATTTAAGTGTAAATGAATCAAAGACATATGGATTGCATTTCCCTTGAAATATGCCTGGGTTTTAAATTGAAGGGAAAACACACTTGCCAAAATCCTTTTTGTTTTTTTGTGCATCAAAAACATTTGGAAATGACTTTAAATGTTTGGAAGAACCCCAGACATTGGGTTCAATCACCCCTGGAGATTAAATCAGTGTCCTTCATCCAACGATAACCCATCCCCTGATTTGCAGAGACATTAGGGAAAAAAAAACCCTCAAATATCAAAGCTGACATCCTTGAAAACTGACTTTCTTGATGTTTGAATTGTTAATTCAATGACAGGGTCTTATTATGGAGTCTTCCCTAGGGATCAGGATCCATTTTGTGTTAGTTAATTCACCAGAAGCACATTTCACTTTTGCCCAATTTCTCAAATGTGGTTAATAATCCAAATTTTCTCTGGGCTGGAAGTAAAAATTTGTGCTTTTAGGAACCCAAAAGGAAATTGAGTTTTCAAGTTGAATGAAACATCTTCACAGTCAAGAAGATTAAAATGGAAAACTATTGCTGACAATTGATCTAGGGGCAAATTCTTACATCACATGGCTGTTACTGTACAGGTAGTTTCTCACTTATTGTATATCCAAGTTAAGATGAACCCCACTTAATACCATCTGTCTTTGTGTGTGTGTGTGCATGCATGCATTTTGTCATTAGTAATATTTACTATATACAATGCTGCAGTGCATATTTTGCTGATAATATCATTCTTAGAGCCTGGTAACAAAGTGGGTTATGAGTTGGGCTGCAAACAGCAAGGTCAGCAGTTCTAATCTACCAGGAGCTCTACAGGAGACAGGTGAGCTTTTCTGCTTTGGTAAAGATTTATAACTTCTGAAATTCTGTACAGATTCACTGTTAGTAGGAAGGACTTGATGTCCCACCAACACCACCACCATCATTCTCAGATGTTCACTTCCAGGGCTTTATATGTGATGTTTCTAATCTCCAAAGACAAATACAGATTTGTTTTATAAAAGACACTGATAATAAAAGGGCAATAATAATGGAAACTTAAAAAAATAGCAGTTTGACTTATGTCAGAAACAACTTAGAACTAAGTCTTTGGAACAGAACTCTGTTGTAAGTTAGGAGCTACTTGTACTTTGGTTTTAAAAAAGAAGAGAAAATGAATAAAGGAAGTAGGGAATAAAAAAGAGTCAAGTATGAAGAAAAGAAGGATGGAAGGAAAGTGGGTGGTAGTTTCTTTAGACCTGTAAAGAGAGATTGTGAGTGAAATGCTGAAACAAATAAGGTTTAACATAAGTAGATGGTGCAGTGGTGGTGGTAGCGGTGGTGGTGTGCGGTGAAGTTTGTTCCGACTCATTGCAACCCTGCATAGAGTTTCTGAGGCTGTAAATCTTTATAGGAGCAGAAAGCCTTAGGTTTCTCATGGAGAACAGCTGGTAGTTTTGAACTGCTGACTTTGAGGTTTGCAGCACCCAATCTGCAAACAGCTAAGCAACAATCAGAACAAACTTTCAAGTAAATCTGTTAAAAAGACTGATGCTTATAAAGTGATGTGTTGAAATGAATAGAAAAATGGACTTGCATAAGTGAAGGCATCAAAAGGAACTAGAGAAGAGAGGGTTGATTGTTGTAATAATGTGTTAGGTATCGGAATCGAGAAAAAAAGAAACACACATACACACAGGACAGTATCTAAATGAGAGAAAGGTAACGAAATCATTCAATAACAGAGGGAAGTATTTTAAGAGACCTTGTAAAATATGTGTGGAACTGCTATTTAAGTCTATGCAGCTGAACAGTTTATATTAAAGATTGGATTTTGCATGCAGCTCTGATGTGAGAGGAAACAGCTTTTAAAATTGTTTAATGACCTCCTGATAGTAAGGTTAACAGGATTACCACATAGTTCACCACAGGATGGACAGGGACTCAGCGTGTCCCTCACTCAACATGTAATCCCAATATTCACCTTTACAGGAAAGTATAAAATCATTGTGCTTTTCAAAGGCATTAGTTTGAAAGTTGGGGTACTTTTAATGAAGGAAGTTCAGGGTGAAAAGGAATAAAGAAGGGAAGAAACTGGATATTAAAACCTGAGCTCTTTTAGCTTAATCCTGCCTTATCTGACTATGGGGTTCCTGGGGAGGCTGAACCGCTCCAGATTTCAGTTTACTGTGGCCTCCTCTCACTTCTAACTGGGCTGCTTGCTGCCTAGGTAACTGATATGATGTTTTCTGCTGCTTCTGACATGTTACTACTCCTCTATTCTGCTCCTCAACCATTTTCTTATTAAAGTGGAGAAATATTCTCCACCTTCCTTTCTGTTATGCTGATTCACAAAGCAGCACTGCTTTATCATCAGTGTCCTGTGGGGACTTTAATGAGAAGGGTCTTTATGATAACCTTACCTATGATGGCTGTGGCATTCATACCAACTGAGCATGGGGAGACTGGGAATGGGGAGGGGAGGGAAACAGTCCAAAGAATACTTTGTGTGAGATAATTTTCTAGAGTCTCTTCAAAGTCTTTTGCTGTATCATCTGTGTTTAGCTGGCTAAGCAGCGAAGAGTGAAGAAGATCACACGATGCATTTTATGGCCACGACTGAAATTGTTAACTGTTAATTCTATGACATAGTTCCAGTATAACTGCAAAAAAATGCTGGGAAATATAGCTTTCCTGAGTACCCAAGAAGAGGAAATGTGATTGATGTATATTTTGCCAGTCTTTTGCCACATTCGTGAAGGGGCCGTTCCATTTCTAATGCAAGTGGATTCTCATTGGGTCTATCTTACTAGTCTTTTCTTTATACATTGGATTCTTGAATATTATTTAATGTGGAAACTGAAAATCAGATTATTCAAATATACATCGCTAATAAGTGACAGAGCTGGAAACTAACTCAGATTTGTCTGAATTTCAAGTGCTGTGTTTTCTCCATACTTTATAAGTTAGGGATTGACAATAGTCTTATGAAATGGGATAGTGTCAGAAGGACCCAGACTACTTTGCTTTCTGGTATTTGAGTATTCTGAGATATCAGAGAAGAAAAACTTTCATTGGCTTCCAGAGTTTTTATTCAAGTAACCACTAGTTAAGGTTATTTCTCCTGAGTTTGCAGAGACAATTCTGAGTGTGATATTGTTTCATAATGACAAGGAGTTAAAAAACATTGAATAAGAGTGTCCACCTTGTCCTCCAAATCAGGCCCAGTAAGATAAATGAAATAGTCTCAGTTTTAAGTGTTACTTAATGTCTATTCTTTGAGAAGAAAGCTGAAGCAAAAAACTTAAGGGAAGGCCATTGAGAAGGAAAGACTACAATAAATTGAATTATATCATCATATGCAAATCTAGATTTTCTTTTATTATCTGTGTAGTGATGAATGCATTACTTAACTTCACAGAGCTGCAATTTTCTTATTAATAAAATGAGAATAGGTGAAACTTAGCTCCCAAAGTTAAACTTGTTATTGATTCCAAAGAGAATCAAGAACAGGTCTAATAAATAACAGGCACTGCAACTAAGAGGTATCCCACTTTTTATTAATACATTTGTTTTATAAGTATGGCATCATGGAGGCATTGTGATAGAAAGATAATTCTTCTGAATGACATGGAAGATAGATTAGGAAAATTGATTAATTTATTCATCTATTCATTTCTTTTTTCATTAATTAATGATGAATACATCCCATCATTCATTTATCCATCCATCCATCCATCCACCCAACATCTTATTCATTCTATTACACATTTACCAAATATACAGTCACTACTGGCAAAACAGAGTCATGGGCACTGGGGAAATCCAAGACGGATAGGGTAATCCTTGCTCTTAGGATATGTTACTTAGTAGAAGAGACAGACATGGGCCCAAATTATGGAAATAACAAAGTGGAAAATGATAAAATGTAAGAGAGGTATCTAAATTAACTACTTTGGAAGTTTAGAGTGGGGAAGTTAGATCAGGAATGTGAGAAATGTAATCTGAGTAGGGACTTGAACAGTGGTGGCCCTAGTCATTCAGAGTAACAATAAGATTGGCAGGAAGTTAGGAGATTTCTTTTGTAGCTGTGCTTGCTTAGCAAGAACATCAGATTTTTTCTCAGAATGTTTATTTTGAATTTAAAAAAATTAAAGATGCTTTTATTCACACTTTCCTTTTAAATTATGATTTTTAAAAAAAAAAAAGGATTTAGAATCTGCGATAAACATTTGTTTTATTTATACTTGAACCACAAATTCGTAGTCCAGGCTCACCAGCCACTCCTTGGAAACCCTATACAGGGTGGCTATAAGTTGGAACTGACTCAACAGCACTAAATAACAACCACAGCACTAAACTATTAATAATTAAGAGTACTAGGTACACAATGGTCAAACATTCAGCTTTGTCAGTTTGAACCCACCAGCATGGCTTGGGAGAAAAGACCTGGAAATCTGCTTGTATAACGATTAAACACAAAAGCATACCTACTGCCATTGAGTGGATGTGACACAGTGTTTCTATATAGGGTTTTTGAGACAGTAAATCTTTACAGAAGCAGTCAGCCTGATCTTTCTCCTATGTAGTAACTGGCGGGTTAGCAGTCTTACGTTTATCCTAAAGTATCATCAGGACTCCTTCCCATAATGATTACAACCTAGGGAATTATTTGGGGGAGATTTACTCTGTCACAGGGCAGCTATGAGTCTGTGTTAATGCAACAATAATAGCAACAACAAATATTATTTTTTGTAGGTTAATTGAGGGACTGAGAGAAGCTCACCATTTGGTGCTCTCTCTGCCTTTGAAACATAAGTACGATTCCACTGGAAGACAGACTGGAGAGGTAAAGCGAGAAGCATGGTCTGTCTTTTATAGGGATGCCTTCTATTTGCTATAATTAAAAAAGCCAAAAGGGAAGGTTTCTTCATATTAAGAATCAAGTTTGCCTCCTTAATACACTGGGTTGGTAGGGATGGGCAACTTAGACTTCGACTAAAAAAGTTGAAGGGCTATAAAGGCAAGAAGTGGCTGGCTTACAAGCTTTCGTGAGGGTGCTTAGGATCATGATGAAGGGGGTTGAATCCTCACTTTATAGTTTTCCTCTTGTCCAGATGGTTCCGATGATGATGGGGATAGGATTTTATGATTCAATTGTGAGTTATTGTTATCAGGACTAATGGCGATTGTTACAACTGAAATGTAGAAGTGTAATCTAAAGGGGAGCACAGTTAATCTGTCATTCAGGAATTGAGGACCCTAGGACCACCAAGAGGGAAGAGCGTAGAGGAGCCAGAGATCCTAATCAGAACAGCAGTGACAACAGCGATGGTGGCAGAAGCTATGGCACAGAGAGATAGAGCATCACAGGACGATAGGCACATGGACTGAGAAAGGCAGTGTGCCTATGGGCAAGAGGCTGGCTTGAAAAGTGCCCTTTGGACATTCAAATTAATATATATTTTCAATGTGTTATGTGTACATAAAAATAAAAGAGGGGTGGTAATAGTAGTAAGTACTCTTAGTTGATGATGTATGAGGGGATTGTAAGCTTTGCAATGATTTGTTGAATGTAAAACTGATGAGCTACCCTGTAAACCTTCACTCAGTTCACAATAAAAGCCTTTTTAAAAAAATAAAGCTCAGATGGACAATTCCAGTGTGATGTATAAGCTGGTCTAAGGTAAGCAATATCTGTTTGAAATAGTGAAGCAGTTGATCCAGCACTCCCCTTGTAGGTAAACCAATGAAGATTCTCATAAAAATAAATGCTATATACATTTTTCAATTGCTGGTTTTATAGGAAATCTACACATTTTTACAGGTTGGTAAATATTTTTACAAGTGTGTTAGATTTTTGTGTTTTTACTTGCAAGTAGTAGATATTTTTCAGCCTACACACTTAAACATGGGAGTGCGATGGCTCTGTAGGATAAACACTAGACTATGAAACACAAGGTCAGCAGTTTGAGCCCACCAGTAACTTTCTGCTGGAAGAAGATGAAAGTGTCTGCTACCACAAAGATTACAGCGATTGAGTTGGAAGCAACTCAATGGCACTTAACAACACTTACTCATGATTGATGGCATGGTCAAGGAACTTGGTTGTACAATGGTAAAACACTTTGCTGCTAACCAGAAAGTTGGAGGTTTGAACACAGTAGCTGCTGCAGAGGAAAAAGATATGGCTGTTGAGTTCTGTAAGATTTGCAACCTTGGAAACACTATGAAGTAGTTCTCCTCTTTCCTATAGAGTTGCTGTTTCTTGGAATCCACTAAATGGTAGTGACTTTTTTGGAATGGCATGTTTTTGAAAACTTAGATATATGGCTTTTAGCAATAAAAATAACCATTATTATCTGATTAAAGTGTAAGAACACAACCTGAAATTTTGGTAAAATCTGATTAAACCACCTAATTAGTAAAACTGTTTACAATGACATGTGGAAAGTGATTCTGATTATTTTCTTATTTAGCTTATGTATAATGACAAAATTCTTCCCCATGATTTATATCCAATTCTCAGTGTACTTATTTTTTTTTATTTTTAAAATTTAATACAGCTACATTGTGCTATAAAAAGAGAATTTGGACAGGGTATCTGTTGATGTTAGACTGTTTGTTTTTGTGTCCTCTCAGTGAGAACTATCCCTGGGGAAACATTAGCCCTGGGGAAATCACATGGTGTGTTCTCTTTTCCTCCACACCAGATATTTCATGCAAGTGAAAGGATGTTCAACTTAGTAGCAATGACTCTGGAAAGAGAGAGAGGAAAAAAAAAAAAAAAAATCACAGGCCAAAAGCAGCTTGGGAGGTATTTGTGGAAGGAGGGGCAGAGCCAAGATGGCCTCTGGCTTATAAGGTAGTTTGTGAGAATTAGTAAAAGGCAACACTTTCCCTGGGTGGATACAGTAAAAACCCTGTGCCAGGGTACATGGTTTGGCAAGCAGAGGAAAAACGGGCTGCAACTACTATTAGCCCCTTCAATTGGGCAACTGTTTTCAGTGGTCTTGTGTTGGGCCAAGTTGAGGCCAAATTGAAGGATCAAGTTCTAATGGCACTTATGATAATGCTTTGTACATAGTAAAATATTTTTTAAATGATCCTGAATGAATAATTTAATCATAATTATATTTGAACAGCACCCAATCCTTTGCAGAAGACCGTATTCCACATGTGTGTAAAAGTCTTTACAAGTTGTCTTAGTTACTTAATGCTACTGTAATACCAATACCAGAAGGAGGTAGCTTTAAAGAACAGACATTTATTTTCTCACAGTTCTGAGACTAAAAGTTCAAATTAAGGTCTCAGTTATGATGTTCCTTTCCTTATTGGTGAGAGTGGGCATTTCTTGATTCCTTGTCTTGTAAACAATTCTCAAATGGTATCTATCTCCCACTGTGTGTGTATCTATGTCTATTGTGATTAAGTTTAGGATCCACCTTACACTGGCATGACCTTGTTTACATAATTGTTGTTATTGTTGTAAAGTGCCATTGAGTCAAATCTGACCCATAGTGACCCTGTATAGGGTTTCTGAGGAGCAGCTGGTGAGCTTTAATTGCCGACCTTGCAGTTCAAACGGCTTTACAGTCTGGTGCATTAACCCACAGCGCCACACCAGGACTCCTGTTTGCATAATAAAAACCCCTAATTTCAAACTGGATCAAATCCATGGGTCTAAGGATTAGGAATTCAACTCATAATTTTGGAAGATACAATTCAATTTATAATGTAAAGTTGGTGGTAGTGCTAAGTGCCAGAGAGTCAATTCCAACTCACAGCCATCCTGTATGGGGTTTCCAAGGAGTGGCTGGTGGGTTTGAGCCACTTACCTTGTGGTTTGCAGTCCAGTGCTGAATCTACAGGTAGAGTCTAATGCCTTAGCAAAAAGCATACATATGAAAACTCAACCTTATGAACTGGAGGAGTCTACTGGTTGGGGAGAGGCTGATGAAGGGTGGCTGAATATAAGGCTAGGATGGTATCCTTTCATTCAAATAATTGTAAGTAATGCTAATATAATGGTGAGCAAAATGTGGTGTGTTCCCTACCCTCATGGGACTTACAAGCTAATGGACAAGTTAGAGTCAGAAGAAAGAGGTTCCTGAATGTGATTTTCACCATTCAGAGTTTCTCTGTCAATCTGAGAATCTCTCAAGCCAGAAACATTTGTCTTTTGTAGTTTTGTCTTTTCCAAGTGTAAATATTTTCTTGTTCTACATTGTGTTTATTACTCTTTGGCCCTATCTCTTGAATGCTAAGGAATAATATATTTTAAATTTACTTTTATTCCTTTCCACTCTTTATTGTGAGTAAATAGTGAAGACAGGAATGCGTTACTGAGGAAATCTTTGCCAGAAGATCACTTGTAGTTTGTTTGGTTGGAATTCAAAGCATATTACCCACTGTTGCATTCGTAACCAGCCCCTAGAAACATATTTAGTCCATATGTACCTGATTTAAGTCCTATAGAATATAACTACCATATGGTAGAATGTTTCTATGGGAAAATTCACTCAAGAAATTATGAGAAAATACAATTTATTTTTTTTTACTAGGAATAGGTCATTCTTGGTGTAATGATATAAAGGACTCTTCTTTTGGTCATTTGTTACAGCTTGTCCTGTCTGCTCTCTAAGGTTTGGATGTAGAAGCAGTGAAAGACAGAGGAAGGAGCGAAAGGCTTTCTGGGTGAGACACAGAACTAGGAGACCAAGGACAACGAGGGGAGGGAGTTGTGGGCAACTGAAAGATGAAGGGAGTAAAGACTAAGAGGTAAGAATGGGGGACAGGAGAAGAGCATCTTAGTTTTATTTCTCAACTTTGAGGAAGTCCTGGCTGTGCTATCAGTCTGGCCAGCTGCTAAAAGCCATTTTGGAACCACAGCTATTGGGCAACTGGGTTTAGAGCATAGTACTAACAATCCGAAAGCTGTGAAGCAAACATCTGCTCTTTCATTGATGGGTTTGTGGCCTTGAGTGAGTTTCTTCACTTGTCTGTGCTCTGGTTTCTTTATCTAAAAAATGGGAGACACTAATGGTCCCAAAATTATAGCATTATTTGAGGAGTAATTAAAGCTATGTATGTACATTATCAAATATAAGCTCTACAAGGTAGACAAACTTTTTTTCTTTAGTGCTGGCTTCCCAGGATTTAAAACAGTTCTTGGCACTTTGTAGTGGTTGAATAAATACTATAATGAATGCATGAATGAATGAATGAATGAGAAGAAATGTCTGTAAGTAGGAGAGGCATTTATAAATGCTTGAACCATGGATTCTTTGCAACCAATGTGGCGTTGTACGGTAAGTGCAGGACTGCAAGGCCAGTGGCTCAAATTCAACAGTAGCTCCTCAGAAAGTCTATACTGAATCACTATGTGTCACAATTGACTGAAAGCACTTAAAAACAACAATGATTGCAAGGGGAGTTCTCATGTGGATAAGCACTGGAGTGTTAACCTCTAGGTTGGCTGTTCAAACCCACCAGTCACTCCTTGGAATCCCTATACAGGATTGCTGTGAGTCAGAACTGACTCATGTTAACAACAATAAGAAGTTAAGACTCTGGAAGAGTGTAATTGACTGAATTTAAGTTCCAACTATGATGCTTGCCAGCTTTGTGACCATACATAATATTTGGATAATTCCAGAGTTTGCTTCATGGGATTATTTGAAATGAAATGAAAAAAAAAAAAAAAAAAAAGTAAATCATTTACTGCCTGGTGCATAGTAAGTGCTCAGTCAATGTTAGGTATGATGAAGATAATCATGGCAATTTTGCTGTTGAGTGCATTTCTCAGCTCTTCTGGCAGGTCGCAAGTTGACAAGCCTACTCCTACCCTTGCCAAATCCAAAGAAAGAAGTGGGTGCTCTCTTTTTGAATCTTCTCTAGCCATGTTGGAAGGGTGTGTGTGGCCCCAAGTCTGGCAAGGACTGAGCTCTTCACAGCAAATCTGGGATGATGATCTTCTCATCTGTCTTCTAAGCTGTGGGCGGCTCCTTCTTTGGGAAGCAAGTTAAAATCAGAACTTGGAACAAGCTATCCTCTCTAAACAATGCTCTCATTGCCTTTTCTGCTATTTAATTAATGCCAATCTAATTTTATAGAAAGTATATAAATATGATTTATGCATATTTGCACCTATCTTTCCCTGTGAGGCTTGCAAGGAGGTACAGTGTCATGTAAATCAAGTCCTCTGATAAATATCTTAGGCATGAATACTTAACATTATTTCTTATAGCTGCATTTGAAAAATTTAGCAAGTAGAGGGATATAGATGTATATTGCTTAGTCTAACCTTCAAGTTATTATTGACTTGGACCTAAAAGTGAACCTCCTATTTCTTCCAGATTATATATTGCTGTGGGGATTTAGGAAGATTTCAGCTGATAGCATTCAAGATCCTTTCTGCTAATGCTTTCCTTCCAGTCCTTGTCAATCTAACTCAAGAAAAAGACAGCAGTCGATGGGCTGCCACTTGAAGGTTATGAGGACATGATCCATGCTTTAAAAAAATTTTTTTTTAAACTTCATTTTTAGTGAATATAAAATTAATGCTGGCCATGCTTTAAATGCACTAAGATCCTGAAACTGTTGCATCACATTCCTGCAGGTTTTAGCAAGGACCCATTGGGTAGAGAGGAGTGTGTTTGCTGAAGTTTTCTACAAATTCCTTTGCATTGTATGTGCAAGCATGTGCATCACTAAACAACTTTTATTAGAAGCAACTTTGAAGCACTACTAGAAAAGCTTTTTTTTTTTTCTTTTTACCAAACATGGATTTAAAAAATTATACAGAACTCAGCATTGTCAAGCCACACGAAGTGAAATTAGAAGCAGAAGGATTGAACCCTGTTTTTGCTTAAAGACTTTATTTGATTTAGCAAAAACAACAGCAATAAATCCTATTCCAAAGCACTCTTAATCCCTTTGCAATAGTATTTTCACCAAAAGCAGGGTCTACATAAATGCCCCCTTTTCAGTTTGGTCAATTTTCCATAACCTTCCTAATGAATCCAAATCTATATTTATAGTTATGGAGATAAAGAATTGACTAACCTCTAGTGTCTGACACTTTGAGTGTGGTATTATTGGACAATGATTACAGCAGTGATATAGTATCAATTTTTACATTTTATCATCTTGAAATACTCCATGGAAATAACAGAATCCTAGAAATTAAAATGTGAAAATGTGCCATTAAGTTACTTAATACAAACTTTTAGACTTATTATTTCCCCTAACATTTTCAGGTTTATTTTATGTTTTCCATTTATTCTCTTTTCCAAAATAAAATGATAATATTTCCATACTCTACGTATTCAGTAACTACAGTGAACACTCTAAAAGAATGTAAATAATCATAAGTCACTAAGTAGTTGAAGAATATAACTACCATAGGCTCAACATCATCATAAGAATAGTTTTGAATAACTATAACTACATTTGACATTTCCCCATTGTTCCTATGTATCTCTAAGACAAAATTTAGTGTCCCTTTGTTGAATATTCATTCTTATGCCAAATGATGTCCCCAGAGTAAAATCGTTACAAAAATTCCTCAAATTCTTTGTTCAACTAAAGTAAAAATATATTTAGGAATCAAATTGATAGAGTACATATGCACCAGTTACAAAACAATCCGATTGCTTTTATTTTTTCAACAACCTGGTCAACTAAGTAAGTAGTAACATCTCTGTTTTAAATGTAAAGTCACTGATATCTAGGAAGGTTAAACATTTTTCTCATGGTTATATAGTCAGTAATGTGGCAATTGTTGTTGTTAAGTACCGTGGAGTCGGTTCCAACTCATAGTGACCCTGTACAGGGTTTCCAAGGCTGCAAATCTTTATGGGAGCAGAAAGCTTCATCGTTCACACATGGAACAACTGGTAGTTTCGAACTGCCAACCTTGAGGTTAGCAGCCAGATTTGTGACCACTACGCTCCCAGAGCTCTTTAATATGTCAATTGTTGTTGTTGTTAAGTGCCGTGGAGCTGGTTCAATATGGCAAGTAGAGGGATTCAATTCTCTTGATCCCTATGTACAAGATTTTCTTTACTATCTTGCACAAAATATTAATCGCCACATTATACCAATTTCTAAATAGAGGGTTGGTCAATTTTGTAATGAGACAGCTATAGGTAGAAAAGGATGTTCTTTCCCTAAAGTTTATTATGGCATTCCTGGGCATCCAGCTCCCTGGGTGCTCTTTTGAATTAGTCTTAGGGTGTAATGGTGATTTTGGGCAGACTTGAATAGAGCATCAGAGACCTAGGGAGGTCCAGGTAGTAGACTGGAATAGTCGCAGCTATTAAATATCTAGGTCATCCTTTATATAAGCTTGTAATATATACTCTAGCTTCTGATTTCAGTGCTGACAGAGAGGGGAAAAAATTCCCTCCTGTTAAAATGTAGTCAGACAGCAGTTTGTCTTTCCAAAACATTATTAGGTATTATTACAGAATGTGAACACCTTTCATTCCTGACAAACAGGAAATGTATGCTGCACTACTGGTATGTCAATCAGAGTGATAGCATCAATTTTATGGTTTTAATTCATCCCCACCTCCTGCCGAGTCTTTTGCTCATCCCAAATTATGAATCTTAAAAGGTACGTGATTAAGAAGAAAAAAAATATGTTTCTGCCTGTATGAACTCCAGTTTGAAGAGCTTGAAGTCAGATCTTTATGCATTTGTAAAGCATGTCCTGACTGATCAGGGACTGGACAAGTGACTTACATCACTTGGAAGTGCCCTCTCATGCTTTCACATTAGTATCTTGCTAACAGTTTAAGCAGATAGTACGTTTTATGCACTACCATCTTTGCATTTGTAAGAGGCAATCAGAAAATAGCAACAAATTAAATGCTACATTTGTCAGTCTGTGAGATTTCAGAGTTATCTTTTCAATTGAAGTTTTTAGTGTCTATTTCTTTAGCTCTGGTGCTTTGTTGTTCTTTGATATATTAAATAACACAGATAAAGCCAATTCTAAACTCTAGCTTTGAATGAATCAAACAATTCTTTCCTTTCCATCCTTTGATTCCTTTTTCTTCAAAATACTAGTGAAAATGAATAGCATTTTCAGTGTCAGTATGAAGTAATGCTGTCTAAAAATAAATAAATAATCTGTGCTTGTGGGGCGTGTACATGTACATACACACACACAATCTACTTCACAACAGGGGACTTGAGAGCCTGGGGTGTCTGAATCTGTCCTCCCATGCTCCTCTCTTGTTTCTGGTGAGGAGCCATTTTTCTTGTTTTTCCTATGTCGCTCCACCTGGACTCCATTTGCTGCCACAAACTCAGCAATTATCATATACTCACTTAAGATTTCAGAACATGATCTGATAGTTGCTGACTAGATGATAAGCAATGATTTTCAGTTGATCAAGTTAAATTTTCTCTCTTGACCACAAAGAGTATGTTTCATTGTTGGCAGACAATTCTTTATTTCTGATAGTACATGGTGACCAATTTCATGGGTCTTCAATAAGTAGAATTTGCACTAAACGGTGACCTCCATGTTTAATTGCTCTTATCTATTTAAGTCTTAAACTTAACAGCTTTGGTACTTGGGTGTTCCAGTGAGAGAGCATGGAGTCTTGGAGTAACCCATGTGGCATTTGCTTGTGTGGAATTTCTCATTTTGCTTTTACCACAGCTTCTCTATGATTCAGTATTGAAGTATGCTAATTCTCTTCCATGCAAGAAAGCAAACATAAAAAACAAGCAAGAACCCTTCTTTTTTCTGGTGGGGCACCAGCATGAAATACTGAGTTTCAAAAGTGATGATAATTAGGTATGCACAAATGTTGCTAATGTAGCAGAGCCTGCCATATAGGGAGGCAGTGTCTGGCAGAAAACTGCCCTCCTCATTTGGGAAGAAGAAAGGGATCAAGAATCCTGTCAAAAGTGGCTCTTGTAAGGTCCTGGTTTCACCACTGTTTTTTGTGTATTACCATTTCCAATGTGAATTTAGTTGTTGTTGTTAAGTACCGTGGAGTCGGTTCCAACTCATAGTGACTCTGCACAGGGTTTCTGAGGCTGTAAATCTTTACAGAAACAGAATGTCTTATTGTTCTCCTGTGGAATCACTGGTAGTTTCAAACTGCTGACCTTGAGGTTGGCAACCCTACTTGTAACCACTACGCTACCATAGCTCCTTACTTCATCTCATTTGCTTCCTCAGCTATGCATTATAGGCAAGGAAGTTGAAATTTGGAGATGCTAAGAAACGTAGTAAAAAAAATTTTCAATGACAGATATGTTTATAAAAGAAGTAAGAGTAACTGATGAGACAAACACCTAATTACTTTTTTTTTTTTTTTTTTAATTTGAAGCTTTAGGGTCATGGTTTCATGGAACATCCCAATAAATAACCCAATTAATTAAGCATAGCAACATGCTTAGTACTGCTGTTCTACCACTTAGCTTGACATATAATTCATGAATCTTAAAAGCTTGCAAGTGATCATCCAAGGCACAACCATTGATCTCTCCTCACCTGGGATAACTAAGAAAGAAAAAGTCAAGAATAGGAGGAGGACATAGATGTGTGACTAATTACTTCCAATAACAATTGCCTCATTTGCCATTAGACTAGAAAAACTGGATGGTGCCAGGCTATTTTTAATGAACATTTTTATTAAAGATTACGTAGAATTATGCTGATCAACAGAGGAGAAAATTCAGAACAGAATTTCAAATTGTCATAGACTTCAGATATCTTGGCTCTATGAAAGCTCGATGAATATCTGAATATCCCATAATTCTGCTTATAACCAAACAATAGTTTATCTCAACTAGCAAAAAATATTGTCCATGAACATTAAACTCTTTTAAGAGGTATCTCTATGGGATAGGATTGACAACAGCAACATTAAAGTTTAGATAAGAATATTAGGGGGACAGTGAGTTTATGTTAATGAGGGTGAAACAACTCAAAAAAGGAGAATGAGAATTGTTGCAGAACTCAAAGAATGTAGTCAATATCACTAACTAGTACATGGAGGAAGTGTTGGATCAGTTCTCAACAACAACAAAATAAATAAAATGTATATATAATGTGCCTTAAATAAATATGCCTTTTGTACATCAATTATATACATATGTTGTTAAGTACCATGGAGTTGGTTCTGACTCATAGTGACCCTGCACAGGGTTTTCGAGGCTGCAAATGTTTACTGGAGAAGAAAGCCTCATCTTTTTCGCCCGGAACAGCTGGTAGTTTCAAACTGCCAACCTTGAGGTTAGTTGTCCGATTCGTAACCACTACGCTACCAGAGCTCCATATATATAGATATGGATATGGATATAGATATATAGATATATAGATATACAAAGATATTAAGATATTAAGTGGCAGAGTTTGACTTTGAATTCATGTTTTCTGATTCTAGATCCAGTGCTCAAGGGATCAAGACAATTCTGACTCATAGGGACTCTAGGGAGGGTTTCTAAGAGCAGCTGGTGGATTTGAACTGCTAGCTTGAGGTTACCAGTCCAGTGCCACACCAAGTCTCTACTTCTTATTAGAACCATTTATTTGGTATTTATTTGTGCTTAAATTCCCAATTATTGTTGTTAAATTCCCAATTATTGTTGTTGAGTCAGTTCTGTTTCATAGCGACCCTGTATAGGGTTTCAGAGAAGCTGCTGGTGAGCCTGAAACACTGACCTTGTGGTTCAAACTAACTTTGCAGTTCATTGTGTTAACCTGCAGTGCCCTACCAGTACTCCAGATTCCCAGCCAGATTTAATTAAATTAGAACCTATGATTGATTAATAGGTTTACCAGTTTTCCTCATATTCCCATTTTAAGTTGTGACATTTAGTCATATCACAAATCATTACAAGAAGTTATGTTGGATATTGGGAATACAGATGATTAAAGCCAAATCTTATTAAATCAGTTCATTACACTATGAGATAGATGGAGAAGAGCCATAGAGATTTAGGTGGATTGGGCATATATAATTACACTTTGTTCCTTTAGAATTGAATTCCAAGGATATCATACCAAAACAAAATGTAAACCAATTGTTATAGAGTTGATTTGGACTCATAGTGACCTTTGCAGACTATAGAACTATTCCATAGTATTTCCAACACTGCAAATCTTTACAAACGCAGACTATCTCATATTTCTCTTGTGGGGCAGTGGTGGTTTTGAGTCACCGACCTTTAGGTTAGCAGTCCAATACTTAACCCACGACACCACTGAGGCTCCTTGGTATCATATTTGTTCCCCAAGCCCCAAATATAGAACAAAATGAAAAACAAAACAAAACAAAACAAAAAAGAACCCACTATTGCCATCAAGTTGATTCCAACTCATAGGATTTTTGAGATTGTAAATCTTTAAAGGAGTAGACAACTTCATTTTTTTTCCTATAGAGAAGCTGGCATGTTAGAATCACCGACCTTGTAGTTAGAGGTCCAACACTTAACTCACTGCTCTTCCAGAGCCCCTTGATATCATACTATTGTCGTTAAATCCCATGGAGTTGGTTCTGACTATGTTGTAGTTCTGACCCATAACGAAGGTTGTAAATCTTTACGGGAGCAGAAAGCCTCATCTTTCTCCCGCGGAGCAACTGGTAGTTTCTAACTGCTGACCTTGCGGTTCACAGCACGATTCGCAACCACTACGCTACCAGAGCTCCTTGATTCTGAAGCTCCAAGAGACAAAGATGAGGTTGCCTGCTCCCATAAAGATTTGCAGTCTCAAGACCCTATATGGGGCCGCTGTGAGTCAGAATCAACTCAGTGGCCGTGGTGTTTTGGTTAAGGTAGGACCGGGTCCTGCAAGAGCAGGGTTCTGGATGAATCCCAGTGCTGGACAACCTTTGAGCAAGTCCTGGTCCCGTCTGTACTTATTTCTGTCAGAACCATGTTGTTGTTGTTAACTGCCATCGAGTCAGTTCCAACCCACAGAAACCCTATATAGGGTTTCCGAAGAATGGCTGGTGGGTTTGAACCACCCACCTTGTGGTCAAAACTGACCTTGCAGTGCTGTACCCAGACTCCTCCAGGACCATAGATGTGCAGTATATTGGATTCCTAGAACTGCCAGAAGGATTCACCACAACTGAGTGGTTTTAAACAGCAGAACTTTATTTATCATAGTTCTGGAGGCTTGAAGTCTGAATTCAGGGTGTCCATAAGACCATTGTTGCAATTGGTGGATTTGAACCACCTACCTTTTGGCTATCAGTATAGTGCTTATCCTACAGCGTCACACCAAGACTTCACCTACTATAGCAACACTTTATAGGGTTTTCTGAAAATATTATTTTCTCCCACTGAGTGGCCTGTAGGCTTAACTGCAGACGTTGTGGCTTGCAGTCTTGTGCTTATCATGTTGAGCCACTATACTCCCTGATATCATACTAATGATATCATACTGTTGTTTGTTGTTGTTAAGTGCTGTTGAGTCGATTCCAACTCATAATGTTTCAGTTTGTTTCTGTATAGGGTTTCAGTTGTTCCTTGGAAACCCTATACAGGGTCACAAGTCAGAACCAACTCGAAGGCACTTAACAACAATAGTATGACATCAGGAGACCTGGGGTGGTGCTGTGGGATAAAGCACTGTACTGCAAGGTCAGCAGTTCAAATTCACCAGCTGTTTCTTGTAAACCCTATGCTTGGTCATTATGAGTTAGAAATGACTAAATGGCATTTAGCAACAACAGCACCTGGATCTGCATGGTTTGGAGAGAAGATGAGAGTGATTCAGAAAAACAATATATTTGTGTCTTGGAGAATGCACTCGAGTTTTCCAGGGAGAAAGATGGAAGAAAGTACATGTTCTTCAGAGAATAGTTGTATAAGTAAACCTGGTGAATTCTTGAAATCTGGAAACTTTAACTACTTCAGTATAACCAGAAATCAGGATACACAGGGAAGAGTTTAACAGATGAGGTTGGAATGGTAAGAGTCACTTCATTAAAAAGAAAAAGAAAAAGAAAATTATA
>NW_006408745.1:678939-698291 GCF_000296735.1 Chrysochloris asiatica | reverse complement strand
GAGATGGTTGTGAATCGGACTGTGAACCACAAAGTAAGCAGTTGGAAACTACCAGCTGTTCCACGGGAGAAAGACGAGGCATTCTGCTCCCGTAAAGATTTACAGCCTCGGAAACATGTTCAGGGTCGCTGTGAGTCGGAACCTACTCCACGCACACATAGCAACAACAACAATATATATGTAATTTTTAATCTATGTATTTACAGCATTAGATTGGCCCTTTAGAAAATTTGTGATTAATGTATTGTGAATATTATTCTTGAATTAGTATAGTATTCTAATTGGGATATTTCAGAGACTGTGTAGGACCATACATTCTCAATGAAAGATTTTATATATAGAAAATTAGTTATGACCACTATCTTTATCTCACTAGCTAAAAGACTCAGTCCAATTTTTCAAGCACTATGGAATTTAAGCAATGATTTTTCTTTTAATTATAGCACTTGAATAGCTCTTATTTCTAGCAAAAAAAAAAAAGCTATTTTTTGTTGTTTTGGATGCCACACATCATGAATAACACTCATTCTATGGACTTCATCAAAACCAAAGTAACCTCAAAATGAGCAAGCTTGGCTTTGTGAGAAATTCAACATTGTCTGCTTCTTCTTATGAACATTCTTTGGTTTTATTTTTATGAGGTGTCACATTTTACTATGCTTCTTACCTGATTCTACTTGAATTTTCATAGTAGAATGATTTAGGGAGTAGTAAAAAGAATAAATAAACTTATTTTGTTATGTTGTTGTTAAGTGCTGTCGAGTCGGGTCCGACCCATAGCGACCCTGTACAGGGTTTCCGAGGGTGTAAATCTTTACGGGAGTAGAAAGCCTCATCTTTCTCCCGCGGAGCAGCTGGTAGTTTCGAACCGCTGACCTTAAGGTTCGCAGCCCGATTCGTAACCACTACGCTACGAGAGCTCCTTAGTGAGCAATTATTAATTCCAATCCTGAGCCCAACATGATCTATGAAATATGTAAGATCACCTTTGCCTGCTCAGGATGCTTTAGACTGGAACTACTTGTAATATGGGAGAAAGTGTGTGATTTGTGGTGTGAATTGAATTTTCTTTTGTGTGTCTAATACATTTAAAAATTATTGTAAGATCACTACTCTTAGACGTTCCTGTGAGTAATTCAGTGGACAGTTTCAGGATGAATATGCTTTCCTCTAAATATTCTGCTAATATGGTCCTTTCCTAACACATTAAAATATCAGTCCACTGAAGAGAGGATGTCCTCAGTTTTAGGTGCTATATAGAACCTTCAATGCTGATTTTACATGTTAACAACAACAGAGATGTGGTTATCATGACACCTGCACATGTCTTTCCTCCTATGCACTTGTTATCAATCTGGGAATCTTGTCACCCCCAGTCACCCCAGAATGTTTCCTTTTGACTGAATTCTTACTAGCTGTAAGTAACTCTTTTACTCAACAGGGAACAAGGGCCAGATGGCATGCAGACATGTGCTTGAGACTGGGTGAGTCTCATTTGTGCTCTATTTCTTGTTACTGTCACTCCTTAGTTAACCACACATAAGGAACCCACCCTGTGGGCTGCTTTTGCTGTGCATATCTGAGCCATGATTACAATAATGTGATTTTTATTAACATTATTGTTTTATAATGGCTTCTTTTTGTCATTGTTTCAATCTGCTTTTTTTTTTTTTGAAAGGTGAGAAATAAATAAATTCAATAATATACAGGTCAACCAGAACAGATGTGTAAATACAATGAACATGTTCCCCTTTTAATTGATTACCTTGAACCTATTCCAACAACTGTGTTACTGCTCAAAAATAATTTTATTTGGAGAATTCTCTTTTGAAAATAGTTAAAGAGCTGTTGTCTATCAATCATAGCAAATCATCGTCCTTTGAAGGTAGGTTGGATTTTTTTTTTATTATTTACTTAGCCAATAATTATTAGGTGCTTGCTAAATGGCAGTGTTCCAGGAATAAGGAACAAACAGACATGGTTCTTGCCTTTGAAGACGTTTAAGATGAAACCTGAGACAAATATCTGAGCCCTGGATATTAATTTAACTAATAAGAACAAGATCTCACTCTACAGTGACAATTTTCTCTGCTTCAAATGACAATTTTAGAAAAGAGATTTAAACATTGTGAGTAATGACAATGCAGTACACTGAATTCTTTCTACCCATAGTCTTTGTAATGCTCATCAAAAACAATATTTTTGCCCTGATTGGTCTGGGTAAGAGAAGGTTGGAAAATATACTGATAGGATTATATGATTCCCTTGTGAGTAATTGACAGAGTTAGTTATAATTATAGTAAGTTAGAATTCTAACATGTATAAAATGAGCCATCTCCTAAGCAGGGATGGGAGATTTCACTACCATCAAAAAAGAGATTGGAATAGAGTACGTCCTTTGCACCCTGAGATCCCTATGCATTGAACCTCTTCAACCCAGGGACAAAAATCTGTGATGCCAGAGTGGCAGAGGAGGACCAGAAGCAGAAACAAGAGCCAGAATGTGAGACAGAGCAGGAGATTTCCCATCCAATAGAGCAAGTAAACTTGAGTGGCTGTGGGCAGGAGGCGCCTCAAGGCACTTAATTGTTGGAGCTAGTCAGCTGACCCATGGAGCTAGAGCTGAGTGTTTTCAGGCTGAGGGCTTATTGTGGAGTGCTCTCTTCTGTGGGTATTAATTTGCATCCCTAAAAAAGCCTTGTAACACTGCCCAGGCAGAGAGAAGCCTATCTATGGGCACAGCTGAGGAGAGGTTACCTTGACTGAACAAACTGTGCCCAGAACATTTCTGGCTCTGAATTGTAACCTGTTAACGTCCCTAACAAATCTCATAACTGTGAGTATGGTGTTGGGGTTCTGTGTGCAATGACTTACTAATCCCAGCTAAGAAGGAGAGAGGTTGTGGGAGGAGTGGTTGGTATCATTATTTTACAGGTAGCAACTCTGGGTGTCCAATATTTCCTCTGGAATTAACTTTCAAACATACCATCTAGAAGACAAACTGGTTTTATATGCATATAGTCTCGTTCTATATAGTTTACCAAAAAAATTGTATACATTGTGATACTTTCCTCACTGCAGACCTGAATAATCACTGGGTTTGAGTACCAATTTCCTCCCCTGTCAAATGAGTGAATGCTAAATTTCTTCTAGGTCTAACATTCTATTATTTTTATACTCCTAATTCCAGCAGTTCGAAACTACCAGCTGTTCCACGGGAGAAAGATGAGGCTTTCTGCTCCCATAAAGATTTACAGTCTCGGAAACCCTGCACAGGGTCATTATGAGTTGGAATCGACTCCATGGCAAATAAGAACAGCAAAAACAAATTCCATTAATCCTATGTGTTGCATCTATACTGTGTAGTGGACTCATTACTTTAGAATAGTTCCCTGTAGAATCTGGCTGAGGATCATTCTTCAGGAAGGGATGATTGGTGGCAGGAAGTCTGAAGCTGTGCCAGGCAGGACATCTAGAAGCTTGGTAAACAATGGATAGGACTGGCCTTTAGTCCTGGAGAAACTTTGGTAGACCAAAGTCGAAGTCCAAGGCTAGAGATTTTTCCTGGGAGTGAGGATGGGTCTGAAGCATCAAATTTAAAGAATCAAGTAGATAGTAAATCAGCTTAAAGCAAAATGTTGCCTAGACAGAGTAAAAAGGATTAAGAAGAAGAACTTAATAAGATTTTCTTTGATAGGATGCTAGAGGTAGAGTACAAGTAACTGGGTTATTTTTTTCTGATCATATGCATGGTAGAACAGTGAAAAAACTAGATCTCAAGGTCCAATTATTAAGAGGATCTAAAAATCTCATTTCTGTGAAAATGTATACATTGTTGGCAAACATTCACAGGTTTGTGTAAAGACTTAATTGGTTGAGTATGCCAAATAAGTGTAATGTTTGAGTATATTGCAGCCATTGTCGGTGTTGCTAAGTTCCATCGAGTCGGTATTGATTTATAGCGATCTTGCATATAGTTTCTGAGGAGTGTCTGGTTGATTTGAGCTGCTAACCTCATCGTTAGCAACCTTACACTTATCCTATAACCTCACACCAATACTCTATTGCAGCCATAATAGCAGGTCAAAATAGCTCTTGACAACTTTGTATTGGGGCCATCAAGAAAGAAGAACATGAGTGGAGTGTGAGATTCCTACTTAGAATAGTGGCGACAGCAGAGACAGTGGCATAGAGAGACAGAGCAGCTGCGGGTTCTAGGCCAATGAACTGAGAAAGGCTGTGAGTGTGTGGGCAGGAGGCTGGCTGGCACAATGTGCCCTTTAGATGTTTTTTGTTTGGTATGTGTACATCAAATATTTTTACTCAGTTCATTTGTGAAATACAAGATGAAAATGTGGAGCCACTGGGAGGAAGTAGAGTAACTGTTGTTGCAGGGAGGGGATTGTAATCATTGAAATGGAACAAAGTGTATATAATTTGTTGAATGTAAAGCTTATGATCTTGTCCATAAACCTTCACCCAATTCACAATAAACAGCTTTCTTAAGATGAAATAGAGAAATAGAGGTCAACTTTGGCCCTGAATTTTAACTCCTGTGCTCAAAGTTAATACCCGTGACTTTCTCTTTCTCTTCTAATGGTGTTTATCTTTGAAGGCAAAAGATTGTTCCAGGTCAGATGAAGATAAAAGGGACAAAATTAAGCACAAAACAAAAACTCAAAAGCGTTTTCAGATTTTGTTTTTGTCTTTTTTCTATATATATATATATTTTTTTTTTTTTTTACTTTAAGCACACTTACTAGAGGTGTTTCAAACTCTTCAAAAAATCTAATTTCCTCGTTTTCCTGTCCATTTTTTCAGTCTTTTTCTGGAAGGTTTTTAAGTATCTAGGTGTTTTTTCTAGTCAGCCATATTCCAGAGTTTTAACACCATAAGTCTGCTTACAGGCTGTTTTGCTTTGCTGCTGTTATTTTCTTTCCCTGAACAAATTTATAACATTAGGTCACACTTTACCAGAGAAGCTTTATTTTCCATCTGTTCTCCATTTTTGCTTTATTATTAGACTATGTTTTTTGGTATTCTGATCCCTCTTCATTTCCAGGACTCTCGATGACGTCATTGGGGAACCTAGGCTGAAGAGTAGAACCTAATACTCTCCTTGGCTCTGGAGACCGTGTTAGGAAAAGTATCTGGTCTCATTGAGATATGGCTTCCATTGAACCGACCTCTGCTCATTTCCTACAGACAGTGGAACCGATGCATAGTATTTAATGTAACCACCAGTACAGGATGATATATTTGCTCTACCACCCAAATATATTGACTTTCTGTTAAAAGGCTTTTATCATAAATTTTAAAAGATTAACAAAATACATCACAGGCTATTGCTGAGAATGCAGGGTTTTTAACTGCATTTCTCCTACATTGATTTTAGTTCATATATTTTAACCACCCCCTTATTTTACTGTACCTTTTAATTTGTTATTCATTTGTTTGAAACCAGAACTCTGCTGAGGCACTTTGGGCCCACAGGAACTGAAATAACTTGCCTTCATTATCTGGTAGACCTGCTCGAGTCTGTAGCCCCTGACAGAAACCACAAGACTGTACAAACTGGCAACTGTGGGTTTGTCTGTTCTCTATTGATTCTATTTCTGGAAAAAAAAACAAAAAGAAAGAAAAACATGAACCATGGGTGAGCCATGTGACTGTAAAACTGACCCAACATTACCATCAGAAGTGGAATTGAGACCTTTGGTAGACGGGTCATGGTTGAAACCTCAACATGAAAATTTTCTTTTTGTTTTTTAACCATGGCATTTGTAAACAATGATTATATTCATATTCCAGAATATCATATATTCTGGAATATGAAAGTGAAGTAGAATTTAAATATGCATGCAGATGCTGGACAATGATTAAGGATGGCTGTAGAAGAACTGATGCATTTGAATTATGATGTTTGTGAAAAATGTTGAATACACCAGGAATTGCTAGAAGAATGAATAAATATGTCTTAGGAGAAATATAGCCAGAATGCTCCTTATAAGTGAGGACAGTGAGATTTCATCTCATGTATTTGAGACACGTTATGAGGAGGGACCAATCCCTAGAGAAGGACATTATATATGGCAAAGTAGAAGATCAGTGAAAAAGAGGAACAATGGGCCCAAACATAACAATGATTGTGAGGATGACTCAGGACTGAGCAGTATTTCACTCTGTTATGCATAATGTCTTTTATGAGTGGAAATGACTTGACAGTACCCAATAACACAACATGTTATTTAAATTTGAGAATGCCATAGGTTAAATTATCCCAAGCATCTAATACAATATATAATAAAGACCTGATATAAGCCAGCTTATAAAATATCTTAATTTTTCTTTCAACAAAATAATTGCAAGAAAGCTCCACCATAGACAGTAAAACAACACACACATGCATACTTTGCAGGTTAAGAAACTACAATTGATAGTGTGTTCCCTTTTACCCAGCTTTAGATTAGAGGTACACACTAATACTGAAGAAAATAGAACATATGATTTCTATGTACTATAGCCTAAAGAAAGAGTTCTGATCTTGGCTCTCGTAATCATGTCCTCTTTCTCCTCTATTAAATGTCAAATGATCAGATGATCTCAAAGGCCTCCACTAGTTCTAAGTTACCAAGTGGATGAAAGTTGATGCCACCAAAAGCTCTACATACCACCAGGTAGTGGAGAAGACATCCTGTTAAAGACACACACACACACACACACACACACATACACATACTCTTACTCTCTCACCAGGAAAACCAAAATAGCTCCCCTCTCCTCCTCCTCCAACAATGACAATGCAGCCATCTGTTGGACGTTCCATTTCACTTAGCAGCTGCTCTCAGATACAGAAATCTACATTCCTCTGGCTTGTGCTGGTATGCAGGCAGCATGTGTGGGTACTAGCATTTGACTCTCCCACCCAAAGGAATGGCTTTCATTGAATAAAAATGATCACAGAAGGTTTCTTACTCTCCTGTCATACAAATGCCTTCTTCCTGATAACAGGCATTTGCAAATATCTCTATTTCTCTGTGTAATAAAATATACCTTCTTGAGATATTCATATCAAATAATCATCTAAAATTGAAGATATACCCAGGGAAAGACTTCCAGGAAACTCTTGCTTTTGCAGAAAATTCCTCCTGGAAGGGTAATGGGAGAGGCTGGAATGCAAAATTTCATTCTACTTAAATTTTGTCAGTAGCACCAATATTGCATTTTAAGCATCAGGTGTTAATATTGTTTAAAAGAAACTTGTTGTTATTGTTGTTAAGTGCTGTCAAGTTAGTTCCAATTCATGGCAACCCTGAATAGGGCTTCCTAGAAGTTGTTGGTGTGTTTAAACCACCAACGTTGTGGTTCAAACTGATCTTGTGGTACAATGCTTTATCTCACAATACAACACCAGGACTAGGAGGCCTTTAAAAGCAATATTAATCTTAACAACATCAAACTAAAATGAAAAAATATGCAATAGATCTCTAAAGGGGACAGAAAAGTTAAGTCCTTTAAATATTCTCTGCATACCTCCACTCTTTCTTCGCGTATTATGAAGGATAAAATTGTATCTCCTGTGTGGTGCATACATTCTATAAGGTGGTCTGTTATTAGTGTTCTGCTGTGGGTTAATTCGCTGGACTGCAAAGGTGGTTTAAACAGCAAGGTCGGTGGTTCAAGCTCACCAGTCAGCCCTCAGAAACACTATATAGAGTTGCTATGGGTCGGAACTGACTTGACAGCACTTAACAACAATATCATTAAAGAAAAAGACACTTGGGTTAGGGGTATAGAGGAGCCCCAGTAACAAACAACAATAACAACAAAAAGGGTTCTACAGGCACTTCAGAGAGAAAACCTTGGGTAAAATTGGATCTGCTTTTGAGTACATAATTTAGGACATTTGTTACAAGATTACTGTGGTTTTCTATAAATGTTAGTTTGCTGTATTATTTTCCATGAACTAGTTTTCCACAATGCAGAATATTTTGCCCCAAAAACATGGAAGCACTAAAGCTCAGATGAGGCACTGATTCATGGGGAGTCACCCAGAAACAGCTGGTCAGCCATCTGCAGCCCTAGAGTCCTCTTATTTTTACTTTATTCAGCTAATTCTTTATGTGGAGGGGAAGGCAATGCATAATTCCTGGGAGAAGAATGTGGCGCTTGTAAGAAAATGATGACTAACTCTTGCCTGAGACTGATATCTGGTGACCTGATGTGCTGACTTGTAGGAATGCATTTCCTATATACATTAGGCTTTCAATTCTTTACTACATGTGCATTATTTTCTGTACATCCTGTTCTTTTGGAGAAGGAAGATATGATGCTCTGCCATTGATTGTTTTGTGGGAATTGTTCCAGAATAGAGCACCCTTGAGAGTCATAACTAGTCTCTTCAAGGCCAGCAGAAAAGTGTGAAGGATCAAGCCTGGAAGTCAAACCTAAATGTTGGTTCACTCATCTTTCCAGTAGCCCTGAATTAGTTCTTTTAACTGTCTTCTATTCTGTGCTAAAAAATCTTAGAAGTATAAAGACAATTTTAACACATAGTAAGATATAAATCATAACTAAATGCCATAGTTTATTAAATAAGTAAAACAACTAGATAAATATTTAGGCAGTTGTATTTTGTTTTGATCCGTGATGGCTATTTGTTATTCCATTTGGGCATTACTATAGTAAAGTATGGGAAATTGAGTCAGTATAGTCCTTTACTTCCCTAGATGGGCAAATGGGCCTTGTTGACATACAGTGACGGCTGTGCAATCCCTTCCTTGTGCTATATGAGGCAGTTCATTCAGATGACAGAGCCAGATGACTGTGTGGGAGGCAACATGTTCTTTAGATTCTCGGAAGGAGGTTCTTAGGTGCACAGGTGTATGATGCTTATGGGTAGGCGTAATTATAGTTTAATCAAATTCTTGTGAGTCTCAAGAGACTACTTTTGGCACATCTTTTAATATTTTTCTTGAATCATCAGAATCCTTTATCCATTCCCACTATAAGGATGTGTGCATGCGGATAAGTGCATATATACACACACTCAGACACACATACACACATATTTATGCATGCATATGTGGGAGTCAAAAATTATCTGCATTCTGGCTGTAGAAGTTATTTTAATCAAAGTTTAGAAAAGACAAATATATCATTATCAACAAAATCTCCTTGCTTTTCAATACACTTTGCCCATCTGTCAACAAGCTTTTGTATTCCCTTATTAAAAATGTTTTTGGCTGCGCATCCAAGCTACAAATGCATTGCTGTCTTCACTTCTTCATCATAGGTGAATCTTCACCCTCAAGGGCTGATTTCAGGGAACCAAACAGGTGAAAGACCAATGAAGCAAGATCAGGACTATAGGGAGGATGCTTAACACCTCACAGTGAAACTTCTGCAGTGTTAATAGTGTGCACAGAAGTGTGAGGACATGCATTGTCATGCAAGATCACAAAGCCCTTGGATATCCCTCTTCTGCATTTATTCTGATGTTTAGACTCTAGCTTTACTGTGAGCATCTCACTGCAAGGAACCGCTGCTGACTGTTGAAACTTTTACCTGACAGTGTTCCAATACTGGCCCTTGAGAATCCCAGAAAGCTGTAAGCATCAAGTTTCAGCTTACGGTTGACTTTTGAACTTTTTCTTGTTCTGTGATTGAGGATGCTTCCATTCCACACTCTGACGTTTACTCTCAGGCTCATAGTGATGAATCCATGTCTGTTTACTAGTAACGATTTCTTTAAAAGAAACTTTTACTTTCCTTCAAGTATTGGTCCAAATTTTTTGTGCAGATGTCCAAATGTTTCTGTTTATGCTCTTCCATGAGATGTTTTGGAACCTGCTTGGCAAAAGGTTTTCGAAACCCAGGTCTGTCGTGCATTATTTCATAGGCAGAGCCATGGATGATTTGCAAAAGATTTGCCACATAATTCATTGTCACTCTTTATTTGATGGAATAATTTCATGTACATGTGTAATGTTGTCATCAGCCATGGATGTGGATAAATCTATATATATAGTCTACAAGGTCAATTTGAACTGCAAGGTCATCAACTTAACTTCACCATCTGCTCTTTGGAACCCTATGCAGGGTCTCTATGAGTCAGAACCGACTCAAAGGCACTTAACAGCAATAACATACATATAGATACTATTTCTTTTTTTTTTTTATTTGTCTTGGCTTGTTATCACTAAAGTTTTTAGTTTCTCCAATGACTTACATAACTACACTATAAGATTAATCTTATTTTTAAAGATAAAAGGCAGAAGAGTTAAACATTAATTTCTATATTTAGCCTGTGTGGCATTATTAAACTCAAAATATAATTTACTATCATCTGTAATTTTTCTGATGCACAACTATGAAAAGACACTATGTCAGTCGTCTAGAACAAAAGAAAGTGCACCTTTAATTGATAAGGCATACAGTTTGGGTTTTGTTTTTTTTTTAAAGGGAAGCCATCTGTACTGCAAACTTTTGTGTCTCTTATTCATTCCTGTTTACTCTGCTATTCAATCCAAATAAAGATTGTTTCCACCTCAGCAACACAAAAATCACATGGACTCTCCTTCAGGCTGTCAGTCAGAAGAAAGATATACATATGCCCAAAGTATACACTTGTGCTTGTTCACAGTGTTATTTGGGGAAAATATGTTGCATGTTCTCCTGGCTCTCCTAGTTTTACATTTTGAATTAATGCAATTTATTCTAATTTATGACAACTGCTTGAAAGACTTGCTCTCCATTTTCCCATTTATAAAGAAGTTATTTACATATAGGAGGGAAAGTCTTAGTGAAAAGTAGATTGCTTTGCACAGTCAGGTAGAAAATCGAGTGGACTCAGTTTATGGCAGCATTGTGTTCCAGGGTTGATGATATAGATATCTCTTACACATTTTCTGTCGCTTTGGGAATAGGAATACTATTATAAAGAGCCTTTCTTTTGCTTCTTAAAGAAAGCTTTATACTTTCCCCCTCCTCTCTTGTTGTCTCTTCTTGTATTTACTTGGCAGCTATTGCTATAGTACCTATATCATTGATTAAGAGTGTTATTTTAGACCAAAAAAAAAACAAAACAAAAAAAACAAAACAGAAACACATTACAAGGTATACAAGGCAGAGAAAAGCAGACTCTTCCTGGTCTTAATACAGGGTCCTCTAGGGCCAAAAACAATAAGAATTATCTGTAATTTTAGTTGCCTAATCTTGAATAAAAGGATTTGATTTCATTGTGACCAGAGCAGTACCTCAAAAATTGTTGTTGTTAGTTATAGTCCTGCCTCATGGTGATCCCACGTGTGTAGAAAACTATTCAATAGGATTTTCAAGTCTGTGATCTATTGGAAGTAAATCACCAGGTCTGTCTTTGTGTCACCTTTGGGTGGATTTGAAATGCCAAACTTTCATTCCAGTGCTTATCCATTTGACTTATCCAGTGACTCTCTATCAGAGTAAATATTCAAGAAATATTTGCTGATTGGCATCATCACTATCTGTTCTTCTCAAATTCCTTGTTAAAATAAAAGTCCTATCCAGAGTTCTCTACCCTGCTTTCATTTCTCCTGTGATGACTATATGGTGACTAATGAGTTTTATCAGAAAGAGAAAGGACTTCGTGTTGATTTCAGAGACTGTCTGGGATTGGGATTCACCTTGAGACTTCCTGGAAATGTGGTTTCCTGTTGGTGTTTGGTACTTATCCTATCACATGTGTATATGAAGCCAGTATATGGGTATAAATAAATTCAAGAGCCCTGGTGTGGCACTGTAGGATAAGTGCTGGGCTGCTAACCATAGGTCGACAGTTCAAACCCATGAGCTACTCTTCAGAAATAGTCAGAATCTACTCAATGGCACTTAACAACAACAATATTCTTAAAAAGAATCACAAGTCATCAAAGCTAAGATACTGTTCTAATCCCCTAATATGTGTTAACTCACTTAATTTCATAAGCTCTCTATGAGGTATGTGTCATAATCATTGCCATCTTATATATGAGGAAGGTGAAGGACAATGGTCATAGAGCAATAATGACTAAGTCTCATTACAACATCCATGTTCTTAACTAACATACTATGCTGTCTCTCTCTCAGTTACATACTGTTGTTGTTGTTGTTATGTGCCGTGGAGTCGGTTCTGACTCCTAGCAACCCTGTACAGGGTTTCCAAGGCTGTAAATCTTTACGTGAGCAGAAAGCCTCATCTTTCTCCCATGGAACAGCTGGTAGTTTCGAACTGCTGACTGTGAGGTTCACAGCCCGATTCATAACCACTATGCTACAGTTACATACTGGACCAGAACAATTACATACTGGATCAGAAATAAGTTGGGAATAAACCTTTAATTCAGTATAATTTTAGGACCTAGATCTTGCCTATATAGTTTAAACTTTTGAATCTTAAGTCTAATCTAGACTTAGAGTAGGTCATAGATCAGAAGACTTCCAGAAAAGAATCACATTATAACTTATTCTTTCTCCATGTGTCTTTAATTAAAAAACAAAACAAAAGAAAAGAAAAAAGCAACTTTAATGCAGTACATGCTTAACTGGAAAACCACTAACTCATTCAATAGACATCTATTGAGCATCTGCAATGTAAAATTACTGAGGGTATAATTATGTAGAAGAAGTAACCTTTGCTTTTGAGGCTGTATCAGACTGGTGGGTGAGAGAGAAAAAAGTCAAGACATTTTTTAAGTGTGTTTAGTGGAATCTACAAAATACTAGGCCAGCACAGAGGAATGGTTTTGGTAGACGGATAGGGGGATACATGCAAAGTAGAGGTCAAGTAAACGAAGTCTATAGGGAGAACCAGGTTCTTGAACATAATTAAGTTTTGAAAAGTTGATAACAGTCATGTAGGCAGAGACACAGGTTACAAATCTAGAAAAAGAAGTCATTTTTGCAGAAACTTGAGAATATAAAAGAACATGATGCTATAAGTATGGGACATCTGGGGAGTGTGCAATGAGGGTCAAAGTGATGAGAGATGAGGGCAAAAGAGTAAACAGGGATCAGATCAGTGATCCCTATTTCGTAGGCAAACTATGAGTAATGATAAGCAGGGAACTGGTATAATCTGAATCTGACTTCTGCTTTTGAAAATGAGTTTAGAAGTCAGTGGCCTAGAAGATGATAAAAATAAAGGCTTAAGAGACAATGAAAGACTTTCTGGCATAATATTAGACACTAAACATAGTATAAGCAAAACCATAAATCTGGGAATTATTAAGTACCTTGCTTAAAATATTATAGCAAGAGCTCTTTCAATTTCATATCAGTCTGACAACCAACCTTGCCTACTTCTTATATGCCTTTTATTTTAACATCTTAAAAAAATAGTCTACATTTCCCAGATCCACTTCAAATCACTCAGAGCTTCATTGATTCTTTTCTTAAACCTCTGTATATACCATTCACACACATAGAGCCTTCTGCACAGATGTTTCTGAATTCGGACATGATTTCAGTAGCCTCCTTTAGCTCTATTAACTTCTATGAAACAACTGAAAGGCCAATGAACTAGAAAAAGATTCAGAGATAGAGTCCGAGGTGGTAAGAAGAGACAAGCTCCTGTTACTAGTAGAAGGGGCACACAGGAACCAACCCCACTCTCCACCACAAAAGTTCCATGAAAAGACCTGTGGGAGTATACACCCCATTTTTCTGAGTCACTAACTTTCCAGAACTTTTCAGACCTAGGTTTACTTTCTTTCCATTCTGCTTTTCTCTCTTTCTCTTCTTTTCCTGTTAAGTATCGTGTTTCTATTCTTCCCAATGCTTTCTTGACCTTCTTCTTCCCTCTTTCTGTTGTCCATAAGTATTCACATTTCTTTAGTTAAATACAGTTGTAACCATCTGCCTTACATACTTAGCATATTCGTTATATGGAGTTTTACTCCTTAAGAAACAGATAAAATAAAACAAAGTTGCTTCTTACTTGGATAAAAAAGCTTGAATACACCTAAATTTTCCCAAATGGAGCAGTGATCTACTACAACTAAAAAAAAAAAAAGAAATCAAAATAAAAAACAAAACTCATTACTGTAGTCTTGAGTACTTTTATTAAACAAATACAAAAAGCAACTTAACGGAGAGACTAATTAAAAAGAGGAAGAAGAAAGAAGAGGAGAAGAATTTCACAGAGAAAAGTCAAAAAGAAAAGAAAGAAATTGGACAAGCATGGTTAGGTCCAAAACCTAACTATGGCCATCAAGTTGATTCCAAGGCATAGCAGCCCTAAATAGGTTTTCAGGGACTCTAAATCTTTTTGGGAGGAGACAACCTCATCTTTCTTACATAGAACTTCTGGCAGGTTTGAACTACTGACCACATGATTAGCAGTTAGTGCTTATCCTACAGTGTAACCAAGGCTCCCTAACTAGATAAGTTTTGTTATTGTTGATAAGTGCAGTAGAGTTGATTCCAACTCATAATATCCTGTTTACGGTTTCCGAGGAGGTGGGTTGGAACTGCTGAGCTTGTGACTCACACTCCAGTACTGATCCTACAGCGCCATACCAGGAGTCCAAAATAGATAAGTAGCCTGTCATAATTATATCCACTTTCTAGTTCACAGTCTTTCTTTTCTGAACATAGGTAGAATTTCTATTTACTCAAGGGAATAAATTATATCTGACTTTGTTATTTGAACAACTTTTGAGGACCTACTCTGCTAGCGTAGTGGTTACAAATTGGGCTGCGAACCTCAAGGTCAGCAATTCCAAGCTACCAGCTGCTCCGCGGGAGAAAGATGAGGCGCTCTGCTCCCGTAAAGATTTACAGCCTCGGAAACCCTGTACAGGGTCACTATGAGTTGGAATGGACTCCATGGCACACAGCCACCACTATGCACTTAAAGAGTCTTTGTGCTGGCAACTGGAATGTCAGCAGTTCAATTCTACCAACGTTCTTCAGGAGAAAGATGAGACGTTCTACTCCTGTTAAGATATACAGCTGCAGAAACCCCACCACCACTACCACCACCACTACCACCACCATGCACTTAAGAGCCTTGGTGGTACTGTAGGATAAGCACTGAATTGTTAAACACAAGGTCCACAATTCAAACCCGCCAACCCTTTTGTGGGAGAAAGATGAGGCTTTCTGCTCCCGTAAAGATTTGCAGTCACGGAAAACTTGCATTGTTAGAATAACTCAATGGCTGTGGATTCAGTTTGAATTATGCACTTGTTATTGCTCTAGATTGTTAAGAATTTTATACTAACAGTTTGTATTGGTGGTTTTCTTTATTTCTTCTTTATGTTAGAAACACGTTCCTTTCAGCGGAACATTCTTTTCTTTTGTCAGTGTTTCTTATTGTAAGCTGCATTGTATGTCAGTCAAAACCAAAAGTAAAATGGTAAATAGAAAAGCAAAATAATAAAAGTAAGCATGTAGAAACCCTGTAAAGGACTGTATTCAGTTTACTGGGGAGTGAAGGTTCTAGCATTTTCTTTTCTTTTCTTTTTTTTTATTCTGTTTGTCTATGCCCAAAGGAAATTAGCAGAACAAACCCCTACTGTACCTGGTGGAAGTAATGCACAGCAGAAACTTCACTTGTACCGCTGGATATTAATGCTAATGTACAAGAGTTAAATATAGCACAAAGCAAGGGTGTCAGAAAGAAAACACAAAGCAACTTCACACTGCAAGGGGTGGGTTGGGATGAGGGAGGTGAGGAGATGATTATACCCTTAAGCACCAGGATAAACTGCATAAGAAGTAAACTGATAGAAGGGGAAATTGATGAGTATATAGAACTCAGTCCTGTTATCCTCATAAACTCAGAGGCAAAGAAAATCCAAATATGTTTCCTAGACAGGCATGGAGGCAAGGGTCTAGAAAAGAAGCAGAAATATATTGATTAATAAGCAGATTCAGTGGGACGTATATTGAAGGATCTAAGTTTTCTTGTTGATTCCCATTGTTAACAGTAGAAATACTAAGACTATACTGCATTAGATAAGCACTAGGGCATGCAAGTACTATAAAACTAACCAGTGTCCATTGACTAATTGTTTGACACCGTTTTTTAAAATTCTACAAGAAATGCTAAATGGCCAAGATCTTATGTAAAGGAGTTTTATTCTGAGAAATTCGACTGTGGCCTTACAATTTTTGCCTTGTCATTGTTGTTAGGTTACCCTTGAGTCAGTTCTGACTTGTAGTGACACTATATAGCATCGAATGAAACACTGCCTGGTCACACGCCATCCTCACAGTTACCTTTATACTTGCGTCCACTGCTGTGGCCACTGTGACAATCCATCTTGTTGGGGGTCTTCCTCTTTTTTGCTGACCCTCCTCTTTACCAAGTATATGTCCTTCTCCAGGGATTGGTCCTTCCTTATAATATAATATGTCCAAAGTTTGATAGCAACATGTACCACCAAATCCTTACTCCATTAGAGAATGTATATACTACATCAACCTTTGTTTGGTTGTTTGGATAGCTATATTTAAGAATTAATTCTTTCAGTACAAATTTATATAGTCTTAGAAGAGCTAACTTCTCAGCATACTATTATTTCAATTTATATATACGTGTGTGTGTTTATGTGTGTGTGTGTGTGTGTGTGTGTATATATATATATATTCATTACTAAAATGAAGTAGTAGTTGTTGTTAAGTGCCATCAAGTCAATTGTGACCCATACCAACTCTATCTAGTGTTTCCAAGGAGCCGCTGGTGAGTTTGAACTACCTATCTTGCAGTTCAAATGACTTTGCAGTTTGGTTCATTAGTCCACAGTGCCACACTAGACTATGAATATATTCATTTCTAAAGTGAAGTGGTTAGACTTGATATATTCAGTCATTCTGTTCAGATTCTTAATTGATTAAACTAAATGCCCAATTGATGACCAAACAGAAATTGTGGGAAATGCTTCAACAACAGAGGCAGTGCAGTGATATACCATCTGTGCAGTGGATCCTGCTGTAAAGGAGCCTCATCCTCCTCAGGCACGAAATACCTCCTTTTGGGGGAAATTGTTCTCCTTAAGCCAAAAGAGTTATGTCAATATCTGAGCACAGTTGTTCTGATTGGCCTGTCTTTTGAGTTAATTTACATATTCCAAAGTTTAGTGTGGCCAATGGCACTTTCTATGTATTCATCAAATCTTCCTTGAATAAATAACATGATTATCTTCTGGGAGACTTACACATGTATAAAACTTTAAAATCTGTGAAGGACAAGTATATTCACAAAAGGACTCACAACAAAGATAGTAATAGTGGACAAAAGCCAAACCTCTGTGTTCATATTTTGGCAATATTATTTATCATCTTATTGACTCTGTAGAAATTACATTAGCTCTCCATTTCTAATGTTCTTATACAGAAAATAGTATTAACATTATATATCTCTCATATGAATATTGTGAGGTATAAGTGACTAATTAGCACAGTGCCTGCAAAATAGTAATTATTCAATAAATATTAATTATATTTAAGTTAGGATTGAGCTCTGAAGAAACAAAAGAAAGTGTCTGTGGTAGGGATAATATTTTCCAAGTCATAGTGGGAGCAGGTATATCCTTTTAGAGTTGACTACTTATTAGGCAAAAAAGAAATAGAGTTTTTGTTTTTTTTTTAATATGCTTACTATTAAATTTGATTGTATTGTGTGATAAGGGGAGCAGGATAAGGTTCATTAAAAAAAGATTTTAAGATTAAAGAAGAAATAATCATGTCACCAATTATGTAGAGAGAAGTAAATTTATCAGAGGAAATGCATTGTATCAAAACTGGATGCTTTAATGCAACGTGAAATTTGTCTTGAAGATTTAAAAGAAGGTAATCCAGAAAGGCCACTGAATTTGAGTCGCAGAATCTCATTCACTAGGCCAAGGGTCCTGGCTAGTTTGACTTGAGTGTCTGGTGAGGGTAAAGCAAAGTTCCAAAGGAAAAGGTCTGAACTCATGTGCCTCCAGCAAATATGAGGGCCAAGAGTGGTTACAAGGTTCAGAGGTGTACACAGGAAACACTAAAGACTTTTCTGACAGAGCAGCTTTAGGAATTGATTCTGTCCACCCATTTAAGACAGGACAAGGCTGAGAGGAACTGAAGGCTGAGGAAGCAGGGGCAAGGATAGCAAGAATTGGGCATGGTATTAGATCACAAGTAAATTAGCTTGAGAACATTAATGCTTCAAGCCCTAGAAGAAAACTAGGTAAGGGGCTTAGAAAATAGTAGAAGGTATGCTTTGCATCAAGATGGAAGTTGAGTTTTCCATTTGAGTTACAATAGCAGGGCAGGAAATAGACAGGTATGAAGATGGAGCACTGTCATCTAAAGACTAGAGCCATCCAAGCCTTGCTCTCACAAGTGAAATATCTGGCAGGCAGCAGAAATGAATTCCACATTGCACCATCTGAGATTGACACTCCCCACACACATTCTGCTTTGACACCAAAGGCTCAGAAAGTTCATCTGGCTATAGTGACAAATGATTAAAAAAAAAAAAAAAAGCTGGAAGGGATTGGCAGGCAGGGTTATAGAGATGGAACTAAAACAAGGAGTAGAAAGAGGAGAAGAAAATGAAACTAAGCAGCACTGACCACAGAAAAGAAAGTTAAACTTTAAAACATGAATAAAATAATTATTTCTTAGATCCAAGAAGATTTATATGAGGCAGAACTGGCTGATCTGGTGACTGGAAGGAATTTCAATCTGCTTCCAAAGGGGCCAGACCTGGGGCCTGCCAGGAAAAACAAATAATCCATTTCCTTCCCCCATTTACTTCTCTGGTGAAAGGGCTAGAAAGAGTGCTCATATTAAAACAGAACGGAAGAAGGTTAATGTCCACCAAACAGTAGTGGCTTAGGTTGCAAAGAGATAATCTGGGAAAAGGAAGTGATAGCAAGAATTGATAGCAAGAATTGATATATCTAAATTTTGTTGTTGTTTACCTTCAAGTTGGTTCTGACTCATAGCAACCCTGAGAACAGCTGGAGGGTTTGAACAGCCAAGCATTTTGTCAGCAGTCCACTGCTCATCCTACAATACCACACCATCATTCTCTCTAAAATATGGGTGAAAAATAAGATTTCTGTTCCTGTAAAGGTTTACAGCCTCAGAAAACTGCCATCATTCTCTCTAAAATCTGGGTGAAAAATGAGGATTTCTGTTCTTGTAAAGGTTTACAGCCTCAGAAAACTGGATAAAGTCACTGAGTTGGAACTAACCCAACAACACACAACCACCAACACTATATATGCAAATATATGTGCATATATATGTATGTATGTGTGTGTGTATATATATGTATATATGTGTGTGTATATATATATGTATATGTGTGTGTATATATATATATGTATATGTGTGTGTGT
>NW_006408745.1:664655-675117 GCF_000296735.1 Chrysochloris asiatica | reverse complement strand
CTTTATTAAATGTAAATTAATTAGATGTAATTAAGCACAATGTAAATTAAATTGCAAATGCTATAAAATAAATTAATTAAATCAATATAATTTAACTGTAAAGAAGCCTGGATAAGCACAAAGGGAAATTTGCAAAGCAAAGTTAGTGGGGTGGGGTTTGACGATAGAAAGGATTAATGTGCTTTGATGGGAGAGAAGAGAATTGAACATGTGTTTGGATTAAATTGGACAACTTGATGTAAGAAGCACCAGAACAATACACAAAACTACAAATGTCATCCAGTACTTTCAAGAAATACAATGCCTATGGTACAAGACTATGCCAACTTAATTCAGAGTGCCATCTTATATGACAAATCAGTGAAGAGTCAAAATCATTTTTGGTTTTCCTTAATCCCTGGGAGAAAGATTAGAAGGGCCAGTCTGCCTTTTTCACACTGGTAGGCAAATAGAGCAGCAAGCATGAGCCTTCAGGATTGCTCCTAACTTTGTAATGCTCAGTTACCCTACAGAGCAAGTACAGCTTTATAATGCTCAGCAACCATACAACAGAAATGCACCTCTAATACAAAATCATCTTTATCCAGGACTTTAAATGATCAAATGCTAATTTATTTTTAAACAAAGCCAGAGAATTAGTAATCAATCAAAACTTCAGAATAGGCAAAATAGTTCATTTCAAGGCTTTAGTAGCTAAATTTTTCTGATATTTAGGTCAGGCAACTGTTATTGAGATTACAGTCAGTCCATGCCAACTATATGCCGATTTAACCAACAGGAATCCTGGAAACTTTTTATCTGATAGTGAAATGGATTATTTTTCCCTTCTTGAAAGTTTCTTCTTATATGGCCTCTGGAAGACTACTAGTAGAAAGAACATTTAATTTTGTCCAACTTGTTCACTATTGAATGGGATGAAAATTCTCATTACGTACCACACCTAAATTCAGTGGTAAAGTAGAAATGAATAACTCTTGATTTATGTAGGTCCAGATGCAGACTTCAATTTAGTCAGAAATCTGGGGCATCCTGAAGTTCTTTCTAATACCCTGATTTTAAATAATTGCCATGATGATTGAGTGAGAACAGTTAAAAGTTAGAAACTGTAGCTAGAATATTTTCAGTACTCACTGACAAATTATATTACCCTGATAATGTTACTTCATCCCTGAACCTCACCTTTAACATCTCTCAAAAGTTAAAAGTGAAATTATCTCTATATGGCAGAGTTAAGTGGAGATTTAGAAAATATCTTTAAAGACAGATTTTTAAGCTATGTGACATTGTGGTCACATTTGTTGTTGTTGTTAGTTGCCATCAAATCGGTACCGACTCAGTACCCTATGTACAACAGAACAAAACACTGCCTGGTCCTGGGCCAACCTCACAATTGTTGCCATGCTTGAGCCCATTGATGCTGATACTTTGCCAATCTATCTCAACTGGGGTCTTCCTCTTTTTCTCTGACCCTCCACCTTACCAAACATGATATCCTTCTCCAGCGATTGGTCCCTCCTGACAGTATGTCCGAAGTATGAGAGATGAAGTGTGGCCATCCTGACGTCCAAGGAGCACCATGGCTGTGCTTCTTTTAACACAGATCTGTTGGTTCTTTTGGCAGCGCATGGCACTTTCAATATTCTCCTCTAACACCATAATTCAAAAGCATCAATTACTCTATAGTCTTCCTTATTCACTATCCAACTTTCGCGTGCATGTGACATTATTGAAAATACCATAGCTTGAGTCAGGTTCACTTAGTCCTTTGCTCTCCAATACTTTAAAAAGGCCTTTTGCAGCAGATTTACCTAATGCAATATGTCGTTTGATTTATTCATTGCTGCTTCTGTGAGTGTTGATAGTTGATACAACAAGAATGAAGTCCTTGACAACCGGACCAATAAACAACATTCTTATCAGTGGAGAAAAGATTGAAGTTGTCAAGGACTTCAATCAAACGATGAAAGCCTTATGAATAACATTAGAACACTATCATCATAAGATTATTGAATTCTGAAACATGATGAAGAGCACCAGAACATTGTCAGATATACAGCCAGAAGTTGAGCCCCTCAGGTTGGAAGGCACTTAAATGCAAATGGGGAAGAGCTGTCTCCTCAAAGTAGATTTGACCATGATGTAAATAGAGTAAAACCTTCGAGAACATCATGTGCTGATGGGGCACAGCACAAAATGAAGAGAAACAAGTGTAAACATCCACTAATAATTGGAACATGGAATGCACAATGTATGAATCTAGCAAAACTGGAAATCGTCAAAAATTAAATAGAACACATAAACGTAGATATCCTAGGCATTAGTGAGCTGAAAAGTACTGGTATTGGCCATTTTGAATCTGGCAATTACATGTTTTATTGTACCGGAATGACAAATTGAAGAGGAATGGCATCCCATTCATTAAACAAAGATGAGTCACGAAGTACAACGTTGTCTGTGATAGGATAACATCCCTATGCCTATAAGGAAGATCAGTTAATAGCACTATAATTTAAATTCATGCACAAACCACTAAAAACAGTGATAGTGAAATTGAAGAATCCTACGAACATCGTCAGTCTGAAATTGATCAAAAATGCAATCAAGATATATTGATAATTATTGATGGATGGAATGCAAAGGATGGAAACAAAGAAGATGGATGAATAGTCAGAAAATATGTCCTTGGTGGTAGAAATGAAGCTGGAAATAGCAGATATAATTTTGCAAGACTAATGACTTCTTCATTGCAAAGACTTAAAAGATACACATGGAGCATAGCAGATGGAACACACAGAAATCAAATTAACTACATCTGTGGAAAGAGACAGTGGAAAAGCTCCATATCATCATCTAAAACAGGGCCAGGGCAAACTGTGGAACAGAATATCAATTGCTCTTATATAAATTCAAGCTGAAGCTGAGGAAATTGAAACAAGTCGACAAGAGCTAAAATATGACATTAAAAAGATCCCATTAGAGTTTAGAGATTATCTGAAGAACAGAATTATTGTATTAGACGCTTAAGATCCAAGACCAGAAGAGTTGTGTGATGACATCAAGAACATCATACAGGAAGAAAGCAAAAGGTCATAAAGAAGACAAGAAAGAAGGAAAGGGCCAAAATTGATGTCAGGAGAGACTCTGAAATCTGCTCTTTAGTGTAGAGATGCTAAAACAAATGGAAGAAATGAGGAGGTCCAAGAGCTGAACAGAAAATTTCAAAGGTCAACTACAGAAGACAAAATAAAATATTATAATGAAATGTGCAAAGACCTGCAATTAGAAAAATCAAAAGGGAAGAGCGCACTCAGCATTTTTCAAGCTGAGGGAACTGAAAAAAAATTCAAATCTTGAGTTCTGGTATTGAAGGATTCTATGGCCAAAATATTGAATAATGCAGAAATCACCAATGAAGATGAAAGGAACACACAGAGTCATTGTACAAAAAGAAATGGTTGATGTTCAAACATTTCAAGAGGTACCATATGATCAAAAGCCAATGAAACTGAAGGAAGAAGTCCAAGTTGCATTGAAGTCATTGACAAAGAGCAAGGCACAAAGAATAGATGGACTGCAAATTGAAATGTTTCAACAAAATTATGCAGCTCTGAAGGTACTTACTCATCTATGCCAACAAATTTGGAGGACAAGTGGCTGGCCAGCTGACTAGGATAGATCCATATTTTTGTGAATTCCAAAGGGAGGTGTCCCGTTGAATAATATTATTGGACTATATAATTTATATACCGTGTAAGTAAAGTTTTACTAAAGAAAATCCAAAAATGGCTGCAACCATACATTGACAGAGAACTTCCAGAGATTTAAGCTGGATTCAGAAGAGGATGTGGAATGAGGGATATTATCACTGATGTCAGATGGCTCTTGGCTGAAAGCAGAGAATACCAGAAAAATGTTTACCTGAGCTTTATTGACCACACAAAGACTTTCGATTGTGTGGATCATGACAAGCTTTGGGCAACCTTGTTGAGAATGATTATTCTGGAAAATTTAATTGTGCTCATGAGGAACCTATATATAGACGAAGAGGCAGTTGCTTGAACAGAACAAGAGAACAATGAAAGGTTTAAAATTAGAAAAGGTGTGAGTCAGGGTTGTATTCTTTCACCATACTTAGTCAATAGGTATGCTGAGCAAATAATCGAAGAAGCTGGATTATGTGAAAAAAACATGGCATCAGGATTGGAGGAAGATTCATTAATAACCCACGATATGCAGATGATACAACCTCGTTGCTGAAACCAAACAGGACTTAAATATTTACTAGTGAAGACCAATGACCACAGCCTTTGGTATGGTTTGCAGCTCAGTATAAAAGAAAACAAATATCTTCACCATTGGATCAATAAATAATATCCATGTAAATGGAGAAAAGATTGAAGTTGTCAAAGACTTCAGTTTGCATGGATCAACAATCAACACTCATGAAAGCAGCAGTCAAGAAATCAAAGGACATATTGCATTAGGCAAACCTTTTGCACAAGACCTCTTTAAACTGTTCAAAAAGCAAAGATGTCAGTTTGAGGACTAAGGTGTGCCTGACCAAAATCATGGTAATTTCAATAATCTCATATGCATATGAAAGTGGGACAGTGAATAAGGAAGATCATAGAAGAATTGATGCATTTGCATTATGGTATTGGAGAAGAATATTGAAGGTACCATGGACTGCCAAAACAAAAATCAGATTTGTGTTAGAAGAAGTACAGCCTGAATGTTTCTTGGAAGCCAGGATGGCTAGACTTTGTCTCTCTTACTTCAGATATATTATCGGTAAGGACCAGTCACTGGAGAAGGGTATCATGATTAGTAAAGTGGAGGGTCAGAGAAAAAGAGATGGATGGGCACAGTTGCTGCACCAAAGGGCTCAGCTGTAGCAACGATTGTGAGGTTGGCCCAATACCAGGCAGTGTTTTGTTCTGTTGTGCATACAGTTGCTATGAGCTGTTACCGACTCGATGACACCTAACAAAAGGAAAAATAAAAACAATTATCAATGCAATGCACTGAGGAGACAAACACGTTCACTGATATGAAGACTATTCCATTCTGGTTTGAATTTTGAACATCTGTATCTGTAAGTGTGGCGCAGTGGGCAAATGCAGCAGACTGCAAAGTCATTTGAACTGCACGGTTGGTGGTTCAAGCTGCTCCTTGGAAACCCTATACAGAGTTGCTATGGGTCATTTGACTCGACAGCACTTAACAACAACAGTATCCATAAGCAAAAGCACAATTCATCAAATTGTAGCAATTTACACTGACTCAGAGTTTCAAACATCTTTATCCTCATTTGGTCTGGTTCTGGTAAGCTCAACCGTAGTGGTCCAAGGTAAATCAAATGGATGCCAGCCGCAAATTTGGGAGTTCACACTCACTTCCCTGCATTTCAGGCCAGCTAGCTTCCTCATTCTCAGCCCTAGCCCTCAGCTCTACTTATCTCTCTCATCTTAAGGCCAATGGGTGCCATTGGAACATGTCTAAACTCAGCCCATGTCTTCATTGCTGCTTTTCTCCCACTACCACACACAAGTGGGCCTAGGTGGTGACCATCAAGCAGACTGCTTGAGGGTTCCCTTTAACTTTTAATCTTAGATGGGGATTTTCCTTGATGGATTGACTTTTCTTGCCTTGATGCCTCCAAAGCATATAGGTGGCTTGAAACTTATAAAAACTTATCAGTCCTCTTTTTCCTACAGGTTATTTGTTTAATAAGAATCTTTTGTTCTCCTAGCAGTTCTGGGTTGCTCTGCATGACTTTTCAAATGCAAATGTCCAACTCAGAAGGTTCTGGGTGGGGCTCAGGAGTCTACCTAAGGCCACTTATTCCACAAAGGCTTCACCAGAAACCTAATTCTCTGGGCAAATTCTAACTCCCATTTTAGTAAATCCAATCTTTCTAGTTTTCTGCAATCATAATTCTCAATATTCATTTCTATCACACATGAATGCATATTTTACAAAAAAAATAGACAGGGGAAAACAATATCGACAAGGCAGTCAAACACATAAACCTTGTTTCTTTTTTTCTTTCCATTACCCATTTAGTATATGTGTCAATCCATGCATCTACTCACATACCACTAATGTTCCAATGTTGTATACATATCGCTATTTACCTCGATCCCCTCTAACCCATGCATATTTCTCTGAGTCTTCCCTTACAGTCATTATTTATTTTCTACATTACTTCTTCTTGTGCAATGGCCTCACTGTCACCCGAAGTAACATGAGTCTACCCTCTAGCCTCAAAGGCACTTAACAATCCTCTTGACAGTGAGTTATTCTCCCCTCCCTCCCAACCCTGGGAGATATTTTCCTAGTTTTTACAATAATGATCTCTTACAATATTTGTTTGTCTTTTTTTGTGTGATTGAAAACATTTCACTAAGCACCATGTTCTCTAAGTTCATCCATGTTATGAAACGTTTTGAAGATTCAACTTCATTATTTAAAATTGCATAGTATTACATTGTGCAGATGTACCAAAGTTTGTTTATCCATTCTTCCATTGATGGGAAATATATTTACTACTGTACCTTGTATTATCCAAACTAATCCAGGCACCATAAAACCACAAGATGCAGTTTTTTATCTTATCATGATATTTTCAAGTTAAGCATCATTATCCAATGGGATCTACTTATTAGGAAAGGGTGTCTTAATAGAGGATCAATGTGGTGAGAGTTTGTGCCCATAACTTTATGAACATATTTTATCACAATTTGTATCAGTCTGGGCTTATTTAAGAGTCTACTGTGAGTGTCCAGAGTCACTACTACTTTTTAAAATGATGGTCCTTTTAGAAGAGTAGGGTTTGGCTCTTTAAAGAAATAGAAGATATTGGCAGTGTCTGGTAGTTTTATTAGAACAAGGCTCTCTCTCTGCATCAACACAGTCAACATTATGTGGCTCAACAGAATGGTCAATATCTTAGCTTTCATATTTCTACTCAAATGTCATACATAAATTGCACCACTGTGTTCATCAGCCTAATCATCTTTTTGTGTGTGAGAAAAAAACTTTACTAACAAGTTAAAAGATGAAGGATATATCAATCAAGAACTGATGGAGTTATTGATAAGAAACAGTAGAACAGAGGGCATCTTGATGAGTTTCAAAGAGGGAAATTCCAAAAAGATTTTATGTACAAGTTCATATCTCTCATATGCCATAAAATAGATAAAGCCTCATACACAGAAATTGGAAAGGATAAGAATATCCCATTTGTACTGAAAAGTGTCGATAAAAACATATGGTGTTAAAATACACAGCTAGTTATATGGTTTACCTGGAACGTGAGTGTTGCAGAAGATGAGAAAGGAGAGACAGGTTTGAATCATATCATCAAATTGTTGTGTACCAAGATGTGCAGTTTAGATATTATTTTGACTTAGAAGGAATAACACAATTATTCTAACAGTGATGTTCTAGAAGATGTATGGAAGTGGATTTGAAGTAGAACAGCCTGGAGACAGTGAAAAGAGAAAAAGCATGAAGAAATTTAGGGAAAATATTTGAATACTTTTAGATATAAGGGACAAAAGAAAGGAAAAAAAGTATCAAGACTAAAATTTAGAGTCTGTGGGCATGGAAGAAAATGACTTGAGGCACCAATCACTAAAGCCAGTGATACTGATATTGAAGATTTCTATCAACTTCTGCAATCAGAAATTGATCAGACATGCAATCAAGATACACTGATAATTATTATGATTGGAATGCAAAAATTGGAAATAAAGAGGAAAGATCAGTAGTTGGAAAATATGGCCAGGGTGATAGAAATTATGCTAGAGATGGCATAATATAATTTTGCAAGACCAGTAGCTTATTCATTGAGTACATCTTTATTAAACAACATAAAGGATGACTACACAGGGACCTGATCAGATAAAATACACAGGAATCAAATTGACTATACCTGTGGGAAGAGATGGTGGGGAAGCTTAATAATCATCAGCCAAAACAAGGCCAGAGGCAGAATGTTGAATAGACTATGCTGAAGGATATAAAAACAAGTCCATGAGAGCCAAAATATAAACTTGAATATATCCCACCTGAATTCAGAGAGCATTTCAAGAACAGATGTGATGCATTATATACTAATGACTTAAGACCAGAAGAACTGTGGAAAGACATCAAGAACATCATTCAGGAATAAAATAAAGATCATTAAAAATACGGAAAAAAAGAAAAGCCCAAAAATGGATGTCAGAAGACACTCTGAAACTTGCTCGTTAGTGTAGAAAAATAAAGTGGCTGGAAGAAATGAAGATGTAAAAGAGCTGAACAGAAAATTTCAAAGGGCTGCTTGTGAAGAAAAGTACAGCATTGCACTGAAATGTGCAAAGACCTGGAGTTAGACAACCAGAAGGGAAGAACACACTTATAATTTCTCAAGCAGAAAGAAAGAAGGAAAGAAGGATAGAAGGATAGAAGGAAAGAAAGGAAGGAAGGAAGGAAGGAAGGAAGGAAGGAAGGAAGAAAGAAAGAAAGAAAGAAAGAAAGAAAGAAAGAAAGAAAGCCCCTACATGCAGTATTGAAGGACTCCATAATCCAAAATATCGAATGATGCAGAAAGCATCCAAAGAAGATGAAAAGATACACAGGGTAATTGTACCAAAAAGAAATGGTTGATATTCATTTCAAGAGATAACATGATCAAGAACCTATGGTACTGAAGGAAGAATTCCAACTTGCACTGAAGGCATTGAAGAAAAACAATGTTTCAGGAACTGACGGAATACAAATTGAAATCTTTTAACAAACTGATGCAGCACTGAATGCACTCACTTGCCTATGTAAAGAAATTTAGAAGACAGGAATCTGGCCAATTAGGAAGGATTCATATTTGCCCATCCCAAAGAGCAATGATCCAATGAAATGTGGAAATCATCAAACAATTTCATTAATATTACAGGCAAGTAAAATTTTGCTGAAGATAATTCAAAAAGGATTGCAACTGTATATTGACAAGGAACTTTGAGAAATTCAAGCCATATTCAGAAGAGGACATGGAACTAGGTATATTATTGCTGATATCAAATGGATCTTTGCTGGAAGCAGAGAATACCAGAAAGACATTTACTTGTGCTTTATTGACTGTGCAGACTTTCTACTATGTGGGTTATGACATACTATGGATAACATTGCAAGACTGGGTATCCTAGAGCATTTAATTGTGCTCATACTGTTGTTAGTTGCTGTCACGCTGAATCTGACTTGTTGCATACCACTGTGTACAGAGTGTTGTTGTTGTTATGTGCCAACGAGTCCATTACGACACATAGTGACCCTGTATAGGGTTTCCAAGGAGTAGCTGGTGAATTGGAACTGCCAACCTTGCAGTTCAACCTGACCTTTCAGTCTACTCCATATCCTTCAGCAACACACCAGGACTCCATGTACAAAATAGAACTGCTCTTTAAAGGCTGTACAATTTCAGAAACAGATTGCCAGCTCTGTCTTCTGAGGTACTTTAATTAATTTGAACTTTAAACAATATGACTAGAAGGACTTCTGGCACTTCCCTGACCAGGTAGCACAGGTAGGACAGGGGAAAAAGGGGTGGTATTGCATGAGGGAAACCTCCTTCTAGCAGACAGACAGCCTTTGAGCAAACATAAGACCTTATGTTTCAACATTCTGAACTTGCTTTTTTAAAAGATCAAATTGCAGAGGAATTACAGGCATTTTGAGCTTTCGCCCTCCTGCACTCGGCTCCCGCTCCGGCGACTGCCTCTGCCCCCTGCAGAGCTTAGAGTGCAGGGCTGGAGCAAGCCTGTTCAGAATGTGGTGCTTCCAGAGGAGAGGAAGCATAAATGAACAAAGCCGAACAAAGTCGCATGAGCCAACATAGCCCTTCCCAAAGGGGTCTCCTTGCCATAATAAAGGATATCAGCACAGCTATCAGGCAATTCAGGGTACCCACAGTATAGAGAGACAGAAAGAGGCATTCTTGATGTCATCAGACACAGACACCACCTGCCTACAGCCACTACCCACCCCATCCCCGCCCTTCACTGCCTTGGCCTAAGCCAGCCCTCCGCCCAGTCTCTGAAGCTCAGGCCCGCCCAAGGCCCAGGCTCACCCAATGAGGCCCAGGCCAGCCCCCAGCACAGGCCTGCCGACTGAGGCCAAGGCCCTCCCAAGGCCCAGACACGGCCACTGAGGCCAAGGCCTGCCCCGAGGCCCAACCTGCCCACAGCCTGGCCATAGAGGCCCAGGCACAACCAAGACCCAAACCACCCAGAGACCGGTTGCCAAGGCCCAGGCACACCCGAGGCTCAACCCTCCCACTGCCTATCTCCTGATCATATTACTAATAATTATAATAAAATAAGAATAATCATGCCCAATAAGAAACAATTAACATTATCGAAACACGTCCAAAAGCAGAAGAGAGCAACAGATGCAAATGAGCTGGAGACAGACAAAAGCTTCA
>NW_006408745.1:664084-664555 GCF_000296735.1 Chrysochloris asiatica | reverse complement strand
AACCACTACGCTACCAGAGCCTATATATATATATATATATGGCATACTATTGACTTCTGGTGTGGCATTGTAGGATAAGAGTATGACTGCAAATTTAGTTTTGACCACAAGGTCAGTGGTTCAAACTCACCAGTCGCTCCTCGCAATAGTGTTGTTAACTGCAGTCAAGTAGGTCACGACTCATAGCAAGCCGGTATAAGGTTTCCAAGTAGTGGCTGGTGAGTTTGAGCCATCATCATTGCAGTTCAAACTGACCTTGTGGTTCAGTGCTTACGTACAGCACCACACCAGAATTATGTATATGTGAAGGGTGAGGTTTTCTGCTCCCCTCAAGATTTAAAGCTTCAGAAACCCTAAACAAGTTGCTAAGAGTTGGTTATGTGTCCTTCAGTTAGTTCCTACTCATAGAAATCCTGTTTAGGGTTTCTGATACTTTAAATTTTTGAAGGAGCAGAATGTCTCATCTCCCTG
>NW_006408745.1:658758-660346 GCF_000296735.1 Chrysochloris asiatica | reverse complement strand
AAGAGCAAACAGCTAAAAGGATAAAACAATCTGAAGAGAGTCTAAGATTCATGTTGGATAACATGAAGAGGAATAATGTAAGAATTATTGACATTCCGGAACAAGAAGAATCAAAGAAATCCACAGAGGAGATAGTTGAAGAGCTTCTGGAAGAAAACTTCCCTAACATCTTGAAAGACGAGAAGCTAAACATTCAAGAAGCCCTACGTACCCCAGGAAGCATATACCCCAAAAGAAAGTCTCCAAGACATATAATAATCAGACTCTCCAAAACCAAAGACAAGGAAAGAATGCTAAAAGCGGCCAGGGAGAAGAGAAGTATAACTTAGAAAGGCAAGCAAATTAGATTAAATGCTGACTTCTCAGAACAAACCATGCAGGCAAGACGGCAATGGGGAGACATATACAAAACCCTGCAAGAAAAAAACTCTCAACCAAAATCGTCTATCCAGCAAAACTATCAATCAAATATGATGGTGTGATCAAAACATCCCAGGATAAACACAATCTGAGGAATTTCATCAAAACCAACCCAGCACTTCAAAACATCCTAAAGGGAGTTCTGGGGACAGAGAACCAACAAGAACAGACGACAAAAAGAGATTGACAGGAATGGCAACACCACCTAGAGCACAGCAAACAGAAAGCAGAATCCAGAACAGAAGAAAACTACATCAACAAACACAAGGGAGCCCAGAGATCAAGTGAAGGATATAAACATATCAATGTCAAAGAACGGATAAACACAGCAACAGAAACCCAGGTGATGGCGATGCCAGGTAATTACAGGTTGCAATGGAGTACCTTAAATGCAGAGAAAAGTTAGTAGACCACAAGGTAACTCCAAAGAAAGTTAACACTCCACAACATATCATAAAAACAAACCCCCAAACAGAAAAAGCGAACAGAGAAACTAGGAAGAAACTGACCAGAATCAACTCAAAAAACACAAACCCAATTCAAGAAGGAAAGTAGAACCAAAGAACAAACAACACCGCCAAAAAAGTAACATAATGACAGCAATCAATTCACACTTATCAATAATTACATTGAATGTCAATGGATTGAATGCACCAGTGAAGAGACAAAGAGTGGCAGAATGGATAAGAAAGCAAGATCCATCGATACGCTGCCTACAAGAGACACACCTTACATAGAAAGACAAAAACAAACTAAGAGTCAAAGGATGGAAAAATATATACCAAGCCAACAACAGGATTAAAGAGCTAACTGTGAATTTCAAAATTATGAAGATCATCAATGAAAAAATAGGGACAAACATGAGGGCACTAATCCAGAGCATATACAGACTGCCACACATTTTGAAAAGTAAACAAACAAAAATACACAAAATAGACGAGTGGGACTTACTAAAAATTAAAAACTTGTGTGCATCAAAAGACTTCACCAAGAGAGTAAAAAGGGAACCCACAGAATGGGAAAAAAATCATTTGCAACGACATATTGGATAAGGGACTAATTTCTAATATATATAGGAAAATGCTACACATCTACAAAAATAAAATAAACAACCCAATTAAGAAATGGGCACCGGATATGAACAGACACTTCACCAGGGAGGAGATCC
>NW_006408745.1:655132-656720 GCF_000296735.1 Chrysochloris asiatica | reverse complement strand
TAATCCCATGTGTTTCAGAGTAGAACTATGTCCCATACAGTTTTTAATGACTGAATTTTGGAAGTAGAATGCCAAGCTTTATTTTGGGTCCCCTCTGAGTGAATTCAAACTTCCAACTTTACAGTTAGCAGCTGAACTGTGTCAACTTTTTGCATTATTTAAAACTAATAATGATCTCTTTAATGAACAGTAATTGATTTCAGACAGAAAAAAAAAAAAATATTACACAAAAATAGATGGTACCAAGGGAAAAGGTGGGATCTGCTGTTATGTTCTGAGGAGATTTCTAAATGTAACAATATGTTCATGTCCCAAGAAGAAGGTCAAAATAGTATGTCATCTTGGGCTCTCATGCCATGGCCTAATTCTTTTTGGTTGTCCTTTAGTCAGAGCAAATCCTCCTAACTTACAGCTGTCTACTGTTACAGGTTATGGAATAAAGTGATGAACTCTTTTGAATGATTGATAAAAATATTGCAAAATCCAGAGATTCTAAGCAGAATACCTAGTAATTAGACTCTGAATATAAGAAAATATTACCCATTTATCTGAATGACTTTGAATTCACAGTAACATGAACTATTAAAAGTTACTCATGAATGTTACTTTTCAGTAACCTTAACTAGACTCTCTGTCTTTATAGACCCAGTTATATACAGAGTGTGTATAGGAATAGTCCAACTTGGAATGTTTGCCTTCTAACCTAACCCATTTCCAGTGAGAAATGATTAGTAAATTTGTCACAGGAAATTTACTTCTACATGAGATGTGGCATAGACAGGCACACATTATGAGGAATGAATTGGGTGGTCATATATTACAGTCTTCGCTGACAATCCAAATTGATCCCTGTTGTTCCAATGCAACTATTAATAACCTCCTCTTTCACATTCTGAAAAGTGTTCTGATTTGGCTGATAAAATATATGGTCACTGTAATGAGAGGAAAGAACCAAAATTAGTAGCACCTAGATTGAGAGCCTTCATACAAAATTCAGTTAGGTGATTCTGTGTAGCCAGCTATTTGAAGGACGTCTTGGTGCTTCTGTCAGACATACATGGAGTATAACAATGAGAAAAAGACCGTATTTTCTCTCTATTTATTTTTTTCTTTACTTTATGTATAATATGCTTATTGAATTATGAACATATGAAATGGAAATGTATAAACATTGATATCTTAGGTATTAGTGAGCTGATATGTACTGGTACTGGCCATTTTGAATCAGATAATCACATGGTTTGATATGCTGGGAAAGACAAATTGAAGAGGAATAATGTTGTGTTCATCATCGAAAAGAACATAACAAGATCCGTCTTGTAGACATGGCCAAAGAGAAGAGTAAGGCATGCCTGCATTATGGCAGAAAAGAGGCATTCTGACTGGACAACTGCTATGTCCTGGCTTTTTTGATCCTGAATTGTATCCTGTTGACTTTCCAAATAACCTCCATAATTCTTTTCAGTTGGAATGGCACCAGAGAATAAAAAACGTAAGTAAAAATAGAAGGAAATTGGTAGGCATAACAAAAAGGACTTTATTGTTGTTGTTAGGTGCCATCGAATCGGTACCAACTCATAGTGACTTT
>NW_006408745.1:651681-654369 GCF_000296735.1 Chrysochloris asiatica | reverse complement strand
TCAATAATTACACTCAATGTCAATGGATTAAATGCACCAGTTAAGAGACAGAGAGTGGCATAATGGATAAGAAAACAAAATCCTTCAATGTGCTGTCTGCAAGAGACACAACTTACACACAAAAACAAAAACAGACTAAAAGTTAAAGGATGGAAAAAAATATACCAAGCTACTTGTAATAAAAAACAAGCAAGGGTGGCAATATTAATCACTGATAAAGTAAACTTTAAGACAAAACCCAGCATAATAGGTAAAGACGGACATTTTCTAATGATTAAAATGTCAATTGAATAAAATGACATAGTCATAATCAATATTTACGCTCACAAGGAAAGAGCTCAAAAATATATAAAGCAAACTCTAATAGATTTAAAATAAGAAATAGACAAACCTATGATAATAGTGGGATATTTTAATACATCACTTTTGATAAAGAATAGAACAAGAAAGAAACTCAATGAAGACACAGAGGAACTAAACAGCACAATCAGCAAATGTGACCTCACAGATGTGTACAGAGCATTCAACCCAACAACAGCAAAATGCACATTCTTTTTCAGTGTACATGGAACTTTCTCCAAAATAGACTATGTGTTAGGCCACAAAACAAGCCTCCATACATTTACAAACATCAACATACTAGAAAGGTTCTTCTCAGACCACAGTGCTATAAAATTAGAAATCAACAAAAGAAAGACCAAGGAAATAAAGTCAAATACATGGAAATTGAATAAAACTCTGCTTAAAAGCTACTGGGTAGTAGAATAAATAAAACATGAACTCACAAAACTCCTAGAAACAAATGAGAATGAAAACACAACATACTAAAATCTTTGAAACATGGCAAAAGCATTGCTGAGAGGACAATTTATTGCAATAAATGCACACACCGAAAAAGAAAATAAGAACCCAAATCAACATATTAACACAGCATCATCAATAACTATAAATAGACCAGCAAAGTGAATTTCCAGTCAACACAAGAAAATAAATAATAAAGGTAGTTGTTACTGTTAAGTGCTGTCAAGTCATTTCCAATCCATAGTGACTCTACATAGGGTTTTCAAGGAGCAGCTGGTGGGCTTGAACCACTGACCATGTGGCTCAAATGACTTTGCAGTCCAGCGCATTAACCCACAGATCTGCAACAACAACAGCAAAAAACCCTACAACAATGCTACAATTAAAATATGGGCACAGGACATGAGCAGACATTTCACCAAGGAAGACATTTGGGCAGTCAACAAACATATGAAGAAATGTTCAAGATCATTGGCCATTAGAGAGATGCAAATCAAAACAACAATGAGACATTATCTAGCACCAGCAATAACAGTGAAGTTCAAAAAAGCAAAGGACAATAAATGCTGGTGAGAATGTGGAGCAACTGGGAACCTCCTATATGCTGGTGGGAATGCAAAATGGTCCAAACACGCTGAAAAACAGTATGGTGCTTCCTCAGAATGTTGGAAATAGAAAGACTTTATGATCCAGTAATTCCTCTATTTGGTATATATCCATGAGAAATACAAACCAGAACACAAGTAGATATATGTGCACCAATGTTCATGGGAGCACTATGCACAACAGCAAAAAGTTGGAGAATGACTAAGTGCCTATCAGTGGAAGAATGGCTGAACAAAATTTGGTTCATTCACACAATGGGATAGTATACTACCTTGAAGAATAACAAAAAAGTTGCAAGGCACCACATAACATGGATGAAGTATGAAGATATTAAGCTGAGTAAAGGTTAAGTTAGTTACAAAAGGATGAATATTGCATAAGACCATTATTGTTAAAGCTTAAGAAATAATAGGCATAGTAAAAGGAAAAAAAAAAAAAATCTTTTTTGGTTCCCAGGGGTGGAAGTCACCACTTGTCTGTGAGTTTGTTTGTACTGTGGTCCCTTGTGAGTTGCTGTGATTCTGGAAGCTATGCCATGCGTATTTTAAATACCAGCAGGGTCATTCACGGTGGTCAGGTTTCAGATGAGCTTCCAGACAAAGATAGACTAGGAAGAAGGCGAGACGAACAACTTCCTAGTATTTAGCCACTGAAAACCTTATGAATATCAAAGAAACACTGTCATATATAGTGCTGGAAAATAAGCCCTTCAGCATGGAAGGCACTCAAAATGAGACTGGGGAAGAGCTGTCTCCTGAAAGTAGAGTCTGACTGTAATGATGCAAATGGAATAAAGCCCACAGGAGTAAAGCCCTCGAGACCTACATCTGCTGATAGGGAACAAATCAAAATGAAGAGGAAAAGCTGTAAACATCCATTAATAATCAAAACATGGAATGTACGAAGTATGATTCTATGGTAATAGGAAATGATCAAAAATGAAATGGAATACATAAACATTGATATCCTAGGCATTGTTGTTGTTGTTGTCAGGTGCCATCGAGTCGGAACCGACTCTAGCGACCCCATGCACAGCAGAAAGAAACAATGTCCGATCCTCGGCCAACATCACTACTGCTGCCACACTTGAGTCCATCAATGATGCCACCTGGCCAATCCATCTTGTTAGGGGTCTGCCTGTTTTTCTCTGACCCTCCACCTTACCCAGCATGACATCCTTCTCCAGTGACTGTTCTCTCCGGACAATATGTCCAAAGTATGAGAGATGAAGCTTAGCCATCTTGGCTTCCAAGGATCACTCTGGCTGCACTTCTTCCAAAA
>NW_006408745.1:649423-651051 GCF_000296735.1 Chrysochloris asiatica | reverse complement strand
TCTGTTTGAACAACTGCTTCTTGGTCTAGGTACAGATTTCTCAGAAGTAAAATGAAGTGTTCTGGAATACTCATACTTCTCAATGTTGTAGGCATTAGTGAGCTGATATAGACTGGTATTGGCCATTTTGAATCTGACAATCACATGGTTTACTATGCCAGGAATGACAAATTGAAGAGAAATTGTGTCATTCATATCAAGATCTGTCATGAGATACAATGCTGTCTGTGGTTGGATAATACCTATGCACCTATGGGGAAGACTGTTTAATAACACTATTATTCAAATTTACACACGAACCACTAAAGACAGTGAGGATGAAATTAAAGAATACCACCAACTTCGTCAGTCTGAAATTGAACAAACATGCAATCAAGATATATTGATCACTATTGGTGACTGGAATGCAAAATTTGGAAACAAAAAGAAAGGATCAGTAGTTGGAAAATATCGCCTTGGTGACAGAAATGATGCTGGAGATCACATGACAGAGTTCTGCAAAACCAATGATTTGTTCATTTCAAATAACTTTTTTTAAGCAGCATAAGAGATGATTATACACATGGACCTCACGAGCTGGAATACACAGAAATCAAGTTGACTACATCTGTGTAAAGATGGTGGAAAAGATCGATATTGTCACCCAAAACAAGGTCAGGGACAGATTGTGGAACAGACCATCAATTGTTCATATGCAAATTCAGACTGAAGCTGAAGAAAATGAAAACAAATTCATAAAAGCCAACACATGACCTTGAATATATCCCACCTGAATTTACAGTTCATCTGAAGAACAGATTTGATACATTAAACACTAAAGACCAAACACCAGAAGTGTTGTGGAATGATATCAAGAACATCATATGGGAAAAGATCAAAAAGTCATTAAGAAGACAAGAAAGAAGGAAAAGATGAAAATGGATGTAAACAGAGACTATTAAACCTGCTCTCCAATGTAGAGATGCTAACGCAAAAGGAAAGCATGAGGAGGTACAAGAGCTGAATAGAAAATTTCAAAAGTCAGCTCGAGAAGACAAAGTCAAATATTATCACAAAATGTACAAAGATCTGGAGTTAGTAAATTAAAAGAAAGAAATGCTCAGCATTTCTCAAGCTCAGGGAAATGAAGAAAAAAAATTGAAGCCTCGACTTTAGTTTTTGAAGGATTCTCTAGGCAAATTATTGAATGATTCAGAAATCATCAAAAGAAGATGGAAAAGTACACAGAATCATTGTACCAAAAGGAAATGGTTAATGTTCAACTGTTTCAAGAGATAGCCTATGATCAAGAACCAGTGATACTGAAGGAAGAAGTTCAAAATGCATTGAAGGAATTGACAAAGACAAATACAAGGAATAGATGGAATACAAATTGAAATCATTCAACAAAGTGAGGCAGCACTGGAAGTACTCACTCATTTATGCTAAGAAATGTGGAAGACAACTATCTGGCCACTGACTGGAAGTGATCAGTGTTTATGCCCATTCATAAGAGAGGTGACCCAATGCAATTCAGAAATTATTGGACAGTATAGTTGATATCTCAATGTCAAGAAAACAAAAATCCTCACCACTGGACCAATAAACAACATTCTTATCAATGGAGAAAAGATTGAAGTTGTCAAGGA
>NW_006408745.1:622908-649049 GCF_000296735.1 Chrysochloris asiatica | reverse complement strand
CTCATACTTTGGACATATTGTCCGGAGGAAACAATCGTTGGAGAAGGATGACATGCTGGGTAAGGTGGAGGGTCAGAGAAAAAGAGGAAGACCCCTAACAAGATGGATTGGCCAGGTGGCATCATTGATGGACTCAAGTGTGGCCGCGGTAGTGAGGTTGGCCCAGGATCGGACATTGTTTCTTTCTGCTGTGCATGGGGTCACTATGAGTTGGTTCCGACTCGATGGCACCTGCCAACAACAACAATAGTTAGTATCCCATGCTAGTAAAATTTTACTAAAGGTAATACAGAAACAGCTGCAAGCATACATTGACAGAGAACTTCCAGAGGTGCAAGCCAGATTCAAAGAGAATGACCACTGGACCAATCAAGAACAATCTTATCAATGCGGAAAAGATTAAATTTGTCAAGGACTTCATTCTTCTTGGATCAACCATTAACACTCATGGGAACAGCAGCCAAGAAATCAAATGACATGGTGCATTAGGCAAATCTGCTGCACAAGACCTTTTTAAACTGTTGAAAAGCAGAGATATCAGCTTGAGTACTAAGGTACACCCCACCAAAACCTTGAATTTTTAAATAACCTTATATGCATGCGAAAGTTGGACAGTGAATAAAGATTGTAGAAGAATTGATTCATTTGAGTTATGGTGTTGGAGGAGAATATTGAAAGTGTCATGAGTTGCCAAATGAACAAAGAGATCTGTGTGGGAAGAAGTTCAACCAGAGTGCTCCTTGGAGGCCAGGATGGCCAAACTTCATCTTTCATACGTCAGACATATTGTCAGCAGGGACCAGTCACTGGACAAGGATATCATGTTGGTAAGGTGGAGGGTCTGAGAAAAAGTGGAATATCCCCAGTGAAATGGATTGACAAAATTGCAGCATCAATGGGCTCAACAGTTGCAACAATTGTGAGATTGGCCAGGACAGGGCAATGTTTCGTTGTGTTGTGCTGTGAGTCGGTACCGATCCATGGCACCTAACAACATCCACAACAAGGATGGGAGGGAGGAGATAGTAGAGCACAGGATAGAAGATAGACACATAATTGTTTAGGTGTTGGGGAGGGAAATGCTCAAGAATGGAGAGGAGGATGGAAGAACAAGGTTAATAGGGGAACACTGAGGCAGGGCTGTATGGGCTAAATGGGACAGAGGTAAATAGTGATGCATGTTCAAACTTGGAACAACTAGGCTCTGTGATACAGGGAACAAGGCATAGTCTGAATGTGTAAAAGAGGGTAAATAACTTTAAAATGCTTGACTGTCTTATGAATATTTGTTTCCCTTGTCTACCATTGTAAAATAGACACTAAGTGAGATAGAAAGGAATTTCGGGAAACATGATTATAGAAATCTTGCAAGCCTGTCTCCAGCCTATAATTGATTGGTATACATTAAAGGGGGCCTGAACTTGCCCAGGGAAAGATGCTTCTGTGGAGATTTTGTAGTGTATAAGACCTTAGATGGACTCCTGATCCCTATCTAGAACTTTCTAAGGTGGGACATTCCCACTTGAAAGGACAATCAGACCAGCATGGAACAGCTAGAGGGACAGAATATACTTCTTGAAAGAAATACCAGCATGAAAAATAAAATACAAAAATGGCAGTCTGATTGGCTACTATGAGAATAAGTAAATTGTTCATTGGAGCAAGGCAAGCAGTCAGTTTCCTTCAGGAGAAGTCCTCTTCCAAGACTGAAATTCAAAGGGAATACATAAGCAGGTATGTAAGCTTGCTGGTAACCACACTGGTCTAATGGTGAGTGGAAGTGGAGGAAAAGAAGCAATGAAGATATGGGTTGAGTTCGATCATATTCCATAGACTCCCATCAACCTGGAGATGAGAGAGAGAAAAGGAAGTGCCTGGTTGGTCCAAAGTATGGCGAGACCTGGGGATTCCTGGACCCATCACCAAGGATATAGCCATGGAGGGCTTGAGCTGAGAGTGAAGCATCCTGATGATATGAAGACTTGCAGATAGTACTCATTTGACTTAGCTTCAATAGCTGGATGATCAGAACTTGACTGGAGGAAGATTTAAAAAAAAAAATTGATAAAGGAAACAAGTGTAAATTGCTACAGTTTGATGAACTTGACCTTTACTTATGGAAATATTAGCTAAAAATACCAACTGAGAGGGAACAAATCTTAATATCAAGGATCATTCCCATCCCCTCTGTACACAGGGTTGATAGGGATGGAAAATGTAAATGTTGGCTACTAAAATGTAGGGGCTATAAAGGCACTAAATGACTGGCTTACAAGTTTTCAAAAGGGAGTTTAGTTTCAGAGCTCTCAGGGGAAGGTAGAATCTCACGGAACAATTTTCATTGTGTCTAGTAAGGTCTGGTGAAAGGAGATGGAAATAAATTTCTTATGATTTAATATTGAGTAATTGTTATCATGACTAGTTGTGATTGATACAACTATAAAAGTAGAAATTTTATAACATGAAGGGCGGATTACTTAATCTAATGTTTCAGAAACAGAAGACTAAGAATGGAATGTGGAACCCTATCCAGAAAAGCAGCGACACCAGAGATGATGACATGGAAAGATAAAGCAGCTGAGGACTCTAGACTCATGGGAAGAGAAAGGCTGTGTGCTGGCAGCCAGAAGGCAAGCTTGCAGAATGTGTCCTTTGATTATTTAAATGATTATATATTCCTGAGTGTTTTTGTGTACATCCAAACAAACAAAAAAACAGAGGGAATAGAAGCAAATACTATTGAATGATGATACATGTAATCACTGCAATGAAACTATGAGTGTAAAACCTATATTTCCCCATGTAAACTATCATTTAATTCAAAATAAAAGATTGAAAAAAAAAAAAAAAGAACTGTCTTGAACTACAGTGCTGTCTGTCTATGATAGGTTAATATCCATATGCCTATGAGTATTCCAAAACACTTAATTGTGCTTATGAGGAATCTGTACATGGACCAAGAAGCAATTGTTCGAGCAGAACATGGGAACACTGAATGTTTTAAAATTAAGAAAGTTGTGTGACAAGGTTGTATTCTTTCACCATACTCATTCAACCTGTATGCTGAGAAAAAAATCTGAGAAGCTGGGTTCTATGAAGAAAAATGTGGCATCAGGATTGAAGGAAGACTCATTAACAACCTGCAATATGCAGATGATAAAACCTTGCTTGCTGAAAGCAAAGAGGACTTGGAACATTTACTTATGAAGATCAAAGAGCACAGCCTTCGGTATGGATTGCATCTCAATGTCAAGAAAACAAAAATCCTCAGCTCTAGACCAATAAACAACATTCTTATCAGTGGAGAAAAGACTGATGTTGTCAAGGACTTGATTCTTCTTGCATCAACTATCAACTCGCACAGAAACAGCAGTCAAGAGATAAAATGATGGATTGCATTAGGCAAATCTTCTGCACAAGACCTTTTAAAGTGTTGAAGAGCAAAGTTGTCAGCTTGAGGACTAAGGTGCTCCTGACCCAAGCCATGGTATTTTCAATAACCTCATATGCATGCAAAAGCTGGACAATGAATAAGGAAGACCCTAGAAGAATTGATGCTTTTGAGTAATGGTGTTAGAGGAGAATATTGAAAGTGCCATGGGCTTCCCAAAGAACCAACAGATCTGTGCTGGAAGAAGTACAACCAAAGTGCTCCTTGGAGGCCAAGATGGCCAAATTTCATCTCTCATAATTTGGAAATATTGTCAGGAGGGACCAGTCGATGGAGAAGGATATCATGTTTGGTAAGGTGGAGGGTCAGAGAAAAAGAGGAAGACCCCCAACGGATGGATTGGCCAAGTGGCAGCATCGATGGACTCAAGTGTGGCAACAGTAGTGAGGTTGGCCCAGGATAGGGCAGTGTTTTGTTCTGCTGTGCATAAGGTCACTATGGGTCGGTACCAACTCATTGGCACCTAACAACAACAACAACCAGGAAGACCTGGTGTGGTGCTATAGGATAAGACTCAAAACCTCAAGGTTGATTTGAACTGCAAGGCGGAGATTCGAACTCACCAGCAGCTCTTTTGAAAATCTAGAGAGTTACAATTAGTTGGAACTGACTCCACAGAACTTAACAACAACAATAAAGAAGGCCAGTTAATACTGCTATTATTCAAATATATGCACCAACCCTAAAGCCAGTGATAAAGGAATTGAAGAACTCTACTAACTTGTTCAGGCTGAAATTGATCAAACATGCAATCAAGATGTATTGATAATAACTGGCGATTGGAATGTAAGGATTTGAAACAAAGATGAAGGATCAGTAGTTGGAAAATATGACCTTGATGAAATGTATAAAGACCTGGAATTAGAAAACCAAAGGAAAGAACACACTTATCACTTCTCAAACTGAGGAGACTGAAGAAAAAAGTTCAAAACTTGACTTGCAATATTCAAGGACTTTATGGGCAAAATTCTGAATACTGCAGAAAACATCAAAAGCAGATGAAAGGAATATGAAGTCATTAAAGCAAAAAGAAATGATCAATGCTCAACCATCTCAAGAGGTAGAATTTAATGATACTAAAGGAAGAAATCCAAGGTTTATTTAAGGCATGGACAAAGAACAAGGCACTAGGAATTGATGAACTAAAATTGAAATCTTTCAACAAAATGGTGCAGCACTGTAGGCACTCACTCATCTATGTCAAAATATTTGGAAGAAAAGTAGGTGGCCAACTGACTGAAAGAGATCCATATTTGTGCCCATTCCAAAGAAAGGTGACCCAACAGAATGTGGAAATCATCAGGCAATATCATCGCATGCAAGTAAAATTTTGCTAAATATAATAATAATAATAAAACGATTGTATCCATATATCCACAGAGAACTTCCAGAAGTTCAGACTGGATTCAGAAGAGAATATGGAATGAAGAATATCATTGCTGACGTCAGATGTGTCTTGGTTGAAAGCAGAGAATGCCAAAAAGATTTACCTGTGCTTTATTGACTACATAAAGGCTTTCTCGATTGTGAAGATCATAACAAGCTATAGACAACATTGCAAGGAATGATCATTCTAGAATATTTAATTGTGTCCATGAGGAACCTGTAAATAGACCAAGATGCAGTTGTTTGACCAGAACAAGGGAACACAGAATGCTTTAATATTAGGAAGGATGTGTGCCAGGTTGTATTCTTTCACCATACTTATTCAATTTGTAACCTAAGCAAATAATCCAAGAATCTGGAATCTATGAAAAGAAATGTGACATTAGGATTGTAGGAAGACTCATAAACATCCTTTGATATGCAGATGATACAACCTTGCTTTTTGAAAGCAAACCTGACTTAAAATACTAACTGATGAAGATCCAAGACCACAGCCTTAGGTATGGGTTGTACCTCAATGTAAATAAAACAAAAATCCTCACCAAAGGATCAATAAACTACATCCATATAAATGGAGAAATAATTGATGTTGTCAAAGATTTCGTTTCATCCTGGTCAACCATCAACACTCATGGAAGCAACAGTCAAGAAATCAAGTGATGTATTACATTAGGCAAACCTTCTGCACAAGACCGCTTTAAAGTGTTGAAGAGCAAACATGTCTATTGTGTACTTACATGTGCCTGACCCAAGCCATGGTACTTTCAGTAACCTCATATGCATGTGAAAGTTGGGCAGTGAATTAGGAAGACTATTGAAGAATTAATGCATTTGAGTTATGGTGTTGGAGTATAATATTAAAAGTACTATGGACTTCCAAAAGAATAAACCAATATATGTTGGAAGAAGTACAGACAGAGTGCTTTCTGGAAGTTAGAATGGCCAAACTTATAATATTTCCTACATGTTATCAAGAGGGACAAGTTCCTTGAGAAGGCTACTATTTTTGGTATAGTAGAGGTTCGGAAAAAAAAAGGAAAACCCCAATTAGATTGATTGGCACAGCCATGGGCTCAAATGTGGCAATGATTGTGAGGTTGGTGCAGGATTGGTAGTGTTTCCTTTGGTTGTGCATAGAGTCGCTATGAGTTGGTCCTGACTCACTGGCACATAACAATAACAACACTAGATTATTTATCTAAGACAATCAGATAAAAACAATGATGCTGGTGTAGAATAATGCTTTACCTTGAATTGCTAGAAGAATGAACAAATAAACCTTAGAAGAAGTACAAACAGAATGCTCCTTAGAAGTGACCTTTATAAGACTTCAATTAACTTACTTTGGAATATGTTATTAGGAAATGCCAATCACTAGAAAAATATATCATGTTGGTAAAGTAGAATGAAAATGAAAATGAGGGAACCCCTCTGATAGTAATTGACACAATAGTCACAAGATGGATTTAAACCTACTAATAATCCTAAAGATGACATAGGACCAGACAACATTTCATTTTGTTGTTGTCATGATAGGGTACTACTTAATTATATAAAAGGTAGATATATAATGAATGAGAAGTAAGTAGATCAGCAATCTAGTGTTGAGGTTAATGGGTGGGGAAGGGTTTTTTAAATACAAAGAGTTTTCATTTCCAAAGTTGCAAACTTTAAAATAACAGATAATCTTAGCCAATTTGATGACAACTAACAACAAGAAATCTGAACACAAGCAAATCATGCGTGGCAACGAATTGTGATGTGATCTAACAGACTTTGCTGTATTCAAAAGTGTGTAGTACTTCCTAAAACCCTTCTTTTAAAAGGGAGGTGGGAAAAACTTTCTCTTATTATCTGGACTGCAGTGGAGTTAATATAAAGAAAGAAGCCAATTTCAACTATGGCTTAACATACCAATGCTGGTAGAGCCTGGCTCCCTGAGGATGTTATAAGCACACTTATTAGCTCCAGACTGCATGTTCTAAATATCTTTTTTGGAAGGAACAACAAACTTTTAACTTACTTATCCTACTGTTTATTTGTCCTATGGTTACTTGCAGGCAATGTTAATACAAATTGATTCAGAAAGAAAAGAAATTCATGTTTTACAAATTTCAAATTTATAGTCATGAACATTGAAGAGAGTGGGAATGTGTTGGATAGAAAGGGGGAAGAGTACAAAAAGGGCAGAATTTCTTAAAAGTGTTCATAGAACTCTAAAGATGTAACTCACCATTGCGAAAGCTTTGACCACTGAGTAAATCTGATGTGTGTTACTATGCTTAGCAATAGTAATACTCTAGTTGTGAACAGTAATGTGAGCTGAACATATCAGAAGCATCCTTAGCTTTTTCTGCTGAATTAAGACTAGTAAAGTATTCAAGTGCTTGTGTTTCACCTTGGAGTCCTGGAATGTCTGGACAATTTGCTTTAAAAGAAGGCATATTGTAAAGTACTGTAGTAGCAATTGACTACAAAATGCTTTCACAACTTCCCAGAAGAGAGTCAGCTCATTTCAGTACATGACCGGGTATGGACTACCCATTACAATATGCTAGCACATGAATTCATTATGTGCAATATCTAAGCCCATCAATGTTAATCTAAGCATTTCAATGGTCAGAGCTCAGAGATCCATCTTAATACAAAGTCTAAACTTTTGACTTTCAGGAATACATCATGGACACATTGCCTTACCTCTCAGCGGAATCAGAGGGCTTACACTTGGATATCTAAGGGCTTGCTAGGAGTGGGAGCAGATGGTAGTTTTTATATGTTCTTTTTATAAATGCATTTTGAGCAGGTTTTTTTGCATGAATATTTCATTTATGACAGGGTGCTGCTTAGTTATATAAAAAGTAAATATATAATGAGCGAGGAGTAAGTATAGCAGCAATGTAGTGTTGAGGCTAATGGGTGGGGACGGGTTTAAAATACAAAGAGTTTTCATTTTAAAAAAGTATTTGAAAACTTTAAAATAAAAGATAAGAGATTTGTTTCTCCTCAGCTTCCTTTATTTGCAACTTATTTTCTAAGTCCTGTTATGTGCTTGTCCAGAGAAAGAGGAACATTTATATTCAAGAAATCAAGCAATGGATTTGGATTTCAATTCTTATTAGAAGTACTATTTTTACAAATTTAAGAAAGGATAGGAACTGCCTACATAAAATGAAAATAGCAAGGGCAAGAACTGCAAACAGTAACAGCCTAAGGTTAGGAGACCTTGGATAGCTGGATATACAACCATCAGTAGGAGGAAGAGAGGATGGAAAACAACAGCTGCCATAACTGAAATGATGGGCCTTGATCTTCACAAGGGACAGGTGGCTAAGATTTTCCATGTTATATTGTATAACAACATGTATACTGCACAAGGTTCTGAGCTTCAAAAAACTGTTTACAATCTTTTTTCTTTCTGGGGAAAAAAAAAAATGTTTAAGAAATTTTGAGAGAATGTATCAATTCTCACTTTCCTATGGAGCAATTTTAGTCCAGGCTTCTACTCATATATTGCCACGTGTAATTGAGATAGGTACTTTTGATTCCACCTTGATTCTAACCTAAGTTTTAGTAGCTAGGACCTAAAACTAAACAACAACAAAAAAGTTACTATAGATTTAGTTATTATCTCAAATTTTATGAGAATGGATACTGTGTTGATTTTGTGCACAGTATTTGTTGTTGTTAAGTGCTGTCAGGTCAATTCCGACTCATATTGACCCTGTGCAGGATTTCTGAGGAGCACCTGGTGGATTTGAGCCACTAACCTTGTGGTTCCAAGTCCAGTGCTGATCTTACAGGGTCACACTGAGAGCTCAATATTTAACAACATGGATATTATGACCTTAAAAAAGTAATTAAAGTGCCATTCATATCTGCAATGATATAAAGATGATGTGAGTTGTAAGAAAGTAACTATGACAATGCAATTCCATGTTTTTCTAACGTACATTGACAAGAAGAACTTTTTTATATATAACAGATCCCTTAATATCCAAGAGGGATACAGTCTAAAATTTCTGAATATCAGCTTAGCATGCAACTGTCTCCATAAGACATCTATTTTCTGGAAAAGAGCCATCACTTCCTTGGACAATTTTTCTTCTACTTTATTTTAACCACTGTAACTAGGAGCTGGCATTATATTCAGGAAAAGTAATCACAAAGGAAATATTTTTCTTCTTCTTTTTTTAATCATATCATGAAAATTACTGCATAATAGCTTGACCACAAGTAGAGACTCTAAAAAAATGTGAAAACTCTGTGGGTCAGTCAGATGACATACTCCACTAAAGGACTCATGCTAGAGACCAGCCTCATTCCACATGTAATTCAATTTCATGCCTCAGCAAAATTACAAATTACTACATGTCATGAACCCATGACTATTGCTTGAGGGTAGTTAAAGTAGCAATGTTAACTCCTCTGTCAGTAACATATTTCTTTGTGTCCCCAAATATAACCTATTACTATGCTTGATATATAGTAGATTCTCAATGAGTTTTTGGGTTGGTTGACCATCTGATTGATTATTTTAAGAAATGTGTATTTTATTAACTGCAAGATGGATAAGGTTGTTGGGAAGTCCAGTGGAGCACCCCACACTGAGTTACTCTTTGGCCCCATCTAGTGCTTCTCTTATAGGCAGTTTAATAGTCTTAGTTAAGAATAGCATTAGACTAATGGGCGCTAAATAGTGCCACAGCTGTTGCTAAAAGGGAAAAAGGATTAAGTGGAAAACAAATGTCGTATTACATAGAAGGAGTGTATGAAAATGTTCAAATACTTTCTTAACTTTGCTAAAAATATTTTTAGATATTTTCTAGGAGTTAACTTTAATAGTAAATTAGTGACTAGACAATTTAATATATTTTTCAAGCCCAAAGTTCTTTTATTATAAGGCCCAGGACAAAGCATTAAAGATGCTCTTTTGGTTCATGGGTCACCCCTAGGACACTTTATCATTCATTAAGAGTGTGCATGCAATAAAACAACAGCAACAACAATAAAAGGAACTGTTCCTGGTGAGTCATTTTTGACACATAACAATCCTATAGAAAGGAGTAGAACTGCCATGCAAGGTTTCCAAAGATATAAACCTTTACAGAGGCTGATTGCCACATTTTTATCTCAGAGAGAAGCTGGTGTATTTGAACTGCTGGTCGTTTAGTTTGCATTCAAGCTCTTAACAATGTACCACCAGGGTTTTTCATGAATGCTGAATTTAACCTGAAAATGAAAAAAATGAGAAGCTTCTCTACAAAGAATTTTGCATAGATTGAAATATTTATTAAGAACATCGTATTAACTAAATATATCACATTTTCTTACTTTAAAAAATGTATTTTGCTCCAAACTTCAAATTGGCCTGCATAATTGGCCCATCCTACATGTAATTTTCTTTTTTTTTTAATCCAGAACTGTGATTCTTGTGTCACAGAAAAAACCATTTTGCACAAAACAATAACATTTAGAGTTTCATAAGAACTCAGATTTCCACTATAAAAAACAAATGTGTTTAATAAAGAGAAATATAGTAAAAATTTTTCTCTCAGTTCCACTTGATGCTCACTAGGCCTTCTTTAATTTCTTTCAGACTTAGAGTTGGAAGGCTAATAACTTTTTATGTCACTTTTCATCTTATTTATTTTTGGTATTATAAAGGGCAAAGGGGAAATAAACTTTCTTAAGAATATAGAGTGAGTGGAAATAATAATTGCATTTTAAATATTCACTTTATTGATGCCATGAATTGAAAACTGTGATTTAGGGAAAAATAGAATTCTGAACACTGATGAGATATTTGAAATATACAACAGAATGAGGACCAAGAGTAAGAGAGATAATAGAAAGTTAGGTAGACATGACTGATAAAATAACAGATATAGATGTAGAGGAAAAAACAGAAGTAAAATCAGGGCATGTCAGTGAAGGAACTTGAAACTGAGAGTTAAAATCTTAGATTATAGTCCAATACAAATGAGGATTTAACAAAATACAATTCTATATATCTACTTAAAGCACATGATGATAAAATTGATTTTTAAGAGCATTTATTAAGATTAAGTTTTCCTCTATTTAGTTGGGCCATGATTTCCAGTGCTACAAGAAACTATTAAACTCTCCTCATAAATTGTCACTATTTCAACATTGACATAAATAATGTATACAGGAGATAGCATAGGAAGAAGAATTCAGATTTGTAAAAGAGGAACAACAGATGCTGGAAACTCTAATTGTGGTTATTGGGCAATGTTGTCTAGTCCATAGCTCAAGACTTTGACACTTACTGACTTTAACAGGGTTGTGCAATCAATCCATGAACCTGGGAATTTAGCTTGGCTGAAAATGAATGTATCTTACCTGATAGTTTTCTCAAGAAGGTGATGGTTCCCAAATGTCTAAATTAATATTTTGACTGAATTCCACCACATACGCCTCATCTTTACCAAGCACAATGAAAGACTTGTGTTTGGGGGTTGATTAACAGAGGATACAGAATTAGCACATAGTAGACTAAATTGTAAATGACTGAAAGAAGCTCATTTGTGTCTATTTATTCATCCTTATTAATAGTTTTGGGCACTTAAAAATGCCTCAAGGGAAGGCAGAACTGCAAGTAAATAAGGTTGTGAATACTACCATTAAACTCTGAGGTATTTGAAATACACAAAAATGGTGAAAATTAATGGATTCCAAAATCTCAATAAATTGGATTTTCTAAAATGCATTTATTGTTTCAACTTGAATTATTACCTCTTGAATACCAAATATTTACTTGCTAGCATGTAAGTCATATAATATCTAAATGAATTATTTACTCAAATGTTGATTTTGAAAGCTACTAAAAGAGTTTTGTTTAAGTAATTTTCAGTGAAACCCTAACACATTTCAAGCAACTGAATTTTAAAGATCAGCACTGAGCAACAATTTTTATTTTCTTTCAGTAATATACATTGGAATGACTGGCTAAGGGCCAGAAAAGAAGGTGGTAAATCAAGTACCCATTAGTGACAATTCTGGGTGTCAACATTTTTACCATGAAAACTGGAAAAAAAAAAATCCTTTCATCTTCTTTGAATCTTTTCAGAAAAAAAAAAAAAAAAAATTACCATGAAAATAGAAGGCAGACTGTTGAACAGAGAAAATTGTACTGACATACTGAATAGAAATATACATATTATATAGTCCTTTTCTGCTTTATCTAACTACATAACCTGGAGATTGACTCAAATTATCTGAGCCTCAGTTTTTACTTCTGTAAAATTGAAGTATTTGCATAAATAATGCATAAGACTTGTTTCAATTTTAATATTGTATTGTTTTTTGTTTTTGTTTTTCATGTTTAATTGTGAATTATATGATAATTTACATGAGAGAACTTTAATTTTACATTCATTCCACTGTATATCGTTTCATTGCCATGGTTCCAATCCCCTCCATGCATCATCAGCCAACCAAAGGGTATACCCTATAAACTGCCCCCTATACTCCCTGCCCCCCACCGCCATTCTTCAGCACACAGTCCCTCTCCCTCTCTGGATCCAAAGTCCCCAGCCGCTTCATCACTCCACATCATCGTCTCTGCCTCCATCTCGGGCCTTGCTGCTTCTCTGGGTAGGGTTCCGCTCTCGGCTTCTCTATTGATGGTCCTAGAGACCTCCGCTCCTAGACTGGATAGTTAATCATTCCCTTCCTTGCTACAAGACTTCTACCTTTACATTTCCAACCCTCACAATCAGTCCTGATAACAATCATTCACTATTGTATCACAAGTGACCCTTCTGCATTTCATTTCATCAGCTCCGCCTAGACAGATCGGATAGTACTCACTGGAGATTCTGCCTTCCTCCATGCCCCCTTGCTCTAGGTTCCCCCTTGAAAGCTGTAAGCCAGTCACTTCTTGCCTTTGTAGTCCCCACCTCCCCTCATTTGGGTATCCAATTTCCAAGTTGCCCATCTCTGTCTACTCTGTGTGTGGAGGGGGTGGGAATGTTTCTTACTGTAAGGATTTGTTCCCTCTTTTGGGTTACTGCATCCATAGGTGTAGGTCAAGTTCATCAAATTGTATCAGATCACTCTTTTTTATCTCCTCTCCTCTCTTCTCCTGGTTGAGTTCTGATCATCCATTCATCGGGGCCAAGTCACGTGGGTACCATCTGCAAGTGTGGGTGTTCTTGTGCATATGCCCTCTCTTTCTATCAGCTGGTAGCTTCACTCTCCACTCTAGTCCTCTGTGGTCACGCTGCTGACTCTGGGCCTGGGAGTCCCCAGGTCTCCCCATACTGCTGGCCAACCAGGTCCCCATCTGGGTCCACAGAAGCCCACTGAACATTATAGGGCTTAGCTTGCCGCTTCATTGCTGCTTTTACCCTACTTCCCCCTATCGGCTATGCATGTGGTCACTAATCAGAGCACATATTTCCGTTGAGTCTTAGTCTTGGAAGGGGGTTTGCATTGAGGGGACCCGACCACTTGCCTTGATGTTTCCTGGGCAAACAATTTGTTTGTTCTTGTAGTAACAGTCCATCTGCCTCTATTGTTTTGTATTTTTCCTGTAGGTCTTTCTTTCAAGAAGTATCTTCTATTCTTCTAGCTGCTCCAGGCTGGTTTGTTTGTCCTTTCAAGTGGGAATTTCCCATCTCTGGAGATCTGGATGTGGTTAAGGCTTCTACCTATAGTCTTATGTATTGCAAAGGCTCCACAGGAAGCCTCCTTCCCTGGGCACATTGTAGCTCATTTTAGGTATTCCAATCAGTTATAGGTAGAAGACAGACTTACAAGCTTTCTATGGTGATGTTTCTGACTATTCCTTTCTCTCCCCCTCTGGTGTCTATTTTATATTATAATGCAAGGAAAACCAAGATTCAAAAGACTGCTGAGCATCTTAACATTATTCCCCCCGTTTCCCCATTCCAACCATGAGTCAATCTCTGAATCCTAGAGCCCTGTAGTTCCAAAGTTGTGCATACATCATTCTTTATCTCTTTCCCACTTAGCCCATTCAATCATGCCTAATTGTTCTCCCATCTTCTTTGTTCTTCCGTTTCCCTCTCCCTCCTTGTATATTGTTCTCCCTCCCCAGCACCCAAACTTTCTTATGTCTAATCCCTACACTGTGCTCCACCTTCCCCTCCCTCCCTCACCCACCACCAACTTCCCAGCAATCAACAAAGAATTCCCCCTACCCCCCTTTTCATATGGTTTCTTTTTCTTAGTCTTTTAAAGTAGTGGTCCTATGCAATATTTCTCTTTTTGTGACTGACTAATTTCACTCAGCATAATGTCCTCAAGGTTCATCCATGTTCTGTGGTGGCTTGCTGCTTCCTTGTATTCTTCAAGGTAGCATAATATTCCATTGTGTGTATGTACCACAGTTTGTTTATCTATTCTTCAGTTGATGGGCACTTTGGTTGTCTCCATCTTTTTGCTATTGTAAATAGTGCTGCTATGAACATTGGTGTGCATATATCTTCTTGTGTTGTGGCTCATTTTTCTTGTGGGTAAATACCGAGTAGGGAAGTTGCTGGATTATAAGGTATTTCTATGTTCAACCTTCTGAGGAAACACCATATTGCTTTCCATAAAGGTTGGACCATTTTGCAGTCCCACCAGCAATGCAGGAATGTCCCAGTCTCTCCACATCCCCACCAGTATTTATTGTCCTCTACTTTCTTGATCTTTGCTGTTATTGTTGGTGTGAGATGATAGCTCATTGTTGTTTTGATTTGCATCTCTCTAATGGTTAGTGATCGTGAACATTTCTTCATATGTTTGTTGGCTGTCTGGATCTCTTCCTTAGTGAAGTGTCTGTTCATATCCTGTACCCACTTTTTAATTGGGTTATTTGTCTTTTTATTGTAGAGGTGTTGTAGTTTCCTGTATATTTTAGAAATGATTCCCTTTTTGATATGTCATTTCAAAAGATTTTTTCACATTCTGTGGGTTCCCTTTTTACTCTTCTGGTGAAGTCTTTTGATGTACATAAGTTTTTAATTTTTAGTATGCCCCACTCATCTATTTTATCTATTTTGTTTGTGTGGTTTTCAAAATGTTTTGTAGTCCATGTATTCTCATAATTAGTGCCCTCACATTTGTCCCGAGTTTTAATACTGTATTAGTTTATTATGCTATAATATAGCATAGAAGTTCACAAACTCTTTCAGAAAAATTTCCCTTCAGATGTACCAAAATATTCCACTGCTAAACAGTATTTTCCCAGCTCATTTTGGAAATATGTATAGATATATGGAGCTCTGGTAGCATAGTGGTTACGAATTGGGCTGCGAACCGCAAGGACAGCAGTTTGAAACTATCAGCTGTTCCGTGGGAGAAAAATGAGGCTTTCTGCTCCCTAAAGATTTACAGCCTCGGAAACCCTGTACAGGGTTGCTATAAGTCGAAACCGACTCTAGGGCACATAACAACACCAGGATTCTCAATCTCTCTCTCTCTCTCTCTTTCTCTGTAAAATGTATACATATTTCCAAATATTGCAAGGTAGTTCAAACAGTAGTTCAAATCCTCCAGTAAATCTGCAGTAGAAAGACTTTCTGCTTCTATAAAGATATACTACTTCTGAAACCCTATGTAACAGTTCTATTTTGTCCTATATGAACCCTATGAGTTGGAATCAACCTGATAGCAGAGGTTTTCATTTTTGATTTAACCATATCATAGCATTTTTTTTTTTAAAGGTTTGTATTGTGTATTGAGTGAAAGTTTAAAGGGCAGATTATCAGTTTTACATTCAACAAATCATACACCTTGTTTCATTACAATGATTATAATCCCCTCCATGTACCATCAGTTCATAGCATTTCTCTCTATCCACTTTAGCTTTAAAAAACAAACAAACAAAAACAAAAAACAAAACCACTCAGGCATATATAATAATTTACATCTCCAAAGGGCACATTCTGCAAGTCTGCCTCCTGGCCACCAGCTCTTAGTCCCTTTCTTCTTAGTCCATGAACTTAGAGTCCTCAGCCACTCCCCTCTCCATGCCCTCATCTCTGCCTCCATCACTGGCACATACCAAAGCATTTTGTATAATAGAACATACTAAGTGGAGTCATTGAAGCCTTAGGTTTTAGAAGCATGCAAAGAAATCAGAAAGATCCCAAGGCACTAACAAGGTAAAGAGTAGAGAAAATAAGACTAGTTTCTTGGTACCCTTGAATGCATATAAATTAGTTTGTAGTTGATTACACGAAATGAGGTACACAGGGGTCAAATTGACCACATTTGTGGGAGGAGACATTGGAAAACCTCAATATCATCCTCCCAAACAAGGCCACGGGCCGACTGTAAAATAGACCATCAAATTCAAGCTCAAACTGAAACTGAAGAAAATGAAATCAAGTCCAGAGATCCAAAATATGATGATGAGCATATCCCATTTGAGTTGAGACCATTTCAAGAACAGATTTGATGTATTAACACTAATGACTGAAGACTAGGAGCGCTGTGGGATGTTCTTCAAGACATCAAGAACATCATATAAGAAGAAAGCATAAGTTCATTAAAAAGACAGGAAAGAAAGCAAAGACTAAAAGTGGTATCAGAAATGCTACAACAAATGGAAGAAATAAGGACGTAAAAGAACAGAACAGAAAATTGTAAAGGGCAACTACAAAGAACAAAGTCAAATATTGTAATATAATGTGCAAAGAACTGAAACTAGAAAACCAAAAGAGAGGAAAACACTCAGAATTTCTCAAGCTGAAAAAATTGAAGAAAAAAAATTCAGGCCTACGCTTGCAAAATTGAAGGATTCTATTCTATTCTACTCTGTTGTGTATGGGGTTGCTAAGTAGTTACCGACTCGATGGCACCAACCAAAAACATTAACAAAATATTGAATGATGTCAAAAGCATCAAAGAAGATGGATAGAATATACAATCACCGTATCAAATAGAAATTGTCAAGGTTCAGCCATTTCAAGAGGTAGTACATGATTAAGAACCGATGCTACTGAAGGAAGAAGTCCAAGCTGCACTGAGAGGCATTGGCAGAAAGCAGGTCCCAGGAATTGACCGAAGATAAATTGAAATCTTTCAACAAACTAATGTTACACTGGAGACAAGAAACTTTGAAAATTTACCAATTGAAAGAGATCCACATGTGTGTCCTTTCAAAATAGAGGTGACACAATGAAATACAGAAATAATCCAACATCATTAATATCACACAGAAATAAACTTTTGCTGAGGATAATTCAAAAGCACAACAGTACATCAGCAGAAAATTACGAGTAACATAAGGTGGATTCAGAAGAGAACATTGAACTAAAGATATCATTGCTGACATTCGATGAGTCTTGGCTGAAAATAAAGAATACCAGATAGATGTTGGTTGTTGTTATGTGTCGTTGTGTCAGTTCTGACTCAGCGACCATGTATAGGGTTTCTGAGGAGCAGCACTTGGGCTTGAATTGCCGACCTTGTGTTTTGAAGTCCAGTGCTGACCCCAAAGCACCACACCAGAAGCTCAGATAGATGTTTACTTGTGCTTTTTTGACTATGCAAAGACTTTTGACTTTGTAGATCATGACAAGCTATGGATAACATTGCAGATAATGAGAATTGCTTAATGTTTAATTGTGCTCATGAGTAACCTGTACATGGACAAAGAGGCAGCTCTTCAAAGAGAACAAGGGGATACTGAATTGTTTAAAATCAGGAAAGGTACAAGTCATGTCTATATATTTTCACCATTCCTACTCATTGTGGAAGTTGAGAAAATAGTCCAATAAACTGGACCATATGAAGAAGAACATGACATCATAATTGGAGGAAGAATCTTCAATAACCTGTGATATGCAGGTGATTCAACCTTGCTTCCTGAAAGTGAAGATAACTTAAAATATAGATGAAGAACAAAGATCACGGCCTTTAGTATTGGTCCTGTTATGAAGATTTTGGGGAAGAAAACAAGAATCCTGACACCTGGACCAATAACATCATGATAAATGGAGAAAAGATTGAAGTTGCCAAAGACTTGGATCTACATTCAACACTCATACAAGAAGCAGCCAAGAAACCAAAGGATGTATTGCATTAGTCATATCTGCTGTAAAGACCTCTTTAAAGTGTTCAAGAGAAAATATATCAGTTTGAGAAGTAACGTTTATCCTACCCAAGCCATGAAATATTCAATAGCTTCATATGCACGTGAAAGTTGGACAATGAATGAAGAAGAATATAGAATATCTAATGTGTTTGAGTTTTGGTTTTGGAGAAGAATACTGAAGGGTGTAAAGAACTGTCAGAAGAGCAAACAGATCTGTGTTGGAAAAAACACAAATGGACTGCTCCTTAGAAGCCAAGATGGTGAGACTTAATCTCTCTTAACTTGGACATATTATCAGGAGGAACAAGTCTCTGGAAGACACCTAATCAGAAATATTGGTTCAGTGACAGCAGCAATGGGCTCAAGGGTAAAAAACAATTGTGAGAATGGTGTAAGAGTGGCAGTGTTTTGTTTTGTTGTGCATAGTATCATCATGACTCTGAACTTACTCTACAACACTTAACAACAACATATTATTTGCTGCTGAATTAATTCTTATTTATAGTGATTCTATAGGCCATAGTAGAGCACTTTACATTGTTGTTGTTAGGTGCCATCAAGTCGGTACCGACTCATAGTGACCGTATGCACAGCAGAATGAAACACTGCCCAATCCTGGGCCAACTTCAGTATCATTGCCATGCTTGAGCCCATTGATGCTGCCATTTTGCCAATCCATGTCATGGGGGCTCTTCCTCTTTTTTTTCTGACCCTCTACCCCTACCAAACATGATATCTTTTTCCAGTGACTGGTCTTTCCTGACAATATGTCCAAAATATGAGAGATGAAGTGTGGCTATCCTGGCCTCCAAGAGACACTCTGGCTGCACTTCTTCCAACACAGATCTGTTGGTTCTTTTGGCTGCTCATGGTACTTTCAATATTCTCCTCCAACACCATAACTCAAAAGCATCAATTCTTCTATGGTCTTCCTTATTCACTGTCCAGCTTTCACATGCATATGAGGCTATTGAAAATACTATGGTTTGGGTCTTAGACCTCAAGCTGGCATCTTTGCTCTTCAACACTTTAAACGGTCTTGTGCATCAGATTTACCTAATGCAATAAGTCATTTGATTTCTTGACTGCTGCTTCTATGAGTGTTGACAGTTAATCCAAGAAGAATGAAGTCCTTGACAACGTCAATCTTTTCTCCATTGATAAGAATGTTGTTTATTGGTCCAGTGGTGAGGATTTTAGAGCACTTTATAGATTTTCTTTTCTTTTTTTCTTCTTCTCTACTCTTCTGTAAGTTTGTCTTACTGTGGTGTCTTACGTGTTGCTGCGATGATGGAAGGTCACCCATGGTGGACATGTTTCAGCAGAGCTTACAGACAAAGACAGACTAGAAAGGAGAAACAGATTATTTCTGAATATTTAGTCCCTGAAAACTTTATGAATAACAGTGGATCATGTCAGCACCAGGATATTAAATATTGAAATATGAAGAAGGCCACCAGAATATTATCAGATATAGTGCTAGAATGTGAGCCCCTCAGGTTAGAAGGCACTCAAAATGCACCTGGGGAAGAGCTGCCTCCTCAAAGTAGAGTTAACCATATGAAGTGAAAGAAGTAAGCCTTTGAGACATTCATTTTCTGGTGGGGCACAACTCAAAAGGAAAGAAAGATCTGTAAACAACCATAAATAATTGGAACATGAAATATGAATCCAGAAATATTGTAAATTGTCAAAAATGAAATTAAATACAAAAACATCAATATTCTAGGCATTAGGGAGCTGAAATGAACTGGTATTGGCCATTTTGAATCTGACAATTACATGGTTTACACGCCAGGAATAACAAATTGAGGAAGAGTGGTGTCACACTAATCATACAAAAAAAAAAAAAAAAAGTATCAAGATCTGTCTTGAAGTTCAATACTGTGTGTGATAGGATAATAGCCATATGCCTACAAAGAAAACCAATTAATAAAACTATTCAAATTTATGCCCAAACCACTAAAGCCAGTGAGTATGAAATTGAAGAGTTCTTCTAACTACTTCAGGATGAATTTGATCAAATGTGCAATCAACATATATTGATAATTTCTGGCAATTGGAATGCAAAATTTAGAAACAAGTAGGAATGATCAGTAGTTGTAATATATGGCCTTGATGATAGAAATGATATTGGAGATTGCATGATAGAATTTTTCAAGAACAATGTACTTATTCATTGCAAATAACTTAAAAAAAACACACAACAATATAAAAGATGACTACATACACAGCCCTCACCAGATGAAATACACAGAAATCAAATTGACTACATCTGTGGAAAGAGATAGTGGGAAAGTCCCATATCATGACCCAAAACAATCAACTGATCATATACAAGTTAAGACTGAGTGTGAAGTAAATAAAAACAAGTTCATGAGAGCCAAAATATGACCTTGAACATATCCCACCTCAATTTAGAGATCATGTGACCAACAGATTGGATGCAGTAGACACTAAATACCGAAGACCAGAAAAGTTGGGGGATGACATCAAGAACATTACAGAGGAAGAAAGCAAATGGTCATTAAGAAGACAAGAAAGAAGGAAAACCAAAGTGGATGTCAGAAGACACTCTGAAACTTACTCTCCAGCATAGAGATGCTAAAGCAAATGGAAGAAGTGAGGAGATAAAAGAGCTGAACAGAACATTTCAAAAGGCAACTCAAGAAGACAAAGTCAAATAACATAACAAAATGTGCAAAGACATGGAGTTAGAAAATCAAAAGGGAAGAACATGCTCAACATTCCTCAAGCTGAGGGAACTGAAGGAAAAAGTCAAGCGTCAACATGCAGTTTTGAAGGATTCTATGGTGAAAATATTGAATGATGCAGAAAGCATCAAAAGAATATGAAAGCAAAACACAGTCAATGTACCAAAAAGAAATAGTCGCTGTTCAAACATTTCAATAGGTATCATATGATCAAGTGCCAACATACTGAAGGAAGAATTCCAATGTGCATTGACATCATATGAAATACATATTGAAATATTTCAATAAACTAAGTACTGGAGGCACTCACTTATCTATTCCAAGAAGTTGGAAGAAAACTACCTGTCCAACTGACTGGAAGAGATCCATATTTGTACCCATTCCAAAGATAAGTGATCCAACAGAATGCAAAATCATCAGATATTATCATTAGTATCCCCTGCAAGTAAAATTTTGCTAAAGATCATTCAAAAACATCTGAAACCATACATTAACAGAGAACTTCCAGAGATTCGATGTAGATTCAGAAGATGAAGTGGAATGAAGGATATAGTTGTTGACATCAGATTTATGCAAAGACTTTCAGTTGTGTGGATCATAACAAACTAAGGATAACATAGAGTAGAATGAGTATTCCAGAACACTTAAATGTGCTTATTAGGAACTTGAACATAGACCAAAAGGCAGTTTATTGAACATTTAATGGTTTAAAATTAGGAAAGTTGTGTGCCAGTATTGCATACTTTCTCCATACTCATTCACTCTGTATATTTAGCAATTAATCTGAGAAGATGGATTATATGAAGATGGATTATATGAAGAAATAGAAGGTTGTGATATACACATGATACAATGTTGTTTGCTGAAATCAATGAGGACTTAAAATAATTACTGAAGATCAACGACCACAGCTATCGATATGGGTTGCACCTCAACATCAAGAATACAAAAATCCTCACTATTGCAACAATAAACAACATCTATATAAATGAAGTTTTCAAAGACTTTGTTTGCTAGGATCAACCATTAACACTCATGAAAGCAGCAGTCGAGGAACAAAATGACATATCGCATTTTGCAAATCTGCTGCACAAGACTTCTTTAAAGTGTTGAAAAGCAAAGATGACAGTTTGAGGACTAAGTTGTGCCTGGCCCAAGCCATGGTATTTTCAATATCCTCATATACATTTGAAAGTTGGACAGGAAATAAAGAAGACTGTAGCAGAATTGATGCATTTGAGCTCTGGTACTAGAGGAGGATATTAAAAGCATGCTGGTCTGCCAAAAGCATAAACTAATCTGTATTGGAACAGCCCCAATGCTCCCTGGAAGTGAGTTTGGCCAGACTTCGTCTCTCATTCTTTGGACATATCAGGAGGGACCAGTCCCTGGAGAACGATATCATGTTTGGTAAAATGGAGGGTGGGATAAAAAGAACAAGAACCCCAAAAAGATGGTCTCAAATGTAGCAATGATTGTGGGTTGGTTCAGGACAGGGTAGTGCTTCATTCTCTTTTGCATAGGGTTACTATGAGTTGGTATTGACTAAGTGGCACCTATCAACAACAAAGGCTAAATTCTTAGGGAAGAAGAGTTCCATATATTTATCTCATTGAATGGATGATTGGCATGTGGGTTTGAACTGTCCAATGTTTGGTAGCTGGCAGCGAAGCTCTTCAGAGCTCATTGGTTTGGAGTTGAGCAGTTCAAGCTCACCAGCCATTCAACAGCATCCTTATACAGGGTCACTATGGGTTGAAACCGACATGACGACACTTAACAACAACAACATATTGATAGAAAAAGTAATCTTACAGACATCACAAAATTCACAGAAACAACAAGGAGTGAAAAAATCACATAATAATAATATATCACCAAATCTTCCAAGGCAATTCTATGTGCTGAGAAATGAGTTTCTCATTAATGGTAGTATCCTTATTGTAGTAGATAACATTTTCTCCGCTGCTATGATATTGTTGTGTTGTAAAGTGCCTTCTAGTCGGTTCCAATTCATAATGTTTCTATGTAATGTTTCCAAGGATCAACTGGAGGGTGTGGACTACCGACCTTGCATTTATCAGTCTAGTGCTTATCCTACAGCGCCATACCACGAAACTCCTATGATAATAATCACTTACTAACCTTGAACTGTTGCTTAATTATTTTATAGTTGTGATATTAAAAACTCTCAAAGAATAAATAGTATTTTTACAAGGAACAAATTGCTGTTAGTACTTTGTTCATACTTTTACAATGAATTTATACAGTATAAGAGTACTCTGAGTTGAGAATACTATTCCTGAGAATCTAACCATCATTGCACTTACACATATACTCAAACTCCAGAGCAAAAGAAAACTGCTCCAAAGGAAAAATATTATAAGCACATTTTAGTTTTACTGATCTCAGACAACCTAAGAATGATCTCAGTGATAATTTCAGGATATATAAACTACTTTTTCTTGAATCTCATGTTCTAAAACATACAGCTTAGGCTCTGATTTAAGTATGCTCTAGGCTTATTGACATCTGGGTTGGAGTGAGGGATAGTGAACAGAGGAATGTTGTTAGAAAAAGCATGTTTGGTGAATGAGGAGGACAACTGAGGTGAACAGTGTCATCAACTCTAAAACAGGAAAATTATAATATGGAAGCGATGGCAAATAATAATGGTAGGAAATAATGTAAATATTTCCAGGAGGCATTTGGAGGCTTTTCTGAACATTTATTGCTGATTGAGGAAGTTGGATCCAGAATGCAAGAGCATGTCTCATGAGGCTAATTTCTGTTTATAATTCTGATTGGACAAATATTTTATTTCTTATGTTCAAATTCTCTTCTTGTTGATACACTTTCTATTTGCCCTAAATTTCAAATGTGATTTATGATGTAATTTGATCATCCACTACTGCTTCTCTGATTTTGATCTGTAAGTAATCTCCCATTTAGTGTACCCATTTTATCATCATGGTCTTGGACATTCTGCCATCCAAACTCTTTCTAATCCCAACTCTTTCTCTTAGGTAAGGATAGACTATGGGCGGGATGTCTATTTATCATGAATTTCTTGTAATCACACCTGTCTCACGTGTTGCTTGGTTGGTTATGTGCCGTGGAGTCCTTCCCGACTCATAGCAACCCTGTGCTGGGTTTCCGAGGCTGTAAATCTTTACAGGAGCAGAAAGCCTTATATTTCTCCTGCGGAACAGCTGGCAGTTTTGAACTGGTGACCTTGTGGTTTGCAGCCCGATTTGTAACCACCACGCGACCAGAGATCCAATTAGGGATATTATGTAATTTCAGTACTGTGATTCTACTTGACAGGGACAAAACTTATCATAAGTTGTCCGGTGGGTTGTTTTTGTTTTGCATTAAATACTTTGCTGTAGATTCTGTAAAATTAAAGGGGAGAGAAGTCAGCATTTTAGTTGTTTTGGATGCTGAAGCCCAAGGAAGTGTGCGGTATATTCACTAGCGGTAGATTTAGATTACCTCTCTTTCTTATTTTCTGAGATAGTTGCAATATAATTACTTAACTGTCAGTACATACTCAGATATCATCTTTTCATCTTTGTCTTTAACATCTGCTATTTTTTTGAATGTGTGGGTGCTCCTTTATGATTCCTAAAGCAATAAAGAAGATTGTTGAATATATCTCCCCAAATAAAATTTTATTACAAATTCATCACAATAAATTTCTCTTTATTCCTTTGAATAGAGGCATGATAATTTTGTTGTTGTTGGTCACAATTAAATAAAAATAACAAGTCAATGTCTCCAAAAAAGATCTATGGAAACTCACTCTATTAGCTGTTTTCTAGAACACATTAAAAAAAATGCAATAATATTCTTTATTTAGTTTTGTTAAAGTTTATTTCATGTTCATGTCATACATTTTTTTCTCAGGGTTTCTAGCAACAACACTTTTTAGAGTAAATTCTAGTTTGGATTATGAAAGTGCTCATCAGCTATACTTTTCACTGAAATACAGGTAGTAACCAACACTTATATCTGGATGAAAATATGTTATTTCTAGTCATTGACTTGTCTCATAGACTTTTGAGAATAACATACTCTGTTCTTGTGTGGGAAATGTACAAATGTGTTCATGCACAAATGTTGTTCTTTGAACTTCTTTTGGGATATTTTCTGAGATTTCCATTACTTTGTGAAGTGAGTTAAAGGCCTTTTCATTTACTGGTTTGAATACAGGTTAAACGTGAAGAATTCTGAATGTTCATTTTCCATGAAGCACTTTTTTTCTAGACATTCATTGACAAGACGTAAAATTCACTATTTTAATAACCCTTGTTTGTTCATAATCTATAATAATAGTGTGATGATGGTTTGTTGCCAAGTCAGTTCTGACTCATAGTAACCCGGTATAGGATTTCTGAGACTGTAAATATTTATGGGAGCAGAAATTCTTATCTTTATCCATGGTGCATCTGGTAGATTCGAACTGCTGACCTTGCAGTTAGCAGCCCAATTTGCAACCACTATGCTACCAGAGGAGTCCTGGTGTGGTACTGTGGGTTAATTCAAAGCCGTTTGAACTGCAAGGTCGGTGGTTCAAGCTCACCAGCTGCTCCGCGGAATCACTATACAGGGTTACTATGGGTCAGAACCGACTTGATGGCACTTAACAACAACATGCTACTGGGATTCCTTAATAATAGGAGAGTCACTGTTTTTGAGAAAAAGAAATGATATATCATGGTACATCGTTGTTGTTGTTGTTGTCAGGTGCCATCGAGTTGGAACCGACTCGTAGTGACCCCATGCACAGCATAACGAAACAATGTCTGATCCTGGGCCAACCTCACTACCTCTGCCACACTTGAGTCTATCAATGATGCCACCTGGCTGATCCATCTTGTTGGGGGTCTTCCACTTTTTCTCTGACCCTCCATCTTACCAAGCATGTTTTCTTTTTCCAGTGACTGTTCCCTCCTGACAATATGTCCAAAATATGAAAGATGAAGTTTAGTTATCTTGGACTCAAAGGAGCATTCTGGCTGCACTTCTTCCAAAACAGATCTATTGGTTCTTTTGGCAGTCCATGGCACTTTTAGTTTTCTCCTCCAACACCACAACTCAAAGGCATCAATTCTTCTAAGATCTTCTTGATTAATTGTCCAGCTTTTGCATCCATATGAGGTTATTGAAAATACCATGGCTTGGGTCAGGCATACCTTAGTCCTCAAGTGGATATCTTTGCTCTTCAACACTTTAAAAAAGTTCCTGTGCAGCAGATTTACCTAATGAACTCTTGACTCCTGCTTCCATGAGCATTGATAGTTGATCCAAGAAGAATGAAGTCCTTGACAACTTCAATCTTTTCTCCATTGATGATAATGTTGTTTATTGGTCCAGTGGTGAGGATTTTTGTTTTCTTGACACTGAGATGTAATCCATACCGAAGGCTGTGCTCTTTGATCTTCATCAGTTAACGTTTCAAGTCCTCTTCACTTTCAGCAAGCAAGTTTGTATCATCTGCATATCGGAGGTT